>NW_024039096.1:385000-897500 GCF_016077235.1 Cyprinodon tularosa
TTTCTTATAATTATTACTTTTTTTATTACCTGAGCTTTATTCATCTCAAAAATCTTTTACATTTCACCACATCTGTCATTAAATCTTTTTCTCTTATTTAGGAATTTATTTTGGTTTTTAAAACTGGAATGCAGGATCTCTGTTTTAGTCTAGATAAGTCTGATAGGTTTATCTCTATGTCTTCATTTAGTACTTTTCATAAAGAGAGAGCCGCACCATATTAGGAAAATGTGATAATGTTTTTAATATTGCGCCTTGCAATAAGCATAGAAATGATCGCTGCGTTAATTGCTTTCTGCTCTGGTTTCACAGGAAACCTGGGGTTTGGTTTAATGAATCCTGCTCTTTGCATTTATATTTGTAAATCAGTGTGTTTTTTTCTATCTAAGATCACTTGCTTTTGATTCTTATGCAAATCATTTCAAATGAATTTAAATAAAAGGTGAGGCTTAACACTTAGGTTGTTCCTCTGACTAGCTGAGCCACGTCAGCCGCCCTTACTATGGTGAGATAAGTTCTTTAATGGCCTCACTTGGTTTTAAGAAGCACATTTGTCACATGACATCAGTTTTTATGTGGTCGGTTGTCTTTGCTTGGTGCATAGGAAGTCATCTCATCCCTGTATGCATAAAAGGTTTTCTACAGCTTTGGCTCTCCTTTCCTTTTCTTCAACACTTCCTTCATTCAAATACAGCGAGGAGAGCACAGAGGCTCTGCTATTCAGAGCTTGGCCAACAGTAAATTTTCAATCTGACAACCCTTTTTGCATTGTCTTCGTCCTGTGTGCCATGACCTAAGGATTACTGCGCCCCCTCCTCCTGTCTCCTTGAACCGTGCTGAGGGTTGGCCCCCATCAACGAGGCCTTGTGTCCTCCACTCTCTGCCGTTTCTCCTGTCACATCTCTCCATTCTGCCGCCCCCCTCATCTCGCATCGTTCTTTCGCCTACGGAGTGCTGTGAATTTTATGACTGCTCATGTGATAAATGCAACCTCACGGGGGGGGACCAAATGACCGACCTTGGACTTATACCATGAATGCATCCAACCACATGCACAACCGGAGAAACGCTGACACACTACAAGGCTGAAGGACATTTTCTGTGGCTTTTATGCCAGAATGAAGCCAACAAAACAAATTTTTACCTTTTTATCTCCGGTAAAAAATATTTGGTCAAATAAAAATCTTTGCTAGGTTTCTGTCTGCGCCACAAGTTCTCCAACTCAACTTTTCAAGCTGACATTTTGCGGGTTTGGGTCAGAACTGTGGTATGTAGAGCTGTTTACGTGGATGTTTTTCTTTTTTCTTTTTTTTGGGCACTGTACTGCTTCTGAAAATGGCAATGAAGGTACATCTTAATTAAACCATATTTCATAAAACATATTCCTCTTTCATTTGCTGTCCTCCAAATCTATATATGTATCAGCATCTTGGACGCTAAGGACTTTCGTCCAGTTTTCCCACTAAGATGAATTGGTATAATTAGATACAAGAAAAAAAAAAAGCAAGTAGTGGGCCAAAAATATCGCCAAGCAGATGCATCTGTCCATCTTCAACACAGACACCTTTTCAGTTGATAAACTTTGGGATATGTTTTTGTGGGCGGGGCCTTGCAACAGCCAGCGAGTTTTCCCAGCTTTTTATCTATTCTTAAAGGTATAGTGATGGATTTTATTTTTTCCAGGTGGATCATCAAAATAAGTACTCCTTCTAATTGTCAATAATTCTGGTGATATGTTCGTGCTCGTCTCCATTTTCTCTTACCTTTGGTGAGTCTGATATAGTGGAAAAAATGCAAATCTTTTGGAAAGTAAGCTTGTATGAGCGATGCAAACAGCAACTTTTAAACATAGCGTGCACGAGGACAAATGGGCTCGTGCATGTTCTCGTTTCATTGGTGTTGCCTCTCAGGATCAGGTACAGGGTTGTGCATGTGCATTTTTTTTTAAGCGGAGAGAGATTTAAGAAAATCCTCATCTAGACCTTGAACAGTGGCTGACGACCCAACCAGGTCAGTCTGGTTGGGTAAAGAAAAAGAAAGAACTACATTATGACAGCGAGCTGCACTTGCATGGCTGAGTTGTGATATAACCAAACCAACAAAAGACAATATTTTCATTAAACACAGCTGTTTTTTATTTGTTTTTTAAATTTTGGCAGTGGCAGCAGGTATGCAAAAATTTTGAGATAGAACCAGGGTGGAGCAATACTCACTCCTTCTAGGGGAGAGTATTAACGTGGGTGTTGCGTTACGATGTGCCACAATATTAGTGTCACAGTACGATATTAGTAGATATTGCTATATAACTATATATTGCGATATTTCTCCCAGCTATCAAAATGAAATGTTTAAATAAAAAAGCAAGTGCTGTAAATGTTTATCAGAAGATATTGTTTAGTTAGTTTGGTATTCATTTTGTATGGGGTCTGAGTCAGTCCACGTCTTCCATTGTTACTGCCTCAACTGCAGATATATGAAAGAAAAAGGGCTCTGCAGTTCTATATGCCACTGGCGGTGCAGAGGTAGCCCATTTTCTCACATTGTTTATGGGTAAAAATTTAATTTTTTCCCCCCTCGATATTAGGAACTGAAGTATCGCTATTATATCGGGCAGTAAAAAATCATGATATATATCGCCAAATCGATTTTTTTCCCACTCCCCTAGCTCCATTCAGTGGTCTTGGCAGTCTCCTTGACAGAGTTTCTATCTTTTACACTGGTCTAGACTCTCTATTAACCAAAACGGGACAATCAGAGATGCTTCAAGGAAAATTAACTTCTCCTGTTTCTTGGCAAGATTTCACATCTCATGTAAAAGGCCTCCTTAGTTCCGAACTTGGCTGGAAATATCAGTAGCAGAACACACACTAGTTTGTTATCAGTTTTTAAAACACATCCAATTTAAGTCAAGAAAAATGGCATCTCCTTCAGCTGATAATTTGTAGTCATTACAACCAAAGGCTTTAGGTAAATAATGCAAACAAGTCAAACTTAATTTGCAGTTATTGCTTTTATTAAGAGCAGATTGGAAGTAAGGAAGACTGAATGCTAAAATATGGTGAGAAGTTGCTTCGTCATCCTGGCCATGATCCAGTTTTCAAATGTTCTCCTGCACACTCTGTTCAAGCATAGAAATAGTGCAGTCACATTAATAACCTCTGTACCTTTTATGACAATCAATGTTTTTTACATTAAATATTGATATTTAATGAGTATGAGGAGTTGCCTTAGTGCTCTGGATGTGTTCGTTTGCTGACAGCGGGTCTTCTGCCAAACTGAAATGAGATAGTTACAGTAAGTGCTGAAATGGAAGGGCTGCTTATTTTCAATTGGGGGAGGGGTATGACCAATGGCCATATGGTGAAGTGTGTGAGAAGTTAAAGCAGGCATCCCTGGGTTGATGGGATTTTATAGAAGCATAAGCAGCTACCTGCTATGTTTCCAATGAGCTACTATGGTTGGAGAATGTCTTCAATGATTAAGGCCTATTTTAAAGAAAAAACAAAAACAAATCCTGATCTTTTAAAATTCCAAATGAGGGGTACTAAACTGCACATGCAATTTTTACCAATGTATTTTATTATTTTTTTTACATTGCCCTTTACATAGTGCCAACGGGGCTACGACTAATGAAAAATGATTGAAATAACAAACGTTAAACTTACAAAACATTAGAAAGTTGTCTTTGTCTGCTGATTGACACCCCCCTCCAACCATCCCAATTTTTCCAACGGAGAAGAACATTTACCTCCACCAACATTTCTCAACGGATGCTTCCCTTAGCTAACCTGACTCCGCCAGATGGATTTGCTCCGCATATCCATCTGGAAACCTTCGGTTGAAGTAATTTTGGGAAGGGGCGAAAATACTGGTTAGCTGATTGGCCTATGTTGGTGATAGACGGGCCAAATAAACCAATCAGATCAACGAAGCATATGACGTACTAACAGAGCGACGACGAAAACACAACCACAAGCCAGGCTACTCTTGCCGAAACCAGTCGGGAGAAGAGCAAAAACATCTTTTCCTCTGAGAAAAGCCTCCAGAGCAGTGTTTTGCTCTTCTTTCAGTGAAGAAATACTCTGTAATTCCGATAAAACTTGCTCGATAGCCACGCTAACGCTAGTTTCATCGGCTGAAGCCGCCATGTTCTTTAGACTGAACTTTCGCGCTTCTGGTTGCGTCACACCTCAACCCGCCTCAAAGCCAACGCTGATTGGACGTTCGTTTGGTGAACGGCTTCAAATTTTCTTTAACGGAGAGTCTCCAGACTGATCTGCGAGTGAAACTTTGAAAGCTCGTGAGATCAGGATGGTCTCACGAGGCTGTCCCTTAGCAGGTTGCAAAACAAATTATGCCTGTACTAATTTAATAACAAAACATTACAATTTTTGTTCTAAATGTATAAAGATGCAACAAAATAACATTTTTTGTTTTTGTTTTTGTTTACGTGTATAAAGATTGTCGGCCCTCCCGCCTATGCAGACACATTTATTGATATTATACTCTACTTGTTATTTCTCATGGTCCACTTATGTTAGCATACCCACAGCGGCTCCATCCTCTTGCATTGTATTAATACCTCTATTGTAGCCACACTGATCACAGATATTTTTATGTTAGTTTTAATCTGACTTTCAAAGCTGCTAAAAAAAGGCGCAATAACTGGCTAGAGTGAAGTTTTTGAAGTCACTTTGCACGTGGTTAATTTTTACACCGGCGAATCCACCACCCATTAATTTGGTCGTTAGAATATGATCTGCATATTGATGAAAGAACACACACAGAAAAGGTTTGTACTCTGTCTGATCATTTCCAAAAGCAAATCCCTCTGCACCCTCTTTGTAGATCTGCTTTGCACGTACAAACAAGTTTGCATGTTTTTCAAGACACACAAACCTTCTGAAGATCAGACAAATCGTCACCAATCAATGTTGCATTAGTTGTGGTATTTTTGGCTGGCGGCAATAATTGCATGAATAAAGAAAGTGTGTACGCACATGTGAAAGTGTTTGTTTATATATATATAGAAATGTATTTATTCACTGACTCATATGTAAAGAAAGGAAACAGGAAGGTTGTTGATGTTAAGGACTGTGAAGAAGAAGAAGTATGATTCAATAAGCTTAACTTCATGCCCCTTTGCAGACGTAAGTTTTAAATTCGACATATCTGTCTCTGTCTAAAATAGTGCTACATGTTTGTACATCTTAATTTTGAAATTTTACTGAATATTCTAAAATATCAGTTATGCTTGGTTGGTGTTCCTTTTCTGTATAAATGACATTATCAGTGTTTTGCTGCATGAAACGGTCTCTCCCTGAGGGTTAACAGGGTTCGTACACCTTTTCCAAAGTCAAAATCAAGCACTTTTCAAGATCCATTTGAAAACTTTTTACAGCACCTTACGGAACCAGTTTTGCGCAGATCTCTTAACAAGAGGCAACTCGTGGGGTTTGTCCCCGTTTAATCCATAATTTGTATTTTTCATCTTCCAGCCAACGTTCATTGAAACGACAACCTCCCGGCATGGTGCAGTAGTGGTTTCATGGGGGCGGAGTCACACATGGAAATAGACTGGCAGATCGCAGTCACACATAAGCGAGCAGGTTTCATTTTCGGGCTCTCCAACATTTTATTTCTCCATTTAATAAACACAGGATTCAGTTAGATAGGTATTTGTTGCAAAAGAAATAGTTACAATTTCAAGCCTTTTCAAGCATTTCATCCAAAATATAAGCACTTTTCAAACCTTGAAAACACAACGTCAAAATTCAAGCATTTTCAAGGATTTCCAGCACCAGTACGAACCCTGGGTTAAGGATGCTTAACTGGTCTGGGATAGCAGTCTAAAGCTTCTCTAAATTGTTGACTTTGTCACCTTTTCTACTCTAGAGGTTCCTTGTTGGTCATAGGTCCAGATTGCTGGTATATCATAGACATTGGAAGGAGCAATAAGTGATAGGGACACCTAGTGCTAAATCAGACACATGGGTAGCGACACCGTAATCAAATTTGCATCTTATAAAACACAGTAAACCAACAGCGGATGATAATACTCCCAAAACCATCAAAAATTGTGGAAACGCTTCAATGGATCTGAAGAAACTTTGATTTTGTACCAGTGTATACATTTATCTCCTTAGCACTTCTAAAATGCATCAGTCGTTTCCCTTGTTCAAGAGTGGCTAAACACATAAAATGCATAAAGTAGTCTTTGTATTAAAATGTTTTGGGGTTTTGCTTTAAAAGACTATTTCTAGAGGTGAGTTTTCGTATGGGTGCTGCAATACGATACGCGTCACAATACGATATTTTCACAATATTGCAATATCATTACATATTGCAATATTTTTTGCAGCTATTACATTTAAATGTATAGATAAAAGAGCAAGTTCTGTATATTTTCATCAGATGATATTGATCATTTAGTTATTTTGGTATCCATGTTGCTTTTGGTCCTCATCTTCTGCTGTGATTGCCTCAAATACTGATATGGCGCTGCGACTAACAGCAAAAAAGAAAAAAATTATCGATATTAGGAACTGAAAGATCCATATTATATCAGGCACCAGAAAATCACGATACATCAACGAATCGATTTTTTCCCCCTGCACCCTATTTATTTCTGTATGCAGTTAATTGATGTAAAAACAATTTTCCCTTTTTCATATTATAAAATACACTGTATCTCTGTAGTGATAGGAATTCTGTGTTTTTTTATGCTGACAGTTTGCACTGGAAGAGCTGAAGCTCTTGATCACTTTCAGTGATTAGTTTTGCATGGCTCAGTCTGCCATGTGAGAATTTCTTCTCCCACCAAAGGCAGAACAGAGAAGCAGGATCTGATCTTTTCCATCCGCCATCACTCATAGCCCTGACAGGCAGGCCAATTCCCCTCGGCCTTCCCAGGCTACAGTTCAAAGCTTTGCATTTGCCACTAGAGACAGGCTGCAGTGGTGAACTTGGGGCCCACTGACAGAATTTACCCTCAAGATGTTTTCAGTTGAGTGTCCTCTGAAAAGAGAGGAATCTTTCTGCTTCTGTTTTAGACTTTCCTAAACACGCGCTAGCTGTGTTTTTATTCTGCCATTCTGCAGACACTTAAGGAAAGGGGGAAAAGCACAAAGGCTTCAAAACAACTCTCGCATCAAAGTCACCTCTCTACGAGGTCAAAGAAACCCGGTTTCTATAGGTTTTTCTCTGGAGAAACAGCTGCAAAATGAGATTTTGTTTTTGTTTTGTTTTTTAAATCAAGGAGGTTTTTTTGGTTTAAAAAAAAGAAAAGGGGGGAAGGAAATAGTCTTTAACTTACTTAAGAGGCTCTGAAATAACATCCCATAATTTCCCTAAATTAGAGCCCACAGTCAGAGCTTAAAAACACCATAAACTGTACTTATAGGGCAGCTTTTATGGTCTCAGTTTGAAAGTGTAAGCATGCGGTGATGTTGGGACTCTGAGGGGAGGCATGGGGAGATTAGCATCAAACAATCAGTCACGGTGAGCACAAGACTTTCATCAGAGTGCCTGTGTCTCGAATTTCTGACGTGATTTCAGGCGAGTATAGGTAATTTAGAGCTATTGGATAATTAAATATCCCTGTTAGGAAGCTACTTTCTTTCATTAAGTGTTTGAGGCAAATAGAAGCCCTGCAAGGAACATGAAACCCATATTCAGCTGATGTTGCTTCTAAATACTGAGCATGCATCACTTCTCATATCCATATTATTTACCTGTGGTTTATGTGGTTTCTTTGTTAACAGGAAGTTCGATACTTTCTCTGCAGAAACGTTATTGTCAACAAATTGTTCCTCCAGAAAAAGCTCCAGGTGTCAGTTTGGTATGCTTACGGTTTTATTGATAGTTGGACTCATTTAACAGATTGAAGGTACATGGAGTCATTTTGACAGGATTAGAAACTGGAAAATTCCTCTCCAGTTAATAGTCAGCAAAGTGAGATCAGTAAATGCATCATACATCAGTGTTGGCCTAGTGCAGGGGTAACCAAGTAAAAATCAGGGGGGTCCGAATAAAGAAAATCAATAATCAGTAAAGGTCCGGAGAAAATTAAAAATATAACAAATAGAAGGTTTCCCTTCAAATTGTTTTTGAATTAGAGAAAAACAATCTTTCAGTTTGGAATATAGACAATTTACTGACTCACTTTTTTTTTTTTTTTATAAAACACTGAATTGACTGTTTGTTTGTTTTTTGGTCTTTATTTTTTCTGGCTTAAAGGAATAGTACACCCAAAACATGATTAGCCTTCATTTTCTACTCACCCCCATGCTGAACAACATTCTGGAGTACTTTTTTGATATCTCAAATGCCTCTGGAGATCTGGGAGGCTTCTTGCTGTCTGCTGACATTCAAATAATGGAGGTCTATGGTGCCCGAGGCAGAAAGGTCCATAAAAGTCCACAAAAAATGTGTCAATATTCCTCCATACTGCTCGTCCAATGTATTCCAAGTGTCTTGAGTGGGTAGCGTCCATAATTTACTCAAAACGAAGTCATTTAGAATGTTTTTAGAGCATAAACAGTAGTGTATAGGATTTCCTGAAAGCGCGCACATGCGCGTTCACGACGCTACTGAAGCCGGCACACCAAACCAGATGAAAGTGCGCATTCAGCGTCTGCTCTGCCAATAATGCAAGCGTAGAAGAAGAAATGTGCCGTTTACCTGTGCAAAGAAAGAAATAACGAAAGAAAAATGTCTGAGGACTTCATTGTTGAGGAAGAGCATGAGTTCTTTGCCGAGCTGAATGCGCTGGTTTGGTCTGCCGGCTTCCGTAGCGTCGTGAACGCGTATGTGCGCCCTTTCAGGAAATCCTATACACTACTGTTTATGCTCTAAAAACATTCTAAATGACTTCGTTTCGAGTAAATTCTGGATGCTACCCACTCAGGACACTTGGAATACATTGGACGAGCAGTATGGAGGAATATTGACACGTTTTTTGTGGACTTTTATGGACCTTTCTGCCTCGGTCGCCATAGACCTCCATTATTTGAATGTCAGCAGACAGCAAGAAGCCTCCCAGATCTCCAGATGCATTTGAGATATCAAAAAAGTACTCCAGAGTGTTGTTCAGCATGGGGGTGAGTAGAAAATGAAGGCTAATCATGTTTTGGGTGTACTATTCCTTTAATAAGAGCAGTGGGCTTCATGCTGCCCTGTAAGGCTTTTAAACCTGGTTCGAATGGAGACAAAGCCATTCTAAAGCACATATCAAGGTGCTCATTCTGAGCCTGGATCCAGATTTATTGTTGATTCTGTTCATGGTGGAGAATCCTGCTTCACAGCAGCAGGTTGAGCCAAACATACTCAAAATGTGCAGGGTCATCTTTGAGCACGCCATTTCACTTTTCTGTCACCAGTTCACAGCAGTTCTTCCAGCAGTCCACACTTTCTCTGCTCTCTTTTTCTCATCGTCTTCTCCTTCTTTTCCATCGCCCTGCTTGCCACAGGTTTGCCTGCTGTGTCTAAAAGTAGCAGCAGCAGCAACCCAGACTGACAGCAGCTCATTGGCTAATTTGTGTCACGTGCAGCCTGGTGGCGGACGCTCCGGAGGGCTTTACCGTATTAACAGGAGAAGCGGCGCAAGTGAAATTAGACACTGCTGTCAGGCAACATGCGGTAATTTATAAATGTTTTAAATAAGGTTGGGTCTGGATTAGCCAGCAGGTGGCTCCGGATTCGGACCCTGGTCTGCTAATCCTTGACCTCTGGCCTAGTGGTTAGAGCAGTGCGCTTTTGCTATGAGTAGGTTGCAAGTACCTGGTTCGATCCCCACAGCCTGCACTCTGGGTTCCTGAGCAAAACTCTTAATCCCACACTGCACCCCGGGCGCCGCACTGTGGCAGCCCACCACTCCCCCAAAGGAAATGGGTTAAATGCAGAGAGTTAATTTCTCCGGTTTGAGATCAATACAGTTTGATTTGATCAATGTGAGTCGATGAAATTACCTGGTTTTCCTCAGATAGAAAACTTTGAATCAACTTGACTGGATGATCTGGTGAACTTTAAAGTGCCTTGAGATGACATGTGTTGTGAATTGGCGCTATAGAAATGAACTGAATTGAATTAATTTCTATCCTTTTCATTTTCTATCAAGAAACACATATTTCTGATTAAATCAAAGCTCTGCAATGTAGGTAAAAAAGCTAGCTCACCTGCCGTTTCCCTATCAAAAAGGTGGTATACATGAACTCATTAGAAGCTATTTGAAAGGAAGCTGTAGTATCAATGCGTGTCATTCTGGCTGCGACCGCAGAGAGTTTCAAACCAGAGGACAACAGGGTGCTCAATGAATTACAGCAAAGTTTCTCTTTGTTAAAAGAGAAAAGGCAAAGCTCTCAATTTACCGGCCGGTCTACGTTCCTACCCTCACCTATGGTCATGAAATTTGGATCATGACCGAAAGAATGAGATCTCGGATACAAGCGGCTGAAATGAGCTTTCTCTGTAGGGTGGCTGGGCTCTCTCTTAGAGATAGGTTGAGGAGCTCGGTTATTCGGTTGAGGCTCAGTGTAGAGCCGGTTCTCCTCCACATCGAGAGGAGTCAGTTGAGGTGGCTCGGACATCTTCTTCGGATGCCCCTGGACGCCTCCCTCAGGAGGTGTTCCAGGCACGTCCCACCGAGAGGTGGCCCAGGGGACGACCCAGGACACGCTGGAGACACTATGTCTTTCGGCTGGCCTGGGAGCGCCTAGGGCTTCCCCCAACTCTCCGCTGGTGTCAGCGGAGAGGGAAGTCTGGGAGTCTCTGCTTAGTCTGCTGCCCCCGCAACCCGGTTCCGGTACATCGCTAAATCTTTTAGAGAGTCAGATGAAATGAAGCTGCAAAGAGTTGCCCACCTGAAGGCAGACAAGTGAATAACTTGGATATTATAATCTAATGTTCTCCCTTCATTGCAACGATTGTGAAGTTTTACTTTAATTTGAAAGGATTGTGTCTATTTTGGAAATATGGCAAATTATATAATGTTTGCGATGGTTAATTGTGCGTCTTCATTTTCTTCCCATTCGATGACTTTAAGGATTTCAGCTCTAATGATTATACAACTGCATACCTATGATATTGCCTACTAAATAATGTCCCAAAGCACTTAGTATACGCCAATATTTAATACAATGTTGGACTCTATTAAGTACAAAACCCTCTATGATATAAATCTATATTCTGTTTAAACTCTCGACCCTGTTGTGGTTATTTCATCTTCATCGAGTGTTTTTGCACTTTTTGTGGAGCCATCTGCCAGGGGATGTTTCACATTAATCACATGGCAGTTCTGACCTACTTTGATATGTGATGGTTTAAATACATTTTCCACTATGTGCTCTTGTTTGTCTGTTGGGAAATGTACTTATTTGACCATGACAAAGGTTATGAATAGACTGGAGGTTATGTTCAGATTTCATAACAGCCAACTGGTTTATGCAACGATTAGAAACCACAACAAGGCTTTAGTGAGTAAATTAAAGTTAATTTGGAAAATAATGCAAGATAAAATTAGATTATATGAGAGGCTGAAGCGTTTTGTGGACATTTAGTTAAACAGTTTCTAAAATTTTCTGGGTATATTATTCAAAATACAATGGTGAATGGTTACATTCACCAAATACGGTGAAAAAAATGGTGAAAAACAGGGTGATTTAACACAAAGTCATTTGAAGTTCACATTATGGAGCAGGCTTTAAACATCTACGTAGAGGTGTACCTTTTAAAATTTAATAGTTTTCTTTAGACAAAAAAGAACAAGGACGAAATGGGGCTAAGCTAGTTAGCAGCTCCCAATGGAGTTGTAAAAATAGTGAAGGAAAGTGCAAGATCCAATGTGAAAAAGTGCAAAAAAAATTTTGATTTCAAGAGTAAAAAGACTGGAGAAGCACTGGGAATACAGAATGAACTCTGATGTTTGATGAAGCAGAAGATAAAGCTGCAGAGGGAAGTTGATGGATGCATCAGTAAACGTTCTGATACTAGTGACAACAATGCTGTGTCTGTGTTCGAGTTTTTTTTTTTCCATGATACTCTGATAGTAGGCTCAGAGAAGGATTCACTAGAGTTGCGAGTTGTATGGGAGAATTATCCTGCCATAATGCAAGAGCACATAATTTCAATTTGAGAAAATAATTTCATCTTCTTGCACTCAAAACTTATAATGCTCACACTCAAAACATGCGCTCTCTCTCAAATATTTTCTCTTCTCTCTCAAATCTTTGTTTCTTCTCTCAGATTTAATGCTTCTTGCACAGATATTTTCTCCTCTCGCTTGCCTCCTTCTCTTCGTGCACAAACCGTGCTCTGCTCGAGTCTCAGATACGCTCGCAAACTCGTAGGCTCTGCTTGCGGATTTTTTTTGCTCTCTCTCTGATTGCAGTTGGATCGTCGCCTAGCAACCTTTCCAGGCAATAGAACGACAGCCTCAGAAAGGGTGCACTTGTCCATAACTCACTGACTGGTTAAAACGTAAAGATTTGCCATTATACTAACAAAGTATTTCAAGATAATAATTTAATATGTCGGTTCTTTGCTTTTGTACATAACAAACCACAAATTGTTTAAAATTACTTACTTCAGAATTTTTTGGGTTATCCATAAGTACTGAACTTTGCTGAATCGAGCCACAAAACTACTGTAAATAGCAGTTTCAGCTGATGCTCTTATAAGTGGCGTAGTAGCACAGGCACACTCAGTAGGGTTAAACAAGTGCACCCTTTTCGAGGCTGTCGTTCTATTGGCTGGAATGGTTGCTAGGCGACAATCCAACTGAAATCTGAGAGAGAGCAAAAAAAATCCGCAAGCAGAGCCTACGGGTTTGCGAGCGTATCTGAGACTCGAACAGAGCGCGGTTTGTGCGCGAAGAGAAGGAGGCAAGCGAGAGGAGAAAATATCTGAGAGAAGAAACAAAGATTTGAGAGAGAAGAGAAAATATTTGAGAGAGAGCGCATGTTTTGAGTGTGAGCATTATAGGTTTTGAGTGCAAGAAGATGAAATTCCCATAGTGTTGCTGTAGATTGGGTTGGTCTACAAGCAATGGTTGGTCTACGATTACCAGGGGTAACCAATTAAAATCAGCGGGGTCTGAATAAAGGAAATCAACAACCAGTAAAGGTCTGGAGACATTTTTTATTAAAATCCGTTACTTTAAACAGCGTTTAACAATGAAATAAAATTAGGATTTTATGCATCCATGTTATACATTCAATTTTGATAGAACAACAATTATTCAGTTTGATATATAGACAATTTCCTGATTCACATATTTTATAAAACACCTGAACTGATCGTTTATTTTTTTCTTTCTTTTTTCTGTCTTGATGAGAGCAGTGGGCTTTATGCTTCCCTGCAAGGCTTTTAAACCTGGGTTTGAATGGAGACTAAGCCATTCTCAAGCACATATCAAGGTGCTCATTTTGAGCCTGGATCCATATTTATTTTTGATTCCGTTCATGGTGGAGAATTCTGCTTCACAGCAGCAGGTTGAGCCAAACATACTCAAAATGTGCAGGGTCATCTTTGAGCACGCCATTTCACTTTTCCTTTCACTAATTCACTGTGCTTCTTCCAGCATTCCACACTTTCTCTGCTCTCTTTTTCTCATCGTCATGTCCTTCTTTCCCATCGCCCGCTCGCCAAAGGTTTGCCTGCTGTGTTTAAAAGTATAGCTATTAGCAGCAACCCAGACTGACAGCTTATTTGTATCACGTGTAGCCTGGTCCCAGACGCTCTGAAAGGCGTTACCGTACAAACAGGACAACATGCGGTATTTATAAATGTGTTAAATCAGTTTGGGTCCGGATCGAACCCTGTTCCGCTAGTCGGTGACCTCTGATTTAAACACTATCAGGATGGTGTATAAAACCTTCTTTCTGATGATTGTTGTTGTTTTTTTAATAGGTTATAACCATGTAAAACTTGTGACTGCATGATTTGTATTTTTACCAAGAAGTCCCATGAGAGGAAATCATTAGATTTAGAGCAAGTCGGCTCAAAATGCAGCTAAATATCAAATCAATCCTCAGCTACTGACAGGATGAATCATAGGGAAACCTTTGTTGGTTAGCCACACCCAATCAGCTCAAAGAGAACACCAGCTTGAATATTCATACTGGTCTTTTTAACAACCCAGTACTGGTTAACCACCTGTTAGATTTCTACAACTGCATATTAGGAACTCAACAATCAGTGTTGTAGTACTCGAGATCGGTCTTGGTCTCGAGACCATTTTTTGATGGTCTCGGTCTCGTCTCGGACTTGACCGCATTTGGTCTCGGTGTGGACTCGGCATTTTATTTCAAGGCCGGTCAAGACCAAAACTGTGGAAATAACACTAATCATCAGAATATTATCAGTTTCTTTAAGATCCTTCTTTTTATTGGATGCTTGGATTCAAATCCAAGCAATAACCTGTCTCTTTGGTAAATGCATGTTTTTTTTTATCGCTGTCACGCTCACCCCCTTTCACCTGCGCGCGGGCTGCAGCACTTTGATTGAAAGTCACAAGTGGTTGTCTGAGAACGGGATAAGATGTCGGCCAAATCATCGGTTATAATCATGTATCAGTATGATGCTTCCCTGCACAAGCTAAAACTTTTTATTTACTGTCCTGAAAAGAGGAGAAAAGACTGAGAGAGAATGAAGAATGAATTGTTGACAGTGTTGTGGTCAAGACAACCTAACCCGAGACCAAGACAAGACCAAGACCAGAGTGTATCGAGACCGAGACAAGACCGAGACTTTAAGGGTCCGAGACCGAGTCAAGACCAAGACCAGCGCCAGTATGTGACAATAAAATGTGAAACATGATCAACATCACAAAAATTGATCTAAAAGACCCACATTCACATAAAAACACCTAGATATTTAACACAAAGAACTGGACTAAACATTAACATCTTTATTTAGTACTTCTGTGTAGTAATCACAGAATTTCAAAATTGTATTTTCTCTGCCATTCATGAACAGTACATACATTTATGTTGTTTTTAAATGTGCTATTTCAAAACAATGTGCAAAATTCTGTAAAATGTGTAAAACTGAAAAAAAGCCAATCATTTCTCTTGTTTCTCTCTCATATACAGATTAAAGCTGCTGTATATTATATAACTTTTCTTAAATAAATCAATATCTGTCACCAAATTGTGATGTTATGAGACAGAATTTGTTGAAAAAATAGATCGATCTCCTTCACTGCATTTACCAATGAGACAGGTTATTGCTTGGATTTGAATCCAAGCATCCAATAAAAAGAAAGATCTTAAAGAAACTGATAATATTCTGATGATTAGCGTTATTTCCACAGTTGTGGTCTTGAAATAAAATGCGTCCTTAGCGCCCAAGACCGATACAAGACCGAGACCAAATGCGGTATAAAATACTGTAGTATGTTTAAAAAAGCATGGCAAAACATTCACAAATATTAATAATTATTTTTTAGATTCAATCTATTTTCCAACCCAAACGTTGCATTTATTTAGGGTGTGTTATTATTATGTGTTATTTCAGTGTTACCATTGCTACGTGGATGTTCATTTAGTTGTTTAATTTTGTAGAAACAAATCCAATCACAGACACAGAAACCAGATTCTCAGTTGGTAAAAACTGACCAAACCAATTCAGAAAACAAGGCGACTGACGGTGAGTACAACACTTCTGACGATGAAGACTTTTACATGTACCCTCTGAATCTACGTAAATTGCGTGATGAAAAAAAAGAAACAGAAAACTTAAGACAAAGAGTACAGCGTTATAAAGCTGAACTACAGAAACAAAATTCAAATTATGACTCTCTGAATCAAGAGTTTAAAACATTGGAGCTTAATCATTTTCGATTAAGCAACGCAAATCAGGCACATTTAAAAGAACTTCGAACGTGTAGAGAGACAATAGAACAACAGAAGCAACGGATAAATAAACTGGAATCTGAAAATGCAGCTCTTAGACAGGATACACATAAACTAGTTTGTTATAGAAATGAACTGTATGACAATGCAGTTAAACTGTCGACTTACCAAGAAAACCTAGCTCATTCTAGTTTAAAAAACGCAGAACTTCAAGATGAAATCAAAAAACTCAAAGAAAAGGAACAGTTTCATCTAAATAGAGAAGGGACGCTTAAAAGTAATTTAAAGGAAATGAAAACTGATAAACAAAAATTATTAATTAAACTAACAAATAAGGACAACATAATTGAGAACCTGAAAGTAGGCACAGATTCACTAACTGCACGACTGCATAAAAACGAAGAGGAACGTGACATATTGAATAAAACATTTGAAGAAAGTAATCTTCACCTTAAAGAGCAACTTAACTTTAAAGCTGGATTTGCAATGACTATAAAACGCAACGAGGAAGAGATTGCAAATTTAAGAGATGATGTTAAAAATATAACAGAAAGTGAAAGAGAGTTAGCTAGAATCAAAAAAGCAAATGAGTCCCAGATAGGAAAACTAAATGAGGAGCTTGAAACAATTAAAAAACAGAACAGAAAACTGGAGAACAAAGTTAAAACGCTGAGTGAGAAATTGGTAAATTGTAACATATCCATTAATAACTTTAAAAAACAGCTTTCCAATAACCAGCTACAGATGACTGGACTATCGAAACAGTTAGAGACTAATAAAAGAAAGGCAAATGAAATAATCAGTGATTACATGGAAAAACTGGCAGCAGCTCAGAAAGAGCTGAAAAATTTTCAAGAAGAAGCGACACATAAATATGAGAGCCTAGATACAGAAGTTAAACGTTGCACAGTAGCGTGTCATAAATATGAGAAAATGATCACAACACAGAAACAAGAAATTGGCAAACTGAACCTGGATAATAAAACACTTGAAAAGAACGTATCTGGTTTGAGTGAACATTTAAGACAGGAAAAAAGCTAAATATAAGAAGTTAGAAGAAGTTTGTAATAAGTACAAAGAGGATCTAAAAAGAGCATATGTAAATCCTCAAGTTAACATTATTCCCACACTCAGAAACCAGTTAGATAATTAAAAAAAAGAATTAGCAGAAAAGGAGGCAGTAATTCAACAAAAAGAGACGGTAATTCAGGAACTTCAGGGAAAAGTGACCCAACAGGGAAAAGATGAAAGCATAAAACTCTACCTGAAAAAGACTGATGCAAAAAAGCTTAAGGAAGAGTGGACTGCTTTAAAAGTAGAGAACAGATTATTATATAAGGACCTCAAAGACCAAGAATATCAAATTAAACAGTTGAAACATGAGATTAGAAAACTGAAATCACCAAAGAAATAAATTGCCTGAAATTACTGCTCCTGTGTCTGAAATAAGAGCCCAGATACCAGCTCACTTGCTCAAGCATTAATCTGCACGCCGTTTTGTTCTACCAATTCATTCTTTTATGTTTTTTATTTATAGAATATATAAACATATATAATATATATATATATATATATATATATATATATATATATTATTAATCTAAGTTCTTTTTTGGACAGCCGGAGCACCCGGAGAGAACCCATGTTACGAATATAAAGAATATATATAGATATAGATATAGATCTATACATATCTATCCATCGATCGATCGATAAAAAACATTTTTGGAATATTATATATGAGAGGGGAAAATGAACATGCAGAGATTAAACAGAACGTAAAAAATTTAAATAATATATATGTTTATATATTCTATAAATAAAAAACATAAAAGAATGAATTGGTAGAACAAAACGGCGTGCAGATTAATGCTTGAGCAAGTGAGCTGGTATCTGGGCTCTTATTTCAGACACAGGAGCAGTAATTTCAGGCAATTTATTTCTTTGGTGATTTCAGTTTTCTAATCTCATGTTTCAACTGTTTAATTTGATATTCTTGGTCTTTGAGGTCCTTATATAATAATCTGTTCTCTACTTTTAAAGCAGTCCACTCTTCCTTAAGCTTTTTTGCATCAGTCTTTTTCAGGTAGAGTTTTATGCTTTCATCTTTTCCCTGTTGGGTCACTTTTCCCTGAAGTTCCTGAATTACCGTCTCTTTTTGTTGAATTACTGCCTCCTTTTCTGCTAATTCTTTTTTTTAATTATCTAACTGGTTTCTGAGTGTGGGAATAATGTTAACTTGAGGATTTACATATGCTCTTTTTAGATCCTCTTTGTACTTATTACAAACTTCTTCTAACTTCTTATATTTAGCTTTTTCCTGTCTTAAATGTTCACTCAAACCAGATACGTTCTTTTCAAGTGTTTTATTATCCAGGTTCAGTTTGCCAATTTCTTGTTTCTGTGTTGTGATCATTTTCTCATATTTATGACACGCTACTGTGCAACGTTTAACTTCTGTATCTAGGCTCTCATATTTATGTGTCGCTTCTTCTTGAAAATTTTTCAGCTCTTTCTGAGCTGCTGCCAGTTTTTCCATGTAATCACTGATTATTTCATTTGCCTTTCTTTTATTAGTCTCTAACTGTTTCGATAGTCCAGTCATCTGTAGCTGGTTATTGGAAAGCTGTTTTTCAAAGTTATTAATGGATATGTTACAATTTACCAATTTCTCACTCAGCGTTTTAACTTTGTTCTCCAGTTTTCTGTTCTGTTTTTTAATTGTTTCAAGCTCCTCATTTAGTTTTCCTATCTGGGACTCATTTGCTTTTTTGATTCTAGCTAACTCTCTTTCACTTTCTGTTATATTTTTAACATCATCTCTTAAATTTGCAATCTCTTCCTCGTTGCGTTTTATAGTCATTGCAAATCCAGCTTTAAAGTTAAGTTGCTCTTTAAGGTGAAGATTACTTTCTTCAAATTTTTTATTCAATATGTCACGTTCCTCTTCGTTTTTATGCAGTCGTGCAGTTAGTGAATCTGTGCCTACTTTCAGGTTCTCAATTATGTTGTCCTCATTTGTTAGTTTAATTAATAATTTTTGTTTATCAGTTTTCATTTCCTTTAAATTACTTTTAAGCGTCCCTTCTCTATTTAGATGAAACTGTTCCTTTTCTTTGAGTTTTTTGATTTCATCTTGAAGTTCTGCGTTTTTTAAACTAGAATGAGCTAGGTTTTCTTGGTAAGTCGACAGTTTAACTGCATTGTCATACAGTTCATTTCTATAACAAACTAGTTTATGTGTATCCTGTCTAAGAGCTGCATTTTCAGATTCCAGTTTATTTATCCGTTGCTTCTGTTGTTCTATTGTCTCTCTACACGTTCGAAGTTCTTTTAAATGTGCCTGATTTGCGTTGCTTAATCGAAAATGATTAAGCTCCAATGTTTTAAACTCTTGATTCAGAGAGTCATAATTTGAATTTTGTTTCTGTAGTTCAGCTTTATAACGCTGTACTCTTTGTCTTAAGTTTTCTGTTTCTTTTTTTTCATCACGCAATTTACGTAGATTCAGAGGGTACATGTAAAAGTCTTCATCGTCAGAAGTGTTGTACTCACCGTCAGTCGCCTTGTTTTCTGAATTGGTTTGGTCAGTTTTTACCAACTGAGAATCTGGTTTCTGTGTCTGTGATTGGATTTGTTTCTACAGAATTAAACAACTAAATGAACATCCACGTAGCAATGGTAACACTGAAAAAATACATAATAATAACACACCCTAAATAAATGCAACGTTTGGGTTGGAAAATAGATTGAATCTAAAAAATAATTATTAATATTTGTGAATGTTTTGCCATGCTTTTTTAAACATACTACAGTATTTTATACCGCATTTGGTCTCGGTCTTGTATCGGTCTTGGGCGCTAAGGACGCATTTTATTTCAAGACCACAACTGTGGAAATAACGCTAATCATCAGAATATTATCAGTTTCTTTAAGATCCTTCTTTTTATTGGATGCTTGGATTCAAATCCAAGCAATAACCTGTCTCATTGGTAAATGCAGTGAAGGAGATCGATCTATTTTTTCAACAAATTCTGTCTCATAACATCACAATTTGGTGACAGACATTGATTTATTTAAGAAAAGTTATATAATATACAGTAGCTTTAATCTGTATATGAGAGAGAAACAAGAGAAATGATTGGCTTTTTTTCAGTTTTACACATTTTACAGAATTTTGCACATTGTTTTGAAATAGCACATTTAAAAACAACATAAATGTATGTACTGTTCATAAATGGCAGAGAAAATACAATTTTGAAATTCTGTGATTACTACACAGAAGTACTAAATAAAGATGTTAATGTTTAGTCCAGTTCTGTGTGTTAAATATCTAGGTGTTTTTATGTGAATGTGGGTCTTTTAGATCAATTTTTGTGATTTTGATCATGTTTCACATTTTATTGTCACATACTGGCGCTGGTCTTGGTCTTGACTCGGTCTCGGACCCTTAAAGTCTCGGTCTCGATACACTCTGGTCTTGGTCTTGTCTTGGTCTCGGGTTTGGTGGTCTTGACCACAACACTGTCAACAATTCATTCTTCATTCTCTCTCAGTCTTTTCTCCTCTTTTCAGGACAGTAAATAAAAAGTTTTAGCTTGTGCAGGGAAGCATCATACTGATACATGATTATAACCGATGATTTGGCCGACATCTTATCCCGTTCTCAGACAACCACTTGTGACTTTCAATCAAAGTGCTGCAGCCCTTTATATATATATATATATATATATATATATATATATATATATATATATATATATATATATATATATATATATATATATATATATATATATTGTTTACATTTGTAGAAAAAAGCAGATCCCAGACATGACAAAACTAGTCCTTTCCTCTGAATTGGGTGATTCCATAAATTACCGTTACTGACTACTAAATGTTTTATTCTTTTAGTGTTTCTTAAAGCCAGACCGTTGCCATTTGAAATGACTTTAACTTTGTTTCATGTCTGTGATTGGATTTGTTTCTACAAAATTAAACAACTAAATGAACATCCACGTAGCAATGGTAACACTGAAATAACACATAATAACACACCCTAAATAAATGCAACGTTTGGGTTGGAAAATAGATTGAATAGATAGATTAGAATAGATTGTGAATGTTTTGCCATGCTTTTTTAAACATACTACAGTTTATTTGTTATTTTAGGTTTAATCATGTGGATGGATCATTTCCAAAGCTAATCTAGTTGCAAACTAACATAATAAGTTTATTCACTTTAAAATATACTCTGAGAGTTGCTCACAAGTATCTAGAAGTATCTACTTAAGTATTTATTTTGTGCATGTCATGATATTATTGTCTGGTTTATTCTTCCTTTGTATTATTATTTTTTTTTTTACCGTATTTATTTCTTCCATGCTATTTATTTCTGCCTGTCGTATTTACATTTCTGTATGTATTTCTGCCTAATTATGCAAATGATGAGGGGCTGAAACAATTAATTGGAATAAACGGATTAATTGTGATTAATCGATTATTGAAATAACCGTCAACTAATTTAGCAAATGATTAATCGTTAACTAGAGTGTTAAGATTCTAAAACATGGCTTTAGCTTAGAGTAGTAATTCTACCAAAATTGTACAAAAAAAAAAAGAAAAAAAAGACAAAAAATTACATATTATTTGCATATAAGATAAAAATCGTTGCCTGTCAAGTGAAAATGTTTTAGTTTCACCTGGTTTAATTTCGCAAAAAATCTTCTTTAAGAAATCTTTTGCTATCCGATTATTAATAAAAAATAATCTGCAGTTTAATCGATTAGCAAAATAGTCGATAGCTGCAGTCCTAAAACGGAATGTTTGATGATGGTGAATATCAAAAGAGGATCAAAAAGGATTTTAGGGGTAAATTCTTGAAGAATTATAAAAAATAACAGTAAATTCAATAGACCCTGGATGGCCTAGTCCAAGTTCATTTCCCAGTGAACATGTTGGGGCTTTAATTGACACAAGAATGCAGGAAACTCATCATATCTTTACAGATTTCTTTTTACAAACATTGCTGCCAAAGGCAGGAAAGCTGATTATTCATATTCAGTGCTGCTTCTATGAAACTTAAGCACACTGGTCAAAGGTTAAAGTTTGAGTTTGCTGGACATGTAAACACAAATGTGTGCCTTATTCCACTGACTAATAAAGGAAAATCTTGCTCAATAAGGACCTTATAACATGTATGAGGTAAAAAAAACAAAACACCTTAGATTCTCTTTTACTTATTTCATCAGTTATTTAAGACGTTATATGACGAGTTACCTGCTCTGGTAACATAAATAAAATAAAAAAATACATGTAGCCTACCTATTTATGTCCTATTTGTTTTTCCCTCGTAAATGTATAAGATTAACTGATTGAAAGTACTTGTAGGCCCTCTCTCTAAAACAAATATCCTTTTAGCTAAAATATTCAAAAGCAAAAACAAAGTGTTGCCGATGGTTACATCTAAAATGTTGTCCTTTCTAAGTCTACGTTCACAGTGCAGCCTGAAGCGACCCAAATCCGATTTTTTCGGCCCATATGCGACCGACCTGAATCTGATCTTTTCACGGCAGTCTGAACAACACAAATCCGATTTTTTCCAATGCGACCCAGGCCACTTGGCTATGTGGTCCTGAATCCGATACGAATCTGATCTTTTCTAATGCGACCTGCGTCTGAGCGGCCAGGTCGCATCCATCTGACCAGAACGCCATTAATACCCGACAAAGGACACTATTCTGGGTCTTTCTATTAAGAAGCGGCAACAAAAACAATAACCATGGCAGACGATATGCGGAAAGCAGTACTTATGTTTAACCATCTTGAAAAGATTGTCTTTAAGGCTGGGAAAGATTGCTAGATGCGCACCGGCACTACCATCCATGTTTACGTCGGTAAACACAGAGCAAGCGGGCCTGTGACATCATTGCGTCCTCTACTACGCATGTGGGATACTTGACTGCAGTTCACACAGTAGATCACATACAAGTCGCAGTTGGAAATGTGAACGGCAACGCAAAAAAATCGGATTTCACAAAAACAATTTGGCATTGAGCATCAAGGCCCACAGTGTGAACGTAGCCTAAGAAGCCACTGTTCCTTTCTTTTTTATTTCTCCCAATAAAACAACAGAATGTGTACTTTCTCAAGGCACATAGAGTGGGATTGTTATTTTTGAAAGACAAAATATTAATTCTTTTAGATGTTTCTTAACTTGTATATAAATTGAATAATTCAATGTGTATAGAGGGTCCGGAAAGGAGAGAATTAGTGAGAGAAACAAAACTCTGTCCACAGGAACATCGATAATTTAAATCTAAGCTTTATGGAAGGATAACAAAGCCATTCTCCATTACAGGATGGATACAAAGCGTGGAGGAGACATGAATATATATCAGACAGCAACTTTTAAAGCAAATAGTTGAAAGACTGTTTTCAAACTGTGTTTGTTTGTTAAAAACTATTCATATCTCAACAGCTCTGAAGTTTCAATTTGGAATTTGTGCATTTGTTCAACTAGGAAGACTGAAAAAAGTATTAGGCACAGATTCCAGTAATCCCTTCAACGGATCAGTGACAAAAGGCTCTGTTTTTTATGCATACAAATTACAAATCATCAGCTTGAATTTTATTTTTTTCAAAAAGGAGCATCTCTGGGTTCAGAAAAGTGTTGAACGTCTGCCCGATATTGGCATTAGTTTCTTGTATTGGCATTAGATATGTCATTTGTTCACAGATTTGTCAGCGAATTAAGCAGTTTCCAGTTTCTATTGATTGATGGATTGAATATTGATCTCACAGGGGAGAAATTTACCCGTTACATCAGCTCAATAGTCAAAAAGAAGGTGCATTATAGTGTTCATTTTTGGCCATTTTATGAATGTAAACGTGCAAAAATAATTTTAAAATTACATGTAGCCTGCTAGGCTAACTAAGCTAAGCCTGCGGTAGTAGCAGTGGAACTCAGCTAGGGGCTCCGCACTGATGAAAAAGAGTGAACTGACGCACCAGATTTCTTATTCACAATGAAAGATTATGAGCAATTTATTCAAAACAGGTTGAAACAGTGTGCTAAATATTCTCCATATCATCAGGGGGTGGGGTATTCTTAAATAAATGGATAAAAAGGATGACTTAGAGAAGTTTGACTATGTGATAAATTTGACTGGATTTTTCATGAATTTGGTCAGTTTTATTTAGCAGAATATTAATGGGACAACAAGCTGAAACTTCAACATTTGGAAATAATAAAGTAGCATAAACAGAATGCAATTTAGGAGAAATTCAAACATTTTCGGAGCAAATGTTTAAAGCAAATGATGACATCTTTCAATATAAGCAATATTGATGAAGACTTCATGAGTTAATGGTGCTTATGGCACTTCAATATCAGGCCCAGGATCTAAAACGTCACCATTTTTAACTTCAAGCTGATTTAAAGATATCATTACAGAAGCTATATATTTTGGGGATACTATATTTTGGGGATGGGTTACCATACCATAGAACACCTGACTGTCACAACTTGGTGACAGATATAGATTTATTTAAGAAAAGTTATATAATATAGCTTTAATCTGTATATGAGAGAGAAACAAGAGAAATGATTGGCTTTTTTTTAGTTTTACACATTTTACAGAATTTTGCACATTGTTTTGAAATAGCACATTTAAAAACAACATAAATGTATGTACTGTTCATGAATGGCAGAGAAAATACAATTTTGATCGACTTTGATTAATTGTTTGAAATTCTGTGATTACTACACAGAAGTACTAAATAAAGATGTTAATGTTTTTTCCAGTTCTGTGTGTTAAATATCTAGGTGTTTTTATGTGAATGTGGGTCTTTTAGATCAATTTTTGTGAATTTGATCATGTTTCACATTTTATTGTCACATACTAGCGCTGGTCTTGGTCTTGACTCGGTCTCGGACCCTTAAAGTCTCGGTCTTGTCTCGGTCTCGATACACTCTGGTCTTGGTCTTGTCTTGGTCTCGGGTTAGGTGGTCTTGACCACAACACTGTCAACAATTCATTCTTCATTCTCTCTCAGTCTTTCCTCCTCTTTTCAGGACAGTAAATAAAAAGTTTTAGCTTGTGCAGGGAAGCATCATACTGACAGCTTCTTTATTGTTTGCACAGTTTGTTTCACACCAAGCTGCTTCCCTCCTTGTACCCTGTCTTTGCTCTTTCTTCTCCCATGCCCACACATGGGAAGAGCTCTCCGGCTAATTAGAGACTTTGCCAGTGGAATTCCAAAGGACAAAAGAAGCCATTCAGGTTGGGATGATGGTGAAAAGGCTTCGCTGGCAGAGACTTCTCTTTGAAACTCACCCTCTTGTAAAAACACCCAAGCTCTTGACTTAAATGAGCAGCTCTGCTCCTGTTTTATTTTTATTTTTTCCAGTTCATCCAAGTTTGACCTACACTGTAAAAAGGATGGATTAGACTTGACTTCTGTCACACACTCCCATCACACAGTTGTGACCATCCGGTCCTTTCCCGCTGTCTACATGGAGTTGATCTACCGTCTCTGTTGTTCATCTGACCCATATTCTTCAAAGCATTTGTGCTGTCTAACTGCTCTCTGCTGTGAGCTGATAGAAATCCCTTTTCACCTTGTCACAGTTCATCCACCTGTCGGCTGCATCTGCAGCTCCAGGAACCCTTTGAGTAAACTGATCCAGTGACCCTCAGCCTCATCAATTAGACAAATTAGTCTCGTTTAGTGGCTCTCGCTCTTCCTCTCACTTCCAGCTTTCGAATTATCCACCCGTCTGGCATTTCTTCAGGAACATTGATTGCTTGGTCCCACTCTTGGTTGTTTTCCTCTAATAAAAACCTCCGAATTGATGCATTAGGAATGGGAAGGTTATGGATTCATTCTTTCAGTTACCTGAATTACTATACAGCAGTTTATTGTTGCCCATGGCTCAAAAAGAGCCTTTTCTCCCCCAATACATGTTTGATTGTGCATTATGACCCAAAGACGCTCACTTGCCCTCATATGTTCCTTCATCTTACTGATCCTGTTTGTTCTGTAATGTTCTCTTAACCCTGTAATGCCAAATGTATCATATTTGATACAAACGGTTTCTGAAATGTTTTGCGTCTGACACCTTTTGTATAATTTAATGGTAAAAACTTTGCTCAAAATCTATTGTACACAATCAGATATACCTGATAACAGAGGGCAGAAGACTACACAAAAAATAATCTTGACTTATCGCATAGTAATAAATTATTAATATCAAAAATTTAGTTCTGTTTTTTTTTTTTTTTTTTTTTTTTTTTTTTTTTTACATATTTTGTTAAAAGGCCAAATAAGGACTTCAAACCAAACAAAAAGTAATTTTCTGTTTTGTTTTATTCTTGGATCGGGCTTTAAAGGGTTAATGACCTATGAAGCCACCACCGATCAGCTTTCTAAATACAAAGATTAAATGACATTAATTAGGGGACTTCTGAAGGCCTTTGACTGGACTGTAGTGTCAGGTGATAACCGCCTGAATTGAAATACATGCCACACCTTTCAGAGCTGTATCATTTCCATTATGTTGCTCTGCTTTGCTTTGGCATCATCCCTCAATATCACAGTGAAATAAGCTGAAGCTTGTTGTTTTAATTTGAGGAAGTTAAAAATGTTGGTTCTGCTATTTTGTTTTTATTTCAACTGGAAGATTGTGTGTGTTTGTGTTTTTAATGTGGTTCCTGCAGATGTGAAGTGAATTAGAAACAAGGTCAGAACAACATGTAAAGCCCCCCCATCCCCCAATCCATCCCCATCCTTCAAGCATTTCCTGTTTGAGGGGACCATAAAGACATGAATACCTTCCTTTTTCCTCTACCTCTTTAAAGCACTGTCATATTTAGGCTTTATGCTTTCCTTCCTCTTTGTCACAGTTCTGTCTCATATTTTGCAGATTCCTTCTTTTGCTTCTTTCTCTTGTTCTCGTTTTTACTGTATACAAAACAGCTGCCTTGTGCAAATAATGATCTCCTTGTTGAGTTGATCTTAATGTGCAACCCATGACGAAGCACATGAGCTGTGCTGATGATTTTGCCGATAGCATGTTTATTCCTAAAGTATCTTAACTTCAATTTAATTACCGTCTCTAAATAGAAAACAAGCCTGTTATTTATTTTTTCCCCTTTCTCTTTTTTTCTCTTCAGTTAATGACGTATTAAGACCTAAAGGATATAATATGCAGTGGTGTACAGGGACTTCCTGTCTCTCAGTTCCTTTTAGCTTTTGTCCGTTTACTGTGGTACAGAGGATGTACATGTTTTGCTATGGGGACCAATTAATTTCTGGCATATGGATATCAGACTGTTTTGAAGGATGCAGCAGGGCTGATTTCAGCTCTACTAGCTTTTAGTTGTGGCAGTAGAGAATTGCTGAAAGAAATAAAATAATACACAACACTTTAGCCTATGTACACTGGAAAAGTAATGCAACCGTTTTTGGTATCTACTTGATTATATTTAGTACTTCAACGTAATTTTTTCCATCTCATATCCTGCTAACAAGAAACATTTGTGTTAAGTAACTTAATATGATTAAGTAGATGCCAAGAACTGATGTATTATTTCTTTATTGTACTTTTTCTGGGTCAGAAATGGGCATTAAATGGCAAAGAAGTGAATTGAGCTGAATCCGTCGATGGCTTCCCCAAAAATGTATTTTTAAAACGACTTAAATTGTGCTTTATTACAACCGTTAAAGAGCTTAATATGAAATACCTAAGTGAAAAAAGGCGTGAATAATTTACAGTTGTTCACTCAGGTTTCTTCCTGTTAAAAGGGAGTTTTTCCTCTCCACTGTCGCTACAAGCATGCTTAGTGTGAGGGATTGTATTTGAGTCGATGCAATCAACTGGTTTTCCTTAGATAGAAAACTTTTTATCAATTTGACTGGATGATCTGGTTGAACTGTAAAGTGCCTTGAGATGACATGTTTTGTGAATTTGGCGCTATAGAAATAAACTGAATTGAATTGAATTCACAACAAAAGCAGATTAAGTTGTAATAAAAACAACAAGAAAAAAAACATTCTTTTGAGATTAAAACTGCCAACAGTCATACTTATGTAAAAACGTTTAAACTTGTAAACAGCAAAACTACGTCCCTATTTCCTAACTCTGCTGTGAGATCTAGGTATATTGTACATTGACAGTAATATAAAGTTGTATATCATCAGCATATACATGTCAAGGGAGCAGTTAACCATTAATTGGTCAAGGATGTCCCTTTAAAAAAATGACTGAATGTGGCCGAGAATAGAGCCCTGAGGAACTTAAAGCATTATTTTGTTCATTCAAATTTATATTCGCAAAATGGCTCAAAATGATCCATGTTTTCAGGTACGATTCAGCCCTTTACCCAGAATCCCACCCACTTATCATGTTTGTTATCAGCTGTGCCTGAGATACAGTAAAGCCATAAAAAGCCACATAGAATTTCAAAATTTTCAGGCTTTCAAAACTCTAATAATCCCAGTAGACACTTTGAATTCTCCATGTCTGGCTTAATTATTTAAATATCAATTCAATTAAACTGCCCTGATTGAAATAGAGCAAGTTATTTTTTTTTCAATCTAGTCCAATGATAGTAGGTATTATTAAAAAAAGGCTTAAATATTAAAACAAATATCAGACATTAAGAACCGAGCTAGCTCAAATAATTTCAAAACTGTGATAATATGCTATATAATTTGATTATCACACATTTTTAAAACCTGTTTCAATGGTTGTAAGAAAATGGGTGATTTATTATAGCATGGCTTTCTTAGATAAATGTGTGGCGCTCATCTGTCTTCAAAAGACAGATTTGTGAGTCTGAGATCAGAATAAAGCAATGGAAGAAAAACATGGGTAGAAAGACAAGAAAGAAGTAAATTATGACAGAAAAAAAAGGGGTTTAGAGGAACTACTTGAAGTAGATCAGTATGTTCATAAGGTGAACATATGGGGGGAAATGAAGCTAGAAAAATTAGGGAAAGAAAAGGGTTAAGGAGTGAGAGCACAATCTGTATTGTATAGTTTTATTTTCTACATTTTTTTTGCTTTGAAATCTTGGCTGCTGAGAAATCCTAAGCTGTCCTAATTTTATCTCTTCCAGAACAGAAACAAGGTGGACGTCACAACGCCGGAGGGCCGTGGAAATCACTAACAGCACGCACGTACGCGAAGACTATGATTGGTAGGTTCCGTTCTTCCTGTCGTCTGATGTGTTTTGCAGCAATAAATGTACGTTAATCATGTATGCACGCACAGCGTTGCCTTGGAAAGCTGCTGTGCTGCTTGTATAGCTATTCATTATCACGCTAAATGACAGTTATCTTTTACATAGGAAGCACACTGGTATAGCTGGATATTCTGCTTCTCCTCTGATTAAAACAAATATGGTTAGATCTGAGGAACTTTCAGGTATTAATCTCAGTTTTAAAGATCTGGTTTCTATTTCATTCACTTCAAAATATATGAGAACTGTGATTAAAACCAGAGCAGGGTGCGCAAATCAGAACTAATTTTTTTTTTTTTTACAACATACTTGTATAGATACCTCCATACACCTTTATGTGATTAAATATCCTTTTAATTCTGGCTCCTTATTTGAGCATCCTCCTCTGTGAAATTAGTAGCTTATTTAAATTGGTTGGTTTCATTGAAGGCCACAGCTTCATCAAATTCAAAACCATTTAACCGCAATACCTAACAATTCTCCAGCTGAGTAGCCGTCCTTCTTTATTATGCTTTCATTTTATATCACTGACATGTATGTCTGATATCAAGTTTCCCCACAGCATGATGCTACGTTAACTGTGCCTGCATTGTAAAAATGATCTCAAAATTTGTAAAAAAAATGTCTTAAATTAAGGGTATTTACCCTTAATTTGAGCAGGTAAATAAGATGATTTGCCAATGGAAGTAGTATTTTTAACTCTTAAAATAAGGTATCTAGATAAAATGTACATGAAATAAGACAATGCAATTGTTTTTTCTTATGTTAAGTGTAAATTGTCTTGTTCCATTGGCAAAGTGTCTCTACGGTGGCCCTGAAGTGCAAACTGCAACTACAAATCTAAAAGCGCAACTACATTAAGGAAATCGCAACTACATAAATCAAAGCGCAACTACATTAAGGAAATCGCAACTACATAAATCAAAGCGCAACTACATTAAGGAAAACACAATTACATTAACCTACCGGAAAAGGTAGGTATCAGTGGAAAACATGACACATCGCTGATTGGACGACGGCGCCTTTTGACCCTTGAACTGGAAGTCATGGAAAACATGGATATTGTCGGCACCCCAAACATAGCTGCCGTTATCCAGAAATGTTTTGAATCAGGACATACGTACGAGGTGATACTGGATATGCTCAAGACTAATCACGAAATTTCAGTTAGTTTGCGTACACTGAAGACACACTTAAAAGAAGCTGGACTGTTCAGACGACGCAACTTCCGGTTCAAGGGTCAAACGGCGCCGTCCTTCAATCAGCGATGTTTCATGTTTCCCACTGGTACCTACCTTTTCCGGTAGGTTAATGTAATTGTGTTTTCCTTACTGTAGTTGCGCTTTGCTTTATGTAGTTTTGTTTTTCTTAATGTAGTTGCGCATTGCTTTATGTAGTTTTGTTTTTCTTTATGTAGTTGCGCTTTTAGTTTTGTAGTTGCAGTTTGCACTTCAGGGCCACCGTAGTCTCACTTAAATCCTTAATTCAAGAAAAAATGCATTTAATTTAAGAAGAAATGACTTATTTAGATTTCATTTTTTTGCAGTGTGAGTGTATTTCATTTTTCTCTGAAGCCTTTACTGGCTAAACATTTAATTAAGAAAATTTAAGAAAAGGGAAAAACATTCCCATCATACTCTTTAGAGTTTATTTTCTCACTCTTGCCAAATAAACACTGTGAGATAAAAAGCAAATTAAAAAAATCTTGCGACGAACACATTTTTCCTCAGTTTTGGATGTTAAAAACAAACAGGTCTCTGTGATTGATGGTGTTTGCAAATGGTTTAAAATGTGTTTTCTCATCTCTGGCTGCAGCAGTGACCTTTCAAAGGCCCCTCGGGACGGCCCTCCCCATCATGGCCGCCCCCACTGTACAATATCTCTACACACATTAGCCAGAAACCCTCTAAGGGAGGTGAGATGTAGTAGGAAAGTTGTTCTTTTTGTGATGGATCAAGGTTAAAGGGATATTTTAGAAGGTGTGTTTCAGCCCCAAGAAAGTTGAGAGCTGCTGACATGTGGCCTACACGTTCGGGGTTAAGGGTTGACGTGCACCTTCGTTCACTTGGGTGCTGTATGTGCAGCTGAGTGTGTGACTGTGCAGATGTGTGTCTGTAAGCGCCTGTGTGTCTTTCACTAGGGGTGCTAGGCGAGGAGGTGGGATCGGTCTCCCATCGCTGAGCTAAAAGCAAGCCTGCCAAACACCTCGTAAATCTCACCTCCCGCTACATGCCGTCCTTCTGATGTAGCTGCAGCAGTGCATGCTCACACAGACCACGCATGCATTTTGTGGGGCACGCTGCATGGAAGTTCCTGTCAAAAGCAGAAGTGAAATTGGAAAAATAACGTGATGTATGGTGTGTCTGTAAGCGGCGATTTTTTTTGGAACACTTATAAATAATTTCTTTTCAAACAAAAGGAAGACGTAACATCTGGCTCAGTTATGTAAAGGTGTTCTGACTAAAAGCCTCCAGTTCTCTGTTAAGTTTGAGCTGAATGTGCAATGTTTTATTTTTCTTTATTTTAGAACATCTGCTGCTTTCTTGCCCTTTTCACCTGTCTTCAGTAACATGCAAAGCTGCCATTAGATTTAGAGAAGCATTCCTCCCTGCTACAAGCCAGATCTTATTTATAACAATAAGGAGTCACAATCAGAGATGGTTTACAGAAGCTGGAAGTTCAGCCAAACTATCCCCTATTTATGAAGTGTTTAGACTCCTCACATTTTTTCACGTTACAAACACAAGCCGCAATATATTCAAATGGAAATGTATGTAATAGACTTAAACAAAGTAGGGTGCAGTTGTTCAGTGGAAGGAAAAGGAATGTGTGGCAGAATCCTGACAACGTAAATCAGTCTGCAAACACCATTGTGAAACCTGGTGATTGCAAGATCGTGTTGTGGGGATGTTTTTTTTTTTTTTTTTTTCCTCAGCAGAGACAAATCCTGAAGGAAAACATGTTGATCTGCCTTAGTTTGAGATTCGGTTCCAAGTTCAGCCTCCAGCCTGCAGGATACAAACCCTAAACATACCGCCAGAGCTACAATGAAGTGGTTTAGATTAAAGGATTATCATGTTTTATTGGCCTATCCAAAGTCCAGACCTAAGTCCATTTAAGGGTATCTTACAAGACTTAAAAATTAATGATTACAGAATCTACCTGCAGTGTACAACCTGAGTCAAACGATGCTCCATTTTGCCATACAAATACATGACAGAAACATGGGTGATTTTTTAATACAGATCTATCTATTTATAGTTTTATTGCACAGAAAGGAAAAAGAACAAAGACATTTCTACAATAATCTTATTAGCTAATCATAACCTGTTTAAAATAAAATGTCTGCAGCATATTAATAGATATAACCAATTGAACATTATTTAGTCTTCACCAGTCTCTCCCATTGTGCCCTCCTCCATGAGCCAGGATGTGATTATTTAGTGAAAAAAAAGTTACTTTACAGGTGATACTTTAACAAGATCATGAGTTGATGAATCGAAGCAGCTTGAAAAACACCTGCCTACAGGGCTTTGGAAGGTAACAGGTAAATGCACAGTAATGCAGCATCTTTTTAACAGCTTTACTTTTATTCAAAGCAACAGTAACGCTACACGTTGGACCTGCTTTGTAAAACATTATTTTATTTTCTGCTGCAGTTGTTTCTACCGTTTCTTAAAAAGTCGAGAGACAGCTTCCTCTGTCCCACCTTCTGTTCACCACAGAGGAAGACGATCAAAAAGAAGGATTACATTTTTTCTTACTCATGTAGACAAAAAACAAGCTAAAACAGCAACAAAAAAAATTAGCAAAGGAAGATTTCACATGCAGTTGTCAACTAAAGTTTGAATAAAGAAAATACATGGAAAATGATCCAATATACAGCTTTCACCATGAAAAGCCCTGAGAGAAGGAGCAATATTGGATGTATCATGTCATTCATTTCACCGTGTGGTAGGAATCAATACACAGAGTGTTAACATCATCTCTGGAGATGTTTGTAAATTTCAGCAAAATCTCAGGCTTTAGTTGTTCAGTGCAAATGCACCGCTTAAAATGTATTTATTTATTACATGGGGTCCCTAGATGATGAAAAAAGGACTTCTAATCGCTGCTAGAGGGTGAGTCTTCTTTGTTGCTCTTCACAATGTTGCACATTTTATTCAATGAACTTGATTTGCTCATTTTAATCCATCTTAAAATGTTTTATATTTTTGCAAATTTTCCTCCATGTGTGGAAATCACTATCCATCCATCCATTTTTCATCACGCTTATCCCAAGCGGGACCGGGAGGGGTGCTGGTTTCATCTCCAGCTGTCTACGGGCGAGAGGCGGAGTACACCTTGGATAGGTCGCCAGTCCATTAGTCCAATTGATCTTAACAGTCATGTTTTTGGTAGGGGTGGGTATTGGCAAAGAAGTCACGATTCGATTCGAATCACGATTCACATGCCACGATGCGATTCAATCACGATGCATCATGATTACTCAAATCTCAATGGTATTTTTATTTTTTTTTTGTACTTTATTTTTGATAAGATTTTCCAGAATACAACACCAACACAAAAAAGAGGCAATATAACCATAATAAAAAATTGTTAATTAACATACAGGTGCTGGTCATAAAATTAGAATATCATGAAAAAGTAGATTGATTTCAGTAATTCCATTTAAAAAGTGAAACTTGTATATTATATTCATACATTACATACAAACTCATATATTTCAGATGTTTATTTTGTTTAATTTTGATGATTACAAATGACAACAAATGAAAATCTCAAATTCATCATATCAGAAAATTAGAATATTACTGAAGACCAATAAAAACAAAGGATTTATAGAAATGTTGGCCAACTGAAAAGTATGAACATGAAAAGTATGAGCATGTACAGCACTCAGTATTTAGTTGGGCCTCCTTTGGCCTGTATTACTGCAGCAATGCGGCGTGGCATGGAGTCGATCAGTCTGTGGCACTGCTCAGGTGTTATGATAGCCCAGGTTGCTCTAATAGTGGCTTTTAGCTCTTCTGAATTGTTGGGTCTGGTGTATTGCATCTTCTTCTTCACAATACCCCATAGATTTTCTATGGGGTTAAGGTCAGGAGAGTTTGCTGGCCAATTAAGAACAGGGATACCATGGTCCTTCAACCAGGTACTGGTAGCTTTGGCACTGTGTGCAGGTGCCAAGTCCTGTTGGAAAATGAAATCTGCATCTCCAAAAAGTTGGTCAGCTGCAGGAAGCATGAAGTGCTCTAAAACTTCCTGGTATGTGGCTGCGTTGACCCTGGACCTCAGAAAACACAATGGACCAACACCAGCAGATGACATGGCACCCCAAACCATCACTGACTGTGGAAACTTTACACTGGACTTCAAGCAACGTGGATGAAGTGCCTCTCTTCTTTTCCTCCAGACTCTGGGACCTTGATTTCCAAAGGAAATGCAAAATTTACTTTCATCAGAGAACATGACTTTGGACCACTCACCAGCAGTCCAGTCCTGTTTCTCTTTAGCCCAGGCAAGACGCTTCTGACGCTGTCTGTGGTTCAAGAGTGGCTTGACACAAGGAATGCGACAGCAGAAACCCATGTCTTTCATACGTCTGTGTGTGGTGGTTCTTGAAGCACTCACTCCAGCTGCAGTCCACTCTTTGTGAATCTCCCCCACATTTTTGAATGGGTTTTGTTTCACAATCCTCTCCAGGGTGCGGTTATCTCTCTTGCTTGTACACTTTTTTCGACCACATCTTTTCCTTCCCTTCGCCTCTCTATTAATGTGCTTGGACACTGAGCTCTGTGAACAGCCAGCCTCTTTAGCGATGACCTTTTGTGTCTTGCCCTCCTTGTGCAAGGTGTCGATGGTCGTCTTTTGGACAACTGTCAAGTCAGCAGTCTTCCCCATGATTGTGTAGCCTATAGAACTAGACTGAAAGACCATTTAAAGGCTTTTGCAGGTGGTTTGAGTTAATTAGCTGATTAGAGTGTGGCACCAGGGGCCATCAATTTTGAACCTTTTCACAATATTCTAATTTTCTGATATGATGAATTTGAGATTTTCATTTGTTGTCATTTGTAATCATCAAAATTAAACAAAATAAACATCTGAAATATATGAGTTTGTATGTAATGTATGAATATAATATACAAGTTTCACTTTTTAAATGGAATTACTGAAATCAATCTACTTTTTCATGATATTGTAATTTTATGACCAGCACCTATATATATATATATATATATATATATATAGAGAGAGAGAGAGAGAGAGAGAGAGAGAGAGAGAGAGAGAGAGAGAGAGAGAGAGAGAGAGAGAGAGAGAGAGAGAGAGAGAGAGAGAGAGAGAGAGAGAGAGAGAGAGAGAGAGAGAGAGAGAGAAAGAGAGAGAGAGAGAGAGAGAGAGAGAGAGAGAGAGAGAGAGAGAGAGAGAGAGAGAGAGAGAGAGAGAGAGAGAGAGAGAGAGAGAGAGAGAGAGAGAGAGAGAGAGAGAGAGAGAGAGAGAGAGAGAGAGAGAGAGAGAGAGAGAGAGAGAGAGAGAGAGAGAGAGAGAGAGAGAGAGAGAGAGAGAGAGAGAGAGAGAGAGAGAAAATAGAACAAACAAAAATCCCAACGAGCACAGTCAAAAGCAATCGAAATAGAGAGGTCACCAAGGGAGGTGTACGAAAATACAACACGGGAAAAAAATGTAATTATGAACTGATTTTAGGTGTATAGGTTACAGAGTATGTAGAGAACCATGCAGAATTAAACCGGTTAGAGTTCCTGTGCAGAATTACCAGGTCCTGCCAGACAGTACAGCACCAATCTCAATGGTATTTATTGAAGTTTGTGTTTTTTAAGGTAACAAAGTGTAGAGTTATTATTATTTATTTGTTTTACTTTTTCTTACCTCTTTGAAAGACCCATACTGGGAACATATATTTCTTAAGAAAGGCTGCGCATGTTTGCTTCCTGTGATTAGCATCTCTTTGCTCTCCCTGCTGAGTTTGAACTGCCTCTTTAGCCAAACCAGTTACCGAGGAAGACTCACACACTGACGGACTCCAGCTCAATCATCCTGATAGTGGTTCTGTCAGAGCATCGTCATCTACAGTGCTAACCACCCGCCTGCTGCCAGCCTGTCCACAGCTCGTTGATCAATAGCTCCCGGCGCTCAGGGGGCTATTTGCTTGTGGCTCAGGGGGGACTGGTTTCCTGACAAACACAGAGGCCCCGGGCATGGACAGAGTGTGTTCTGTGTGGCCGGCCTGCACCATCGCAGTCACTAAAGTGAGATGCTTTTTTTCCCTTTTTTCTTACTCTTACAACCCTTGGCTAACTGGGCGACCGAATATATTTGCAGAGAAAGAACACAGCTGCAAGCCCACAGCTTACCAACACACTTCACTCCTGCTGGATGGGCTATTTCCAGCTGTCACACACAAATGAGGTGCTATGGTGAGCAGGTTGAAAATCCTCCATCATTCATCTTCCCTGTGGCATTTGAGTTGGATTTGGGGGTTTCAGCTTTCTAGCTGTACCTCCACTTTTCTTCTTCTTGCTTTTTGTTTTCTAACCCAGTCAGCATTAATGAGCTGCTGGTTTCTGGGCCCTGGCAGGTTGCATTTTGAATTAGGGCAGACTCATGTATAAAATCAGCAGCAAGTGAAAGGAGAGGCATCCACATCGAGCAGCTTCTCACACTATGGTTTTACAACCTAAACCGAACTAAATACAAGAGATATCTACAAATTATAACTGGAATCCAGATATGAAAAAGTGTAGGATACTTAGACTTGATCTACAGGGTTCCTTTAGGTCCTTAAATTCCTTCAATTTGACACAATAAGTCCAAAGCCTTAAATATTTTTATAAACAGCCATAAAAAGACATCCATCCTTATGATTCATTAAATATTTCAGGGGTTTTCTGTTTTAAAATGTCATCATTATGGCGGCCGTTGTCAACTCTTTAGTGTTGTCAAGTCCTGGATTGTAGCATTTCTTGTACATTGCTAATGTGTGCGGAAGAGGACGTGCATTGGTGCATGCAGTCTTCTTGCGAGTGAATTGGTGAATGGCTTATCACGTTGAATTAGTCATGAAGTTGGCCCATAATATCATGCTCTGGAAAATGCTAATTTCAGAGCACAAGGCTTGCCAAGTGTGGCTGTCATAGGATCCAAGAAGAATTCACATTTCCTTTTTTTTGTCACTGGTTGGAGACCATTTTGCAGCATGAAACATATTTGCTGAGCTTAAAGGCCCAGCAAAGTCTAATTACATCATCAATAAACATATTGATGTACTGTGGATACAAATGTCGACTATGAGTTTTATAAAAAATATTCCCCCATTTTTTGACATTCTAATCCAATGACTCTTATGTCAATCTGTTTTATTATTTTATACATTTATACTTAGAATTTAGATTCAAATGTATTGATCCCTTAGGATTACTCCTTCAGGGAAATTAGATTTAGATTAGATTAGATTAGATTCAACTTTGTCATTACACATGTACAGGTACAAGGCAACGAAATGCAGTTTAGGTCTAACCAGCAAGTGCAGGATAAATAATGGTTCCATAAATACAGGAAATGGTTATTTCTACTGAACGAGTATTGAGATTAATACTATTATAAACAATGAATATAATATAAAGATCACTAGTTTTATTAACTAAATTTACAGCTGGATATGCACCGAATATAATATACAGATGGATATTACTATTAAAAAAAAGGTTTTTACAGTTATGTACAATGTTTTTTTTTTTACATAAGGTACAATGTTTTTATTGTACATAAGGTTTTTACTAGGAAAGCACGATATTGGGATTTTGGCCGATATCCGATATGTCGATATTTTAAAACTCATGTAGCCGATAACCGATATCAATACTGATGTTAAAGCTGGACAAAAATAAGTAGTCATTGAAAAAAGCAGATTTGTTATCCATTTCTGACACTTTGAAAAATAATATACTCCAATATATTTTCATATGCTGATATCAAATTGATTTTTAAAAACGCGTTATCGATCTATTTTACTTTCAAAATCTCGTGAAATTTCATCGTTCTGTTAGAAAGCTCATGATATTTTGCGAATTCTTGTGAGATTTTGTTAGTAAAATAGATCGATACCGCGTCAATATATCAACATATAAAAATATGGCAAAATTTTGTGAATTTTCTGGGGATTTCATAGCATAACGATGACATATAGCAATATTTCATTAGTAAAAGAGATTGATATGGTGTTTTTAAATGGCAATATATCAGCATATGAAGATATTGTGATATTTTAATGTATCAATATTTTTTCCCTTGACTTTAAAAGTTTTTAAGTCTGTAAAAAAGAAGTTTTTGAGGAAGAAGAATAAGTAGTATTTTATTTATTTTTTTTTAGACTCAGAAGCTGATCAAATATCGGGTTTAATATCGATGGGGTGGCCGATGTCCGATATTCAGTTTTAAGGCCGATACCGATAGGGGGCCGATTATATCGTGCATTCCTATTTTCTTTTTACATAAGGTACAATGTTTTTTATTGTACATAAGGTTTTTACTAGGGATGCACGATATTGGGATTTTGGCCGATATCCGATATTTTAAGACTCATGTAGCCGATAACCGATATCGATACTGATGTTAAAGCTGGACAAAAATAAGTAGTCATTGAAAATAGCAGTTTTGTTATCCATTTCTGACACTTTGAAAAATAATATACTCAAATATATTTTCATATGCTGATATCAAATCGATTTTTAAAAAGGCGGTATCAATCTATTTTACTTTCAAAATCTCGTTTCATCTACTGAATTACAGAATTTCATCGTTCTGTTACAAACTCTCGTGATATTTTGCAAATTCTTGTGAGATTTTGTTAGTAAAATAGATCGATACCGCGTCAATATATCAACATATAAAAATATGGCAAAATTTCGTGAATTTTCAGGGGATTTCATAGCATAACGATGACATATAGCAATATTTCATTAGTAAAAGAGATTGACTGCAGTTGGCTTGGACTACTGTGTAGTCTTTCCTTAGCTCTATACTGTGCAGATTTCTTACAGCTGTTTCTGCATGCACAAAATTTCATAATGTACGGTATTTAAAATGTATTTAGACTCAAAAGCAAACAAAAAAAAGGTTTTTATTGTAGCATATTTTAAGTATTTGGAATAAAATGGTAAGCAAAATTGTGTCCTGTAAACATGCCAGTCACAATATTCTAACAGCCTCTAGCTGCTCAAAGCAGAACTATGTCACATTGATGTAGGGAGGAAATGCACACCCAGGTTAGCTTGCCTCATTTAGAAAAACTTGATCCTGACTGCCTTTACAAGCATGCTGATCAGATTGTCAATCGTCAAACGCCAGCATCTCTCACTCAGATTACAACTTCATTCCGATCCTGTTGAAACCGACCAGAATATTCCGACTTACATGATTTATATGTCATATTATTTTGTCCTTTAAAGCGTTTATTCCGGTTTCTTAAGTCCAAGGATCTACTGTGCAGCTGGAGTCACCTTCAGAGGGTTCCTTTGCTGATGAAGTGGCTATTTATTAAAGCAGAAGTGTGTGTGGGATTGCCTCAAATAAACGGTCGCATGTGTGTGTTTATGGCCATTAAAAAAAAGCAGGTCATGGAGCAACATGTTCGAGCTCAGTGGGAAAGATTTAATTTCAGGGTGTCCGCTGAGGTTGATTGTTTATTTTTAGTTTGTTTCTGAAGGAAAAGGCAGGCCTGCTTGTGTCTCTGATGGGACACAAGTTTAGGCTGATGGTTTTGTGGATTCTTTTGTACCGCTGCGCTCTGGATGAGTGCAGGAATCATTGCTGATGCGTTTCAATCGAGCTGCAGTCACATTATGTAAGGAAGAGGAATTAAATGCATTTCTCCCTTCCTTCACATTCAGACTTATCTCCACTATACATTTTAGTGTGTCTGTGTGTCTTTGCCTCCTTCCAAATGTGTTTCAAATATTATTTTAGGTTTGCTTTGCTTTGCATCTCTGGCAGAGTGTAAACACCATCACACTGCTTTATCCCTATGAGGCAACTGCATCATCATGAGCAAACATCATGTGTTAAAAATGCAAACAGTATAAAGAAATCCTTGTTTCTCTTTCCAATTTTTTTCCCCTCCTTTTGGTTTCAGTCCATGTTTATCTCCCCTGCTCTTTTGCTGTATTTCATCTGGCCTCGGCCTCCTACACAGAGAAAAAAACAACATGAACGCAGTCTGCTTTTACTGATCAAACAACCACACATGGAGACAAGCCGCAGTCTGGCTATTGTCCCATCAATCAGGTCATAAATGTCATTAGAAGGATGTTGAATGAGGCAGTTGCTGGGCAGATGAAGTGCACTTTATCCCACAGACAGGGAAGGAGTAGGGAGTTAAATCTTAAGTTCTGGTCTGGGACAGTCGTATAAGTCCGGGCCTGGTTTCTTTAACAAACTGTTAGAGCCCAGTGGGGTTTGCAGGTCTGCATCTCATCTATTACCATGAGAAAATAATGGTCAAATCTTCATTTTAGAGCACGCTCCACACAGAGGCACTCAACTAGCAATTTACCTTAAAACGCTTCTTTTTCTGCTTTCCTGGCATAGGCTTTGGGAGCTTTAAAGTGATCCTTGACTGCTTGATACTCTGGGCTATAGGTGTGCTATGAAATGGAGCCCCATGGCTGCTCTTTACAACGGGAAAAGCATGGATACATTCAAATAAAGCATATTTCTATCATCTGTAAATGGCGGAAAGAGAAAGAGAAATAGTCCTCAGACAAACAAAACAGTTGTGGGGATACTGTTCTTACTATAAATAATAAGAGGACTCTTTACAGTGAAGTTGTAGAAGGTGATTTGAGAATATGGGTTCAAATCAAATCAAATAAAATAAAATTTATTTGTATAGCCCTTTACAATAGCCAAATGGTACCCAAAGTGCTTTACAACAAAGCCATAAAAACAATACATAACGCATATAAAACACAGATACAATTAAAAGTGCTGTAGTGGTGCAGCGCTGCAGGACATTAAAAGCCTTCTAGAGGTGCATAGAAAAGAGCACACAGAAAGAAGACATCTAAGAGACAGTATTATCCTAGTCAGAATTAAATGCTAATTTAAAAAAGTGGGTTTAAAGCTTTTTTTTTAAAGGCTGAGGTCAGTAGTGGTGCGGATATCAGGGGGTAGTTTGTTCCACAGTCTGGGAGCAGCAAAAGAATGATCGCCCCACTGTTTGAGTCTTGACCTAGGGACCTCTAACAGAAGCTGACCCGAGGAGCGTAAAGCTCTGCCACAAATGCGAAAAGTTAAAATCTCAGACAAGTAATAGGGGGCCAAGCCATGGATGGCATTAAAAACAAACAGCAGAAGTTTAAAATCGATTCTAAAACGGACTGGAAGCCAGTGGAGTGACGACAGCACAGGGGTAATGTGTTCATGTCTGGACGTGTTTGTTAAAAATCGGGCGGAAGCGTTCTGCACAAGTTGGAGACGAGAAATTGATGACTGACTGAGGCCAACGTAAAGGGCGTTGCAGTAGTTCAGTCTTGAACTACAGGTGCTGGTCATAAAATTAGAATATCATGAAAAAGTAGATTGATTTCAGTAATTCCATTTAAAAAGTGAAACTTGTATATTATATTCATACATTACATACAAACTCATATATTTCAGATGTTTATTTTGTTTAATTTTGATGATTACAAATGACAACAAATGAAAATCTCAAATTCATCATATCAGAAAATTAGAATATTGTGAAAAGGTTCAAAATTGATGGCCCCTGGTGCCACACTCTAATCAGCTAATTAACTCAAACCACCTGCAAAAGCCTTTAAATGGTCTTTCAGTCTAGTTCTATAGGCTACACAATCATGGGGAAGACTGCTGACTTGACAGTTGTCCAAAAGACGACCATCGACACCTTGCACAAGGAGGGCAAGACACAAAAGGTCATCGCTAAAGAGGCTGGCTGTTCACAGAGCTCAGTGTCCAAGCACATTAATAGAGAGGCGAAGGGAAGGAAAAGATGTGGTCGAAAAAAGTGTACAAGCAAGAGAGATAACCGCACCCTGGAGAGGATTGTGAAACAAAACCCCTTCAAAAATGTGGGGGAGATTCACAAAGAGTGGACTGCAGCTGGAGTGAGTGCTTCAAGAACCACCACACACAGACGTATGAAAGACATGGGTTTCTGCTGTCGCATTCCTTGTGTCAAGCCACTCTTGAACCACAGACAGCGTCAGAAGCGTCTAAAGAGAAACAGGACTGGACTGCTGGTGAGTGGTCCAAAGTCATGTTCTCTGATGAAAGTAAATTTTGCATTTCCTTTGGAAATCAAGGTCCCAGAGTCTGGAGGAAAAGAAGAGAGGCACTTCATCCACGTTGCTTGAAGTCCAGTGTAAAGTTTCCACAGTCAGTGATGGTTTGGGGTGCCATGTCATCTGCTGGTGTTGGTCCATTGTGTTTTCTGAGGTCCAGGGTCAACGCAGCCACATACCAGGAAGTTTTAGAGCACTTCATGCTTCCTGCAGCTGACCAACTTTTTGGAGATGCAGATTTCATTTTCCAACAGGACTTGGCACCTGCACACAGTGCCAAAGCTACCAGTACCTGGTGGAAGGACCATGGTATCCCTGTTCTTAATTGGCCAGCAAACTCTCCTGACCTTAACCCCATAGAAAATCTATGGGGTATTGTGAAGAAGAAGATGCAATACACCAGACCCAACAATTCAGAAGAGCTAAAAGCCACTATTAGAGCAACCTGGGCTATCATAACACCTGAGCAGTGCCACAGACTGATCGACTCCATGCCACGCCGCATTGCTGCAGTAATACAGGCCAAAGGAGGCCCAACTAAATACTGAGTGCTGTACATGCTCATACTTTTCATGTTCATACTTTTCAGTTGGCCAACATTTCTATAAATCCTTTGTTTTTATTGGTCTTCAGTAATATTCTAATTTTCTGATATGATGAATTTGAGATTTTCATTTGTTGTCATTTGTAATCATCAAAATTAAACAAAATAAACATCTGAAATATATGAGTTTGTATGTAATGTATGAATATAATATACAAGTTTCACTTTTTGAATGGAATTACTGAAATCAATCTACTTTTTCATGATATTCTAATTTTATGACCAGCACCTGTAATGAAAGCATGGATTGCCTTCTCAAGATCCTGCCAACTGAGAAAGGACTTGCTCTGGCCAAAAGACGAAGCTGGAAAAAGCTCGAGCTGACAACGGAGCTAATCTGTTTGTCAAATTTGAGCCCATTGTCAAATGTTACCCAGAGATTTTTGGCATGAGATTTAAAAAGGGGGGGCTAGATTGCTGGAGTTTGTGGTGAGAACATTTGAAATTGATGAAGAACCAAACAAAATGCATTTGGTTTTGCCGTTGTTTAAGTGCAAAAAGTTCTGTGACAGCCACTGCTTTATATCTGTGATGCAGTCCAGTAGCTTAGTGAGTGCAGTGTTTTCGTTTGGTTTCAAGGGCAAATATAATGAATTTAGCAATAACCAAAATATTTTGACTGTCCCATAAGCCTGTTATATAATTATATGCAATGTTTTTGTTATAGCACAGGATTTGCAATCCAAAAAGGTGTTAGCTAATGTGTTCTAAGTGTTTGAAGATCAAATATTACACACTAGTGTAATATGCAGTAGGGATGTCCCAATACAACTTTTTCATTTCTGATACGATGCTGATATTACAGTTTGGAGTATTGACCGGTACAACATCATTATGAAGTATGCATACTTTTATTACTGATTTTTAAATTGTAGGATCTTCGAAAATGCCAAAGCAGTAATATTACTCAAAGCAAAAGTCAATTATACATGAAAGAGAACAACTGAAACATATATTATTAGATATAATTTACACCAACATAAAGTAGAAAGTGTTTTTATCTGCATGTTGACATCTGTGATCCTAGGCCCAGGATATAATCTGATATTGTTTTTGTTTATATTGTATTGATATGCAGTATTAATATTGAATTGGGACACTTCTAATATCCCGCCTTATGAATATTGACTGACAACTGTAGATTTCTACATCTGACACAGATCAGGGTTCAACATACTGACTGTAAAAATGAGAAGAGGTGTTACTAAAGCTGGATTTTTTTTTTTTAAATCACAACTGATTCTCTCTAAATAAAGATTATCAATATTTTTTCTAATATCCTGCAACCAGATTAATGACATATAACAGGCTTAAATTAAAAGGCAACCAGACTTTCCAATTTAGGGTTTATTTTATAATAAAAATTATTTTTGTAGCACATTTCAGTGGCTAGGCAATTCAAAGTACTTTACATGATAAAAACATCAGAATGACTGTGCAATAAAATCATTAAGGTGTAAAGACATCAATCAAAGACACAGCAAATCATCAAAACATCAGAATTATCACACGTGTGATTTAATGCAACGAGCAGAATCAAAGGAGAATAAGAGGTGAGAAGAGAACGGCAACAAGGATGGGGTTCAGTCACCAGGTCTCCGTAGCAACCATCAGAAACAACCAAATTGAATAAAAGCTTGTATAGAAGAAACATCCTTTTCTTTCCTGCCTACAAATGTTTAAAGGAATAGTACACCCAAAACATGATTAGCCTTCATTTTCTACTCACCCCCATGCTGAACAACACTCTGGAGTACTTTTTTGATATCTCAAATGCATCTGGAGATCTGGGAGGCTTCTTGCTGTCTGCTGACATTCAAATAATGGAGGTCTATGGTGCCCGAGGCAGAAAGGTCCATAAAAGTCCACAAAAAACGTGTCAATATTCCTCCATACTGCTCGTCCAATGTATTCCAAGTGTCCTGAGTGGGTAACGTCCATAATTTACTCGAAACGAACTCATTTAGAATGTTTTTAGAGCATAAACAGTAGTGTATAGGATTTCCTAAAAGCGCGTTCACGATGCTACGGAAACCGCGGCAGACCAAACCAGATGAAAATGCGCATTCAGCGTCTGCTCTGCCGATAATGCAAGTGTAGAAGAAGAAATGTGCCGTTTACCTGTGCAAAGAAAGAAACAACGAAAGAAAAATGTCTGAGGACTTCAGTGTTGAGGAAGAGCATGAGTTCTTTGCCGAGCTGAATACGCACTTTCGTCTGGTTTGGTCTGCCGCAGTTTCCGTAGCGTCGTGAACGCGCTTTTAGGAAATCCTATACACTACTGTTTATGCTCCAGAGTGTTGTTCAGCATGGGGGTGAGTAGAAAATGAAGGCTAATCATGTTTTGGGTGTACTATTCCTTTAAGTCTCATCCTCTAAAAAAAAACTGCAGTGCCAATTTTATTAACAACCAGTCCTCCATCTGCGTTATTATTAGACTAAGGAGTTTGTGGAAGGACATGTGATGGTTTGGGTCCGTTTCTTCTAAACATCCAATCAATCTGGGCTGAATGCATTTTATCACCAATGCTTTGACGTACCAGGACTAGGGCCGGGTACCAAACATCGGTTCTTTTATGGTACCGACCGAAATGCTTCGGTTCTACAGAGTATCGAAACATGCCTCGTCTTTCGGTGCCAAGTTTTGGTGATTGGCTGTAACACTTAATGTGATTGCGTCATCCAGGAAAAATACACAGGTGGTCACGCCTACAGCCAGGGTTCATGTGTATCTGTTGTGAACTGGTTGCGAGCGTCGTGGAACCCGTTTAAAATGCCCCCCAGGTCAAAAGTGTGGCTTCACTTCATTAAGCCTGATGCCAATAGTGCGCAATGCAATACATCGTGCACGGAAACAATTTCAGAGCAGAAAGTTGCTCGGTGTTTGACTGCAAGAAGAGCGGACCGCAGCCGATGCAACCATCCTCCTCTCATCAGCCCGTGGGCAGAGCAAAGCCAGAGCGGAGTGAATCATGCTGCGTTCACACCGGACGCAGCAAGAGCAGCAAAACCGCGTCTGCTGCTTCATTTTTGCTGCTTGTACCAGTTAGTTCTGACGCGCGGCTGAAGCAGCTTTGCTGCTCTGGCTGCGCGGTGAAAAGTGGCTCTGACGCGCGTTGGGCGGAGCTACTCTATCCTTTCTTTGCCTTGCAGCTATATTTGCTGTGATCAGTGGGAATAAAGTAGTTTTATTATGTTTTTAAGTGGGAAAATCCACCTGAAAACTTAATCAGTGCAGTCAGTTCATCCAGATTACCATCCTGCCTTCCAATATTATTTCTGTCAGAGCCGCTCAGACCCCCACATACCAGCGGTGCGCTGTCAGTAGGATCCCATTCAACGGGCTTGTTTGTCTCCTGAGAAAGCAGACGTTCATTTTTCTAAAGAAAAACTGCTAAGTAAAAACACGGACTTGTTTGCAACTGTTCTTCTTCACTGAACTTTTTTTTTTTTTATGTAAGAGGAAAAATTGGAAAAATCAGAGCTTAAAATAAAACTCAACATTTGTACTTGTTCTTCGAAATGATATTATAAAACTGGTATCGAAAAAAGTATCATTCAGGAACCGGTATCGAAGTGAAGGTATCGGTACCGGCACCGAAAATTTTTGAACGATACCCAGCCCTAACCAGGACCTTTAAAATAAAAAACCTGTTGATGTTTCCCAGATCACTGAAAATGGTTCATTGAATTTTTCACAAGGATAATTAATCTAAAACATATGAACATAAAATTGCAGAAATGGCTAAGCACGTGCACAAATCAACCCTGTTCTATAACTATCTGCAGTAAAACTGTGAGCTGACACTAAAAACTAAATATTCTACAGCTTTAGAAATAAATTATACATCCAAAGTCGTTTCACACGTCTATATATTTGTGTGTAGGTGCAGAATTTCCTGCCCAAGAATTATATTTTAGTTAAAATCTACCTCACATATTCCCACAACAAATGCAGCGGTTCATTAGAGCCCACACACAGCCTGAGTGTCTTACATTATCTCTTAATTTCAATCTTCATACATAATCATTACTCCAGAGATTGAGTTTTAAGACCTTTCCACTTGGCTTGCTTTGAGTTTCTCCTTGTCCTTCTTCCACTCTTGGCCTCTATAGAGCCTTGGCTGCATACTGAATGTTGCACTTAAACACGATTTGGCAACAAAATAATAAAAAAAAAGGGTTAAGCTGCATTTAGACACATTTATTTTTTTATGTGAGGCTTGATCATGGCAGCCCACTGCTGCGCTCTGGCTCTAATAGACAGCGCTCATTTTGCCATGTGGGTGAAATGTGATATTTATAGTTTAGTTCTGAGGAACAAATTGGTATTTCGATTTGAAGAAATGCTTTAAAGAGGGTTTATTTAGCTGAGTGTTGCAGCGGTCAGGCTGGGACCTGGAGGTGTCTACACTGCTTTTAACCTTTTTGTGTTTCTTGGTTTTCCTGATTAACAATTCGGCTGAGTGTTTTGTTTTTTGTTTTTTTCATGGATCTCTTGATCTTTCAGTCGGTTTACATGTTTGTAGTTTTATTCAAATATGTAGAAGAATTGTGAGTACCTGTTGAAACTTTAATTGTATCCAAAATATTTATTCAACAGTTCTTGATGAGGAGTTTCCAGGCATCCTGTTTTAGATTAGCTGCTGGGTTATCGTTCTGCTGATGATCCAGTTTGGACCGAGTTTCAGCCCTTTGTGTTATAAAGAGAAGTTCATGGTGGACTGGAATGTGTCCAGTTCCTGTTGCTGGAACACAAGCCCAGCTCATCACCCCTCCAACGCTGTGCTAGGCAGTTAAAATGAGGCGTTTGGGCTGATATGCTGGTTTTGATTATGGTTATGATTCTATGCAATGTGTCCACAACCCTCTGCTTTGCTTTTTTGATTCGGATGTAACTTTAAAAACGTGCGTCTTTTAAAGAGGAGGTTGATGCTTTTGGTAGTGGGTTTTTATCATCGTTTTTGAGCATTGCGTTTTCTGTTCTATAGTCTGTTTAGTTGGGATGTCCATCGCTTGAAAGATAGGCAGATGTCGTTTTGTATCATCTATCCAATAGCCGATGATCTGATGCATCGATACGTCCGCAAGAGTATCGATTCATGTTTTTTTCCCCCCTACAGTCTATGTTTATCCATTTGCTTGTAGACGTAATTCTGATTCCAGTGCTAAGGTGGCGCTTAACCTATTTTGCCCTCCTACATCGCTTCCTTTAGCCACTACCCTCTTTCCCCATGCACACACACACTTGCATGAACAGTAGGCAATACAGACATGCCGGATTCTTGAGTATCAAAAAATAATCGAATCATTGGGTCAGAAAATTGATACTGAATCGAATTGCCATGTTGGGTGTGATTTACTAACCTGACTCCGCCAGATGGATTTGCTCCACATATCCCTCTGGAAACCTTCCGTTGAAGTAATTTTGGGAAGGGGCGAAAATACTGGTTAGCTGATTGGCCTATGTTGGTGATAGACGGGCCAAATAAACCAATCAGATCAACGAAGCATATGACATACTAACAGAGCGACGACGAAAACACAACCACAAGCCAGGCTACTCTTGCCGAAACCAGTCGGGAGAAGAGCAAAAACATCTTTTCCTCTGAGAAAAGCCTCCAGAGCAGTGTTTTGCTCTTCTTTCAGTGAAGAAATACTCTGTAGTTCCGATAAAACTTGCTCGATAGCCAGGCTAACGCTAGTTTCATCGGCTGAAGCCGCCATGTTCTTTAGAATGAACTGTCGCGCTTCTCGTTGCGTCACACCTCAACCCGCCTCAAAGCCAACGCTGATTGGACGTTCGTTTGGTGAACGGCTCCAAATTTTCTTTAACGGAGAGTTTCCAGACTGATTAGCGAGCGAAATCTCGAAAGCTCGCGAGATCAGGATGGTCTCACGAGGCTAGTGATTTACACCCATAGTAAATATCCATGTGGGGTCCCATACAGGCTCAGACTGGTAACGGTTTTTGGCCCTGTTTTTTTTCTAATCTACATCTACACCTAGTTAAGCAAAACCTGTGAGCCAGAGTCAACATGTTGCCTTAGGCAAAATTAAAAACCAAACGGCCTACCTTGATGCTGTCTTGATTACAGGACTTTTTGCAAGTTGCAGTTTATTCCAGATTCAACTTTAATCCACACGGTTTAACACAGCCGGACAGCACTGCTAGCAGCAATGGATTATATTTGCATTGCTCATTCACATTAGAATGATTAGTATAAAACCCCATCATGCACCGCAACATATTTTTGCAAAATATTCTAAGATAAATTCGCCAAATATAAGAGAAACATCATAGTTTAGTTTAAAGGAAGCATTTCAGTTTTATTATACTTTAGTTTGTTGCAAGGTCTTTACAGTTTGAAGAAATAGAAAATTACTCCATATGCCAACCGTCACAAGGATGTGCATGACAAGGAAAGGCTATATATACTGCATGCATCATTGAGGTAGTTAACATTGTAATACTTCTTGAGCTCCTTGAGTTATTTGCTGTCACTAGTAGGTGCTTCGGCGTGTTGGGCCGGTATGAATTAAGGAGGGCCGGCCGTCGCACGCTGAAATTAGGACCGGCCTACCGGGCAAATGCCCGGTATCACAGATTACCAGTCCGAGCCTGATGCCATACAAAATTCAGTAGGGCTAAAACAATTTATCAGATTGATTATTGAAATAATTATTATGTAAATTAGTAATGAAATAATCTTTAACTGGAGTACAGAGATTCTACGACATGCCTTTAGCTGACAGAGCGAACTACTTAGAGCAGTAACTATAACGAAATTGTAGAAAAAATATATAAACATTTTGCATTTAAGACAAAAAATTTTTTTCCATCCATCTAAATGTTCTATCCAGATCTCCTCAAGTGGAAAAGTGTTAGTTTAACCTGGTTTAAACTCTGTAAAAATATTTTTTAAGGAACCTTTTGCTTTCTGATTTTGATAGATGCTATCTGATCCTCGGAAAAAAACAATCATATCAGTTGGATAGCAAAATGATGATTAGTTGCAGTCCAAAAGTTTATTCTGAATTTTTATTCAACCCGTCAGTCTGTTCTTGTAGGATCGCCATTAGCTGCTGTTAAAGCAACATTGCCGTGTTTAATGGCATCGAAAAAAAAGATTCTGTGACCACCTGACAGACGGTGTACCAGCCTAAATATTGGGTTATTTTGATAAATGACAGCATCATAACTGCTTAGGCTGAAATCTTCATGCATCCCCACAGAATGATGCAGCCACCACTGTGTTTGATCAAAGGAATGGCATCTGGCAGGTTGTTTTTTCACCTATAGAACAAAATATTAAACTTTTTTCCCCTCATATTTTCCATCCATAACATGGTTTCTGAAAAATGCAAATCGCAGGTGTCATATTTTCAATCGGTATAAAAAGCGTATTTTCTCTCTCTTAATATTCTTGTAAATAATTCTGTCAGGGTTCACAGTCTGACTGGAAGTACAGGGTTTGCACTGGTTGGTTTTTCCACCCCGCCTTCATCTCTTTAACATTCTACATTAAACATGACTGCATTGTTCTTATCGTTTTATGCTTTCCTGCCACATCTGTTTTCCTAACCCTCCCGGCCTTTCTTCCTTCATTTCCCCTCCTCAGCTCTACATGAGGAAAAAATAAATAAAAAGAGCCCCATTTCCTCCCTGCTAATTACTGTAATCGATGACCGCCCTGCCACTGTGTTACCCAGTGTCCTGTTCTGCGCTCAGCTTGCATGCTCTAAATGGCTACAAGGCAGGCGACTTGCAATCGTTTAAAAACGGCTATTGCTCAGGGAGGAAGCTGGACTGTGTTTTCTTCTCGGTAAATCATGACTTACACTCGTGAGCGTAAACTGACAGGAAACAAACAGGCTTAGCTGTTAGCATTGCTTCTGGTCATTGTGTTTCCTACAGCGTTGCTTCTCAGAGAAAAATCTGACATCTAATTCTTCCGTAGTAGCTTTTTTATCTGATTAACTTTGAGCTACTCACCTTGCGACATATATTTTGTTTTCTTCCTAAGTTCTTGTTGTGGCTTTTATAGATAAGCTGGAAGGATCAAGTTAGGTAATCTCACTTACAGAGGCACGTTGATTTTACAAAGCTATACTTTTGCTTTCACCAGATGAGTGGAACAAGGCAGATTTCTTTCTATAATGACCTGGAGGTTTCTGCGGTTAGAAGTCCAAATTGAACTGCTTCATTTCTTTGGCAGGCTGGGATATGGGTGTGTGGTTCAGAGGCCAAGCCTTTAAAAGATAAAACAAGTCTGATGAACATCAGGTGTGCACTCGAGTGTCTCAGTGACATAACTGGAATAAAAAACACTCTGTGTGTACCGAGGCAGCGTGCCACTCCTGGCAGCCGTCCTGCAGGGTGCAACCTACTTCTGATGTTTGCTAACCTGCTGACTCAAGCACGATGAGTCCTTTTATTTCTTAATGATTAAGCGGACCCGCTTGTGTGCGGGCGCGTGCACCGAGTCACACTGCAGAAATACAAACCTCCAGCTGGCTTCACACAGAGGCCAAGAGCTGGTGCCAGAAACCTCCATAAGCGTTTTTTGCAGAGGGTGTGTCAGGGGTATGTACCGCTCTCAGCCAATTGGCTTAGAGGTTGGAGAGCGGAAGTTGTGGCTCGCAACATGTGTCGAAACAGCAATGAGGGAACCGAAAAGATTGCATGTGGGAGCTTTTTATAGCCTCTGTAGTTTATTTAGATTGGAAACCAAATAGCAAACAGATGCTTTATAATTCTTAGGCCGAGGTAAACATGCAGAATAGCAGAGAAACAGCTAAAGCAGAACCGTCTCAGCAGTTATTTAAAACGCAGGATCGTTCTATTAAATATGTCCATTGGTTCCTCAGGTGCAACTTTTTAGAGAAGTAACAAAAAGAATTTAAATATTTGGCTGTATGGAAATCCAAAAGTGCCAAACTGCAATACTTAAATAAATAGTTTCATGTTGCAGAAATTTAGAGTCACACATAATTTCATTTCTAAATAACAAAATATTGAAGCTATTGAAGCTCTAGTCAAACTCAAAATGAGGATGTAAAACATTTGTCAGCTTTAAACGTTTTACTAGTTAGTAATTATCGGTTAAGATAAATTAATCTATTTGTAGCTTATTATTCAATATGACACTGATTACTTGTCTTCATTATGCATTTACTATCCTTTTTATTATTAAACATGCTTAATTAAAGAACTCTTATAAGCATGTGTTTTTATTCAGTAATGAGTTAATTAAACATTCTCATTCAAGCCTTAATTATAACCCCGGCAGGTTTTAGATGACAAAGAAATTAAAATTAAGGGAAGGATGTTAAAGCTGCAGTCTGTAACATTGAGAAGAGAGCAGACTTCGACTGAAAATTTGAAGAAAAACAGGTTTCAAGCCACTCCCCCACCCTCTCTGCTTCACGCATGCCCCACCTCCAAGCACCACCCTCTCACAGCATCTGCGCGGCTACCAAGCGTCCAAGCAGCGTACGCGGCATGGAGTGTGAACCGGTAAGAGCGATAACACTCACCTCCAAGCAGCTAGATATAAGATGCTGGTTATACTGAAGTTTGCCGTGTAAGCAGTTGTCGGCAGGGGCAGTAAGGGCAGTTTCTCTTTTGCTGGTGGCTGTCGCTCCGCCATGACTTCCACGCGCGTCCTCCTGACTGCAGCAGCCGGGCGTAGCGGCAGGTTAAGCGGTTTGGGCGGGGGGGGGGGGGACGGGGGGGGGGGGGGGGGGGGGGGGGGGGCAGACGCTCCTCTGGCTGTGATTGGTTGTTTTGACTCGTCCCGAATTATTCTTTCCAGATTGAAATACAGGCAGTATGCGGGACCAATTGAAGCAGTTTTTTTCACAGGTTACATATCACATGTACTGCTGTCTGGACATAGGCACAGTTTTAGCCAATATGCCAAAAAATTATTTTTAAAAACTTACAGACTTCAGCTTTAAAGGGGTGCAAGATTTCAACAGAATGAATTTGATGTTTATTTACTTTAAAATCAGAAATGATGAGTCACTTAAATGTAACCCTCTTTTTAATAATTAGTGGGAAAAATTTTATATGGAATAGAGCAGGCGAGCAATCAAACCTGCCGAGCAGATTTTGTTCTGTTTCTTCTGGAATTGTGACCATTTATCTTGCAGGTTGAAAATGATTGGAAGGTCTGCTTTCCATTACCCTAATCTTTACCTCTGTTATAGACTATGAGGTTTAGGTTAGGACCCTAATCTGACTGGGTTATATTGTAGAATTATAATATTGGCATTTTAAAAATTACTTCAAACCTAAATCTGCAAAAGGGTATGAGTATTTAAGGATTTATTGTATGAAATGTATTAATTTATGACATTATTAACTTTCCACACTCCTTAGATAGCAGCTTGAGAAAATATTTGGAGCCATTTTTGCATAAGGCATCCCAATTATATAGATTTTAAATAAAACAGAAGACGTTGGTTAGCATAAATGATACAAACCCAATTATAAAGATCCCTTGCAGCACTGAGTAAAATCCTGACATGTTGAAGTTAGTTCCTTCTTTCGTCTTCCTCACAGTATGCAGCCTTACTCACTTGGCTGGGATCAAATGGCTCGATATCAAACAGGTTTTTGATTTTCTGCAACTGTCTTTGGCTTTAAACATTGCAAAGCAGAGTAAAGCTCCCCTGCTGTTTGTATGGTCCCTGCTATCTTATTTCCGAGTTTCATCTGATAAAATTTTTTTTTCCCCATGCGGCAAGTGAGAACATTTCATCTCTTTTTGTCTTTGATGGCGGGTTTGAAAGCTGCTATGAAAACCTGCAGAAAACCTGTATTAATTTCTCACTTCAGTGGAGATCCTTTCTAATACATCTTTGCCTGAGATTACAGACTAACCAAAAGTACCCCGCTGAGTGGAACAATACAGCTCCCTGTTGCCGCTGTAAATCAATAAGCACTTGAACCTATTGACAAACTTGGTGGAGGAGAACCCGGGTCATGTGCACTTATTACAGAAACCAGTTGCTAATACTGTTTTGCTACCTCTTAAGGTATTGGCCAGAATGCAAAAAGCACAGTCCTATGATAATGATGTTACATTATCATGATTTGCACTGATAGTTGCTTACTAGTTATCAACATTAGGATCTCAAGGTAATGTTGTAATCTTGGCAAATTCAAAATATAGCATTCATAAACTCCATAGAAGTAGAATTTTAAATGTGTTGCAACTTTTGGAAAATATTAAATATCTAATGTTAAAGAGAGGCTCAGCAATAAGTAGGATGACTCATCTAAAGCTGGTACAGTATATTTAAGTGCTAGCATATGGTTTATAACTTTAATTTTTACCATTGCTTTAAATCAGGGGTCTTCAACGTTTTCCAGGCTAAGGACCCCAAACTGATGGCAAGATCAGAATCAGAATCAGAAATACTTTAATAATCCCAGAGGGAAATTACTTTTGTTACACGCTCCAGTTACAGTTTTATATAATATATACACACATCCAACTATGCAATATAATAAAGATAAAAAATAAGAATAAAAAGAGATAAAATATATACACATATAGCTCTTCTGTATATATATCTGTACGTATATCTATGCATATGTAAAAACTAAATCCCAATAAAGTGAAGGTCCAAGTAAAGTAATAAATCCAAGTAAAGTGATAAGTAAAGTGATAAATCCAAGTAAAGTGATAAATCCAAGTAAAGCGATAAGTAAAGTGGAAAATCCAAGTAAAGTGATAAGATGGAGCAGTAACCCCCTAATTATATATATTGCATGAAATTGTGTTATATCAAACTGGTCCTATAGTCACTCTATTACATATGGAGTCATGTAACGAAAGTAATTTCATCCTTGGATTATTAAAGTATTTCTGATTCCTGGTTGATGGGACAGGTGGTGTGAATGAAACAGTGCCCAATTTGAAAGAGTTCCTGTGTGTCGCTGAACATCTTCTGCCTCCATTTATCTGTTTACTACAGTGTGTTGAATTCATGTTAATGTGGATTTAAAGACATTTCAATTAGTGGAAAAAAATGCAGGGGCGAATAAAAAAATAAAAATAAAAAAAAAGTCTAATCAACCAAAACTATCGTGAACCCCATGGAGTACCTCCGTAGACCCCTAGGGGTTGCGGACCCCCTGTTGAAGACCTCCGCTTTAAATGTTTTATGTATCACTACTTATTAATGTATTGGCTTCTGGCCACAATTTTTCCTTTTATTCAATAAAACTTATATTGAGTTGAAATTTTTTAATTTTGTAGTTTTCATTATTCATGTTTTTTTATTATCATCTGTATCCAGTGTGGGGATTACAATTTGTTTTCACATATCGCAAAATACCAACAGTGAAAATATGGTTTAAAACACCTCTTTGCCTCTGATTGGGTAACAAAATTTTTTTATTTATTTATTTTTTTACTTTTAAACTTTATGCTTGTAAAGAGGTGAGATAAAGTTGTACCAAGCAAAAGAAGAAAATAATTGATTGTGTGCTTTTCTGTAGCTGAAGCCAGAATGGTGTTTTATTAAATCAGATTTTTCAGTTTATGCTCCGCTTGCCGACATAAATGCTGCTTTTCCCTGGAGAGGCTCTCTGCTTGGCATTCCCTGCCGCTAGGATGGCCCTGTTCAAATTATGTGAAATAGATTTTATGGCCTTGGTTTAATGGCTCAAAAAGAATACACTCTCTATGCACTGCTTGGCTCTGTTTTATTGCCCACTCTTATTTGTTTTTTTTTTCGTAGTTATTTTTTAAAAAAATTTTCATTGTGTTTAAAAGTGGGTAGAAGTTTTATGATGGAAAGAGACAGTCTGGCCTTATAGGAAGACAAACTTTTTATCGATAGCAGCTCTAAATCAACACCTAAAAGACCTAAATATTTTAGTATAATAACATGTAGCAGTCTTGGAAGTTGTACTGGTTGTAATAACGAATAGTTAAATGAAAATTTCACTGCAGAATAACACTATGTAGAGCTATTTTTCTTTTAATAAGCTTGCAAATTATGTTTAATTCATTTTTCTTTTACATCAAAAAATATCCTAAAGATAACAATCCATTCTTCTTCTTCATAAATCTTTTTATGTTTTCCTTATTATCAAAAGCTAAAAATAGAAATAAGCTATTGGTTGTTTAAGATGGCAACAGATTTCCTTTCGCAGGTATGTGACAAAAATAACAGGTTTGTTTTATTAAAAAGTCGTAAAATTCTGCGGCTCCAAGTGACTTTTACTTTGGCAGATTCAGAGCAAATTGGCTTTTTGGAGTTGAAAGTTAGCACACCCCCCTGATCTAAAGGACTGGTCTCTGCAGGGCATTCACTACTACTTCACTACAAGTGGTGTACATAAATATGGCTGAGGTGTTTCTGTTCATCATATTTATTGATTGATTGATTGATTAATTTTATCGATCTCACAGTGGAGAAAAGTGGCATGGGGGTATATACAGTATTTACATTGCGTCCATATATATATATATATATATATATATATATATATGAGACAGGTGAAGTCTCTTTTTTTTGTGGGTAAATATAAAATATTTAGACAAATTAGTGATCTATATTTTGGTTCATCAAAAAAGAAACCCCTACCTGGCCTTTAAATTCAATAAGTGAAAAGAGTACTGTTGCTTTAAGTTAAAACTGCTTTAAAATGTATATATAAAAAAAAGCTGCTAGGAAGGAAAAAAAATTAAGAGACTTTTTCACATATTTTTTGCAGGAATTTTTAGAGCTACAACCACATTCAAGTATGACTCATAATAATCAAACTGGTTTGTAAAAATGCCTGAAACAAACAGAGATCCATGTCAACCCATCAGTCCTTTGATGTTCCAGTGTTTTACCGCTCAGCGTTAAACATGGCGTCATATGTCTAACACAGCCGTATACTGGCAGGCCACAATACACTTGAGGTTTGAGAAGCTTTTGATGACACTCATTTCAAGTGTAATTAATTAAACATAGACACCGTTCAACAAATCAGGCAGCGTGACAGTTAATGAAGATAACCCAGGGCTTTCACTCATTGGATAGATGATTATATACCCTTGCAAAATGTGATTTGCTGCTGCATGCAGAGGTCAATGAGCGGACACACACACATTTACAGGATAAGCAGGATGGCACCAAGCCTTATTTCCCAGGGCCCCTAAGGTCCCACGTTATTTTAATGTTTTCCATCTGACATCGACCATGCATGTCTGGCTCCTTTAGATGACAGCACAGGGGAGAGCCAGCATAGCCGCTCTGTCTCCTCAGCTACCTGACGTTCCTCCCTATGTGTGTTTGAATTCGAAGAGATGACTACTTCCAGCTCTCTGTATGGGTTGTCTGCTTCCACTGCTTGTTAGTTCCAGCCGAGCCTCTGGCGGTGTGATTATGAGTCACTGTGCTTTCGCTTCAGTCTTCTTTCTTTGGTTATCTGCTGTGGCAATAATTACGTGCAAATGTGTTACAATTCTGCATCTACTAAAGCAAGCTCAGATCCTTTCTGAAAGAAGCTTTATGATGCTAGAACGAACGTGCCTAACTTCATCCAGTTATATCTTTAAAATTCCCTGTTTGACCAATCAGAAGGCATCTTAGCTGTCTGAGGAGGACTGCTGCAGTCCATATATGTTCTAATTTTACGCTTTATAGGCTTTAACACGTATTTAGATTACACATTAAGTGTATGCAACCACTCATTATCTCTGGGACTGGAAAAGGAATCAGTCCTTTGCTTTTTTTTAAAGGAAAAGACACTTTATGAAGTAGATTCAGTCTTATTTAAATGTTGGGGTGTGGCCTAAAGTGAGCTGGGCAGAAGCTAATGTAGGCAAACGTTGATGAAATAAAGTAGGGCTGAAACAATGAACCAAATTAATTGTAATTAATTAATTGCTGAAATAACCATCAACTAATGTAATCAGTTAATTGTTAACTGTAGTATAGATATTGTGGCTACACTGCAAAAAATGTAAATCTCAATAAGTCATTTTTTATTAAATTAAGTGCATTTTTTCTTGAATTAAGGAGGTAAGTGAGACACTTTGCCAATGGAACAAGACAATTTACATTTAAAATAAGAAATAACTATTGCATTGTCTTATTTCAAGTGTATAATATCTATTTATCTTATTTTAAGAGTTAAAATACTCATTACATTGGCAAATCATCTTATTTACCTACTCAAATTAAGGGTAAATACACTTACTTTTAGACTTTTTTACTCATTTTTAGATCATTTTTGCAGTGTATAAAAGAAACCCACTCAGAGCAGTAATTATACTTCAATTTTGGCCGATATCCGATATGCCGATATTTTAAAACTCATGTATCTGATAACCGATACCGATACCGATATTAAAGCTGGACAAAAATAAGTAGTCATTGAAAATAGCAGTTTTGTTATCCATTTCTGACACTTTGAAAAATAATATACTCAAATATATTTTCATATGCTGATATCAAACTGATTTTTAAAAACTCGGTATCGATCTATTTTACTTTCAAAATCTCGTGAAATTTCATCGTTCTGTTAGAAACGCTCGTGATATTTTGCTAATTCTTGTGAGATTTTGTTAGTAAAATAGATAGTTACCGCGTCAATATATCAACATATAAAAATATGGCAACATTTCGTGAATTTTCGGGGGATTTCGTAGCATAACGATGACATATAGCAATATTTCATTAGTAAAAGAGATTGATATGGTGTTTTTAAATGGCAATATATCAGCATATGAAGATATTGGGATATTTTAATGTATCAATATTTTTTCCCTCGTCTTTAGAAGTTTTTAAGTCTGTAAAAAAGAAGTTTTTGAGGAAGAAGAAGAAGTAGTATTTTTTTATTTTTTTTTTTAGACTTTAGAAACTCAGAAGCTGATCAAATATCGGGTTAAATATCGGTGGGGTGGCCGATGTCCGATATTCAGTTTTAAGGCCGATACCGATAGGGGGCCGATTATATCGTGCATCCCTAAAATATATATTAATATTGTGCATTTAAGATGGTAAAACCTTTTTTGTCCATCAATATAATCTATCCAGAACTCCTTAGCTGGCTTAGTTTTGGCTTTACCTTATTTCAAATTCTATAAAAAAAAATCTTTAAGCAGTTTTCTCTTATTTTTTTTATTAAAAGATTAATTGAAAAATTAATCAACACATTGATTGATTAGCTAAATAATTGTTAGTTGCAGCTCTTAACTGAAGCAACATTATGAATTCCTCTACAATAGACACTGATGAAGTCCGACAGGTACCAGCTGCTGGGAGTTACTGGTGCAACATTTTCCACCATGAGTTTCTTTTCACATTTCCATTTTGGCTTCAACCTTTTTATAAGTTTTGACATATTTGGAATCGGTTGTGTTTTTGTACGCTTGAGGTTAGATTTATATCATTTAAGACCTCATAAGAAAAACAAAACAGATGATCAGGCTTTAATACATGATATATATTAAGGGGTGGGGGCTGGCAACGTTATTCTAATGGAGGATGACAAAGAAAAGTTCCACAGTTGATACAATAGATACAATAGTTTTAGTACACTGCTCTAAAAGATACAAGGAAAACATTGACAACATCATATAACTTCAATCAAATCAAACTTTTGTTCACTTAGGAAGCAACACTGATTGACATTTAACTTCACATGCTTCTGTTCAAACAGAATAGATCAATTATTGCCATTTAGCAAGACATACTCCATAAAGTAGTTGTTCTGCAGGTGGGGACCACAGACCACTTCTCAATATCTAGTTTTTCTGGCTGATGCTGATGTTGCTGGTGCTTTAACACTCGTGGTAACAAGAGACGGACTCTGCAACCCACACAAGTCGCTCAGATTCAATGGAATCAATGCGAGCTGTGGTTAGAAGGTTCACTGTGTCTGTCAGCATTAGGGGTGTAAATCACATCCACGATGGCGATTCGATTCAGTATCGATTTCCTGACCCAACGATTCGATTATTTTCGATACTCAAGAATACACCATGATACGATTCGATTAGTTGGTTCATTTTTTTTTTTTACAGGCTAAACAAAGTTTCAAGTTTGAAATAAATCAATGAAAACTCTAATATTGTTATGCATTTTTTTTTTTGAAACAACAGCAAATAACAGAAGTAGAAAAGTTGCATCAAAAAATACTGCAAAAATCAGTGCAATGAGTGCAATGCAACACCTCGGCTCCAGACTTCCCCGCCCCCTCCACAGACGCTCCGCTGCACCTCTCCCAAATTGTAGCTGACCGCAGACAGGAGGCCGGCTTGTTTTGTTTTTATGACCGAAATTGCGGAAAACAACTCGTGAAGTTTGACCCGCTAGAAGAGCGAGGTGCGCGAAAACGCTGGGACCCTTTTTCCACCTGGATCTTCGCTCTTTTTGGCCCTCATGTCCCTCCGTCGTTGGACTAAACTCGCCCCCACTTCCTCGCCGCCTCGGCCGTATCTAGACCCACAGCGTGTAGCACAGACCATGCTTCAATATTAAGCATAAATCAAAAATGTCTGTGTCAAGCTCACTGCAACACACTGCTGTAAGAGTATAACCAGGAAGCGAGGTAGGAGGGCAAAATAGGTTTAGCGCCACCGCAGCACGGGAGAGAGAATTACGCCCAGGAGCAAATGGATAAAAATAGACCGGAGGAAAAAAAATACATGAATCGATATTCTTGTGGCCGTATCGATGCATCGAATCGTCGGCTGTTGGATCGATGCATCGATACAAAACGATTATTATTTGGACACCTAGTCAGTATAGTGTCCTGAAGCTGGAGGTGCTACCCGGAGACAGGCCAGTACACCATGAGATGTGGAGGAGGCCGTAGGAGGGCAACAACCCAGCAGCAGGACTGCTACCTCCACCTTTGTCCAGTGAGGAACAGTAGGAGCACTGCCAGAACCCTTCAAAATGTCCCCTAACAGGACACAAATATGCATGTTTCTGCACAAACCAACTCCATGAGGATGGTATGAGCGTCCACAGATAGGGGTTATGTTCATAGCCCAACACCGTGCACCGGCGCCCTTTGCTCTTCACAGATGAAAGCAGGTTCACACTGAGCACATGTGACAGACATGACAGAGTCTGGAGACACCATGGGGTGCTATCTGCAGCCTGCATCATCCTTCAGCATGGCAGGTTTGGCAGTGGGTCAGTAATGGTGTGGAATGGCATTTCTATGCAGGGTCGCACAGCCCTTCATGTGTTTGCCATAGGTAGCATGACTGCCATTATGTACCGAGATAAGACCCCTTGTGAGGCCATCTGCTGGTGCGGTTGGCCCATGATTCCTTCTTTTTCTTTCTTTTTTTTTTTTTTTTTTTTTTTACAGTGTCCTGTCTGGCAATGTGGCAATAAGAATAATTGTCTTGATGCCAAAAAGAGCTAGCCTGACGCAGTCCTAATTAATTCTAGTCAGAATATGAGTCTGATGCTGCTCCATAGAGCTGTAATTATGGGGCGTGTTTTGAACGAACCAGGAAAAAAAATGCCTCTGCACTCAATTGGATAGACCTACAACCAATAAGAGCAACGGAGTGCGAGACGTATGTTAAGCGAGGCATAGTTGTTGTCAACAAAAATCAAAGCGTGCAGTTGCACGCCTAGAATAAGAAGATGAGCGTGAACGATTTTTGCCGGTGTTGCAAAAAGAACCTGAGGATAACATTTATTTGCTGTCGATATATTCTAGAACAGACCTAATAGCAGAATCTACACGCCTCAACTCTCCAGCGGCAGCCATTGTTGTTGTCACCCAAGCGCGCTTTGGTGACGTGGTTGATTACGTTACTGTTGATCATCTGTCCATCATCGTATAAAGCCCGCCCTGACAATTTGATTGGATCGCCAGATATTGGGCGAGCATACTCGCGCTACTATTGAGCAATGCCAGACCGAACTTACCGACCTCAAACGTTGTGGGCGGGACTAAGTTTGGAATGGCACCCAGGCTAAAAAAGAGCCCAACAGATTTTACTTTCACAAGTAGAGGAGTAGGGCTATTGCCATAGTGTTCCGCTTGTTTCATGCATACAAATTGCTTTATTATAATTATGCAGGGAGTTTTACAGTTTATATGGGCACTGCAATGTAAGTAGAACAGAAGAGGAAAAACAGAAAAAAAGGAGAAAAGATGAAAGAAAGAGGAGATAAAAGTCTGCTTTATCACCTTCATCAAAGAGACATGGTACGAGACATACAATAAAGTAACACCTAGATACTATCGCTGAAGTAGTATTATTTGGCCCATGGTTCCTTCTAATGCAGGACAATGCTAGACCTCATGTGGCTGGAATGTGTCAGCAGTTCATGCAAGAAGAAGGCATTGAAGCTATGGACTGGCCCTCCCGTTCCCTAGACCTGAATCTGATCCATGCACCAACATCACAATGCAACACAGACTGTCCAGGAGTTGCAGGTGCTTTAGTCCAGGTCTGGGAGGGGATCCCTCAGGGGATTATCCACCACCTCATCAGAAGCATACCCAGGCATTGATTTTTGTTGAGTTCTGTTGTCAGCACATTCAATTTTATACAAAACAAAGTTAAAAAACATTCAATGAGAATATTTCTTTCATTTGAATCCATGTTTTGTTATTTGAGTGGTCCCTTTATTTTTTGAGCAGTGTTTATAAGAGGAGATTGTTTTCATCAGTGCAGGGTTTGCTGCTGTAGCACCTCACTGATGATCACATTACAGCACAATGCTTTACTAATATTTATTCTCTGCAAAGCCTGAGAGCCCGACTTAATCCCCAGCAACACGTCTAGCACAGAATGCAAAGTAGATCTTTTGCAAACATTAAAGAAAATTGGATGAAACGCACAGAAATGATTCATTAATCTTCTAAGACAATTCACAGTGATACATATTTGCTTCTCAGAGCAAATTCTGTTTAAAACTTTTGTAAGCAGGAATGTTCAGTTGAACATTTGCCACTCTAAAGCCAGGCTTTGTGATCTTATGGGATGGATTGACACAGAGGACTATGGTTATGAGGGGGAGGAGAAACTATATGTTTTTGTATAGGCTTTAATAAGGAGCAAACTGGAAAAAAATCGAAATCTAGATAAGTAATTTTTTCTTAAAATAAGTGCATTTGTTCTTGAATTGAGGAGGTAAAAGAGACATTTTGCCAATGAAACAAGACAATTTACACTTAAAATAAGAAAACACAAATGCATTGTTTTATTTCAAGTGCATATTCTCTAATTATCTTATTTTAAGAGTAAAAATACTCATTACATTGGCAAACTATCTCATTTACCTACTTAGAATAAGGATAAATACACTTAATTTAAGAAGTTTTTACTTATTTATAGATCGTTTTTGCAGTGCAAAGATGGGTGGGGTGCATTCTTTGAAAGGAAACCTCTGGGACCCCTCATTTACAGTTACACAAGAGGGGATACAACAACCAAATGGAAGGTGCTCATTGCTCAGCCTTGGTGAGAGTTGGAAGTGGTGGGAGCATCATAATGTGGGAGTATTTCTTTCTTTGATGCACCCAATAAGACACTTCAAAAACGATCTAGAAATAAGTCAAAATGTCTTAAATTAAGTGTATTTACCCTTGATTTGAGTAGGTTGATAAGATGATTTGCCAATGGAATGAGAATTTTTACTCTTAAAATAAGACAATGAAATAGTTTTTTCTTATTATTTTAAATGTAAATTGTCTGGTTCCATTGGCAAAGTGTCTTACTTACCTCCTCAATTCAAGAAAAAACACCCTTATTTTAAGAAATAATTTACTTATCCAGATATCGATTTTTCCCAGTGTAAAACCTGTCGGAGGCTTTATAAACAAGCTGAGACATGGGCTGAAGGTTCACATTAAAACAAAATATAGACCCTTAACACACAACCAGGATAAAGGCAATGGGAATTTGTATTTATTTTTAATGATTTATAATTTTTTTTATTCATTTTTGCAGATAAAAGCAGAGCCACTGATCATTATAACCTGAACTGTGTATTTCATAACATCAGCTAACTGCATTATAGGGGTGGGTATTGGCAAAGAAGTCATGATTTGATTCAAATCACGATTCCCATGCCATGATGCAACTCTATCACGATGCATCACGATACTTGAAATATTGCGATATTTTCACTGAACACTGTAAGAAAAAGATACAGCTCTTACCAGTGGCTGACTGGCTGGGTATGATCTGGATAGTGTCTTCAATTGATACATAACTGAAAGCAACTGAATTCATACATAGCTGTATTTATTGAAATGACTTTTGGTGGTGTTGCCATGGAAACAAATACTGGACAGAAATATTACTATTACTGGCGTGGACACACTGACAAAAAGATCTTAGGATTCATCAAACTTAAAATAACAAAATAAGGATAATCAGTGCCGTTTACATGGCCTCAGTGGTCCTTTAAACCAATGAAACGAAAACATTCAAATGTATATTTCCACTTTTGCAAATGACGTGCATCATATCAATTTCATTTTTACCTTCTTTGTTTTTAAAGCCAAAATGCATCCAATCATCTGACTTGAAATGTGATTTCATAGTGTCCTCCTTGTTTTGTTTCATATTACTCGTCGCAGTATCCCACTTATCGACATGCTTGTGACACAAAGCACCGCGTCACCGCGACGATTATTTTGCACACCCTTACTGCATTATATGCTGTAGAATCTGGAATCACTTTACTCTCACAGGTTTGGTGATCATCTTGTTTTTATTTTCAGGGCCTCACTGTGATTGGGAACCGTGCGGCTTCTGAGAAACATCAAAGGTAAGACATGAACCTGGTTAAATAAAAAAAAATATTGTATATTGTTATTAAAAAGTTGTAAATTGTTTCCATTTGCAGAAAATTGTGTTGTTGTTTTTTGCTGTAATTCATACATGTTTTGTTTTTCCCTATAAACTTTAATCCCTCAGCGTAGAACCGTTAGTGTCGTCCTAAATGGGTTAAAACAAAAGTGTCTCTTACACCCTCAAAAAGGAGAATGAAAACAGAACCGTTTAGTAAAATGGTATAAATGTGCCATTTACTGCAGATTTAGCTGAATCTCTTGTTGAGGATTAAAACCTAATCCTTCAGCTCAATTTGAGAGTTGGGATTGGGGATGCACTCTTTCTCTCATGTCTTTCTCAAGCATGCCTTTTCTCACAGGAATAGAGCAAAATACCCCCCGGTCATTTCTGAAGTTGCTATTACCCCACCTTTGTGGAGAGCACACAGCGTTTGACCAGCATGGGACCCCTCCAGCTGTGATCTTTTATTCAGCAGAAACTGCCAGGTTGGAATTCCCAATCCTCTTAAAGCTGGGATATTGGAAACTGCTTGCTCCAAGCATGCATGGAAAAGTGAATTATATCTGCCGCCTGTCAATGCTCTATTAGTCAGGCATTGGCTGCTCTGAGATTCACACAGAATAATAGAGGAAATGTATCACATTTATATGGTGTTTACACAAAATATTACATTTTCTTTTCTAAAGAAGAAAAAAATGAAAAAAATTTTACCAGTCAACTGTAACATCATTTGTTTTTTCCTTATTTACTGCTTTAGAAATGTGTAACAATAAGCAAACTATGGAGTGATGCATTTATCAGTTTCAGATCTGCATGTTTCAGCTCCCCTCTGCTGAAGTCTTAAACGTCAAACCTATGCTGTACATGTGTCCTCTGACAGGGACGGAAAAGCCAGAACCCCCAGAGATCCTTAAGAGGCTGTTTATAGCGAGATGAAATAGTCATCACTCAGATCTTTATTGATCAAGTGTAATTGATGCATATCGTCTCAAATTGAAGTGAAAAGGAACCATAAAGAAAACACAGCAAGACCACCAGCCTGCCTGCTGATTATATTATTAATGTCCCTCCTTCGACCAGCAGATCTGACTAATATGAGCCCTGCTGGCATGTTACATTAATCAAACGTCCATTAGTCTAATGATGAGCTCCGGGCAGCTGGTGAAGGGCGGCCTGCTGGTTCAGAGGAGATCTGGTTGGACAACTTTCTAATAGACTCTACACAGTTAGGCCCCAAAACATATGAAATTGCCCTGTTACACACTGCCAGTCTGTTTAATTTGATGCATCGGACAGAAAACTCTACTAAAATGTTCAAAATCTTGATCTTATAAAATTATATATGTAATTAACATGTAAAAAAAAGATCTTCAAGTCACAGAGACACCCAATGTTTGGTATTGCTACATTTAAGGAGTAGGACGCTTACTTTCTCACTCCAGGTGGCAGTAATTCACTTAAAGTGGGTTTGCAGCCACAGAGAAGGGATGCATGCACAACTTATTTATTTATTTCAAAGGAGCACATTGAGATGAAAAATCTATTTTTCAAGGGGGTCCTAATATAAACAGAAAACAGCAATCAGATGAAAAATACAGATGTACCATCATGTGCATCTCTGAAACATCCATATAAACGAAACCTAACAGCATCACCATAGACACAACCAATCAATCTAACTATCCAACACTTAAAGCTCTAAACTGCTGCAACAGTTTATAAAAGTTACAAATACTTTGTAAATGATGAACCAGTCCATTTTTAAACACATTAACAGGTTATGGAGCGGAGAGAGGATGGGAGATTGTTCCAAAGGTTGCTTTATATTTAAAAGAGAACTTTTTGATTCATGAAACCACAAAAAAAGCTTTTAGTTGAATGCCCAATAATATATGTGAAGGAAAACATAAAGAAGTGTTTTAAATATTAAGGATAACTAAGATTAATACACTTAAATATAAATGATAACCAGTGAAATTGGCATCCGGAAGATGGAGTGTGACAACACAGTTGGTACAGCAGACAATAGTCAGTTCTGAAAGGGAAACAGGGAATAAACCTGCGTAGACTGTTATATACAACATTAACTGATTGGAGATTAGTAAATGTAGTATTATGGTATAAATAAAACTGCTGTGTCAGAGTTATAACTCGGTAACTATCTCCTTACTGAAAAAGTTAAGTAATTAATTGAATGATAAAGTAGATTCAAACAATACACTGGAAAAACGATCAAGAAATATGTAAAAATTTCTCAAATTAAGTGTATTTACCCTTTTTTTGAGTTGGTAAATGAGATGATTTGCCAATAGAACGAGTATTTTTACTCTTAAAATAAGATATTTAGATAAAATGCACTTGAAATAGGACAATGCAATTGCGTTTTCTTATTTTAAATGTAAATTGTCTTGTTCCATTGGCAAAATGTCTTGTTTACCTTCTCAATTCAAGAACAAATGCACTTATTTTAAGAAAAAAATGACTCATCTAGGTTTTGATTTTTTCCAGTGATGTAACTTTATTTGTAACAGTATGAATAGGAAAAGTGAAAGAAAGTGAAGAGTCAAGCCAAAAAAGGCAAAACATTTAAACAAGACAGGTGAGGTACCCGAGTAGGTACAGACTTTTTCCTCTGAAAACATTTAATGAGATCTTGTTTTATTAAGTAGCAGTATGTTGGACTGAAGGCAAATTTCTACTTTTACAAAATCATATTGAAGAGAAATATGAATATATAAATGCTAGGTTTTAAGCAATAAATAACAGTATCATCGGCATATAGGTGAATATTACAGTCCATTCAGGCAAGAGGAAGGTCATTTTAAAAAACTGGAAAAATAAAAGGTCCAAGATAGGTACCCTGGGGCACACCTCTTTCTATTATGCCGAAATCAGAATGACTACACGTAAGGAACAGACTGTTGATAGTGATGCAGGTATGAGTTGATCCAAACCAGAGGATCTGTCAAATGTAATATATCTTAAAGAAGATGCATCTGAGATAGAAGTTAGCACTTGCCCTTTTTATCAACACAACGGGCTCTAGACATGAGAACAATTTGTAGTATCCCATTAGAAGAGCTTAATGGAAACGGCAACAGATGAATGAACTTAGTAAATTTCACTCTAACTAGAAATTAGTGTAATCAAAAGCTACTTCAACCTAACCTGACTCCGTCAGATGGATTTGCTCCGCATATCCATCTGGAAACCTTCCGTTGAAGTAATTTTGGGAAGGGGCGAAAATACTGGTTAGACGGGCCAAATAAACCAATCAGATCAACGAAGCATATGACGTACTAACAGCCAGGCTACTCTTGCCGAAACCAGTCAGGAGAAGAACAAAAACATCTTTTCCTCTGAGAAAAGCCTCCAGAGCAGTGTTTTGCTCTTCTTTCAGTGAAGAAATACTCTGTAATTCCGATAAAACTTGCTCGATAGCCACGCTAACGCTAGTTTCATCGGCTGAAGCCGCCATGTTCTTTAGACTGAACTGTTGCGCTTCTCGTTGCGTCACACCTCAACTCTCCTCAAAGCCAACGCTGATTGGACGTTCGTTTGGTGAACGGCTCCAAATTTTTTAAAGGAGAGTCTTAAGACTGATTTGCGAGTGAAACCTTGAAAGCTCGCAAAATCAGGATGATCTCACGAGGCTAACTTCAACCAGCTGAAAGATAGCATCCCATAACAGGATGCTGCCAACGCTGTGTTTAAACATGGGGACTCTGTTTTCAGGCTTTTCTGCATCATTTCCACCAAATCAGTGTTTTTAATGACAAATAAATGCTACAAATTCTTTTTTGGGGCTATTTTGTTGTTCCCATTTAAAATAGGATCCATCTTTGTCCCTGGGATGCCTAGTTAAACACTTTGAAAAATTATGAGGATAATTTTTTATGTTTTAAAGAAAAACATGTTTTTTTTTCTCTGTGATCTGGATGCGTATTGAAGCCCTGGATTGTTTGCAAAGCCCAACTTAAACTTCCTGGTTTGTTTACTAAACGTTGATCTTGGCTTTGGGCACAGTGTACACAGTGATCCTTTTGTCAACATCCTACATCACCTGGATCTGTGTTCTCTTGTTACATTTCGTTTAGCTTCGGCATGGAGTCAGGAAGCGCTGCAAACACTTCCCCCCTGCTGTGCTTTGATTCCAGCCTTTTATCTTTGTCACTGTGGTGCACAATCTCCCTTTAAGCGCAAACTTTAGTTTCGCTTAAATCAAAGAAATCCTCTATGCGTCTCCGTTGCTTAGCATCCTATTACAACATCATATCCCCACCTATGATGCTTTTGCTTTTGTTCGATCCTTCTTCCCGTTGCTGGATGTAATGAGGCTTGCTGAGGTTACTTACTGTTCATGTCACTATGGGATAAAGAGCCTCTGTTTTAACTTCATTCACAGACATGACTTAACCGTTTCACTGAAACAAAGGCCACTTCTCTGCTCCTCTTTTTATGTCGTCATGTCAACTCAGCCCAAATCCCACTTAACGAATGGGATCAGTGGGAGCAGCTGCAGGCTGTGAGTTCATCACTGTTGCGGGCTGTAATGCAGTATGTGGCCTACTGAGCCCGTTAGAGCAGATAAGCGAGAGCGTGCGAGTCGCAGCAGCTTGTTGTTTTCAGTTGATTCATTGTGACGTATGAAGGAAGGATTTAAAAAAAGATGTATTTAATTTTTTTTTGTTAATTCTAAGGCTTTTACTGGGATTTTATATAGAAAGCCTTCATCTTTGTGAACAGTAGGAAAAGGAAGTAATGTTTTAAAAATGTATTAAATGACATTTTTTTCAACGTTGTTTATGTTTTGCTTTTTTCCCCTTTCTTAGTACAACAACTTAAGCTTTTCAGAATTGATGGAGAGCATTTGTAAATGTTTTTTTTTGCTACAGATTGTCCATTGGATTTAGAATGTACTTTGCCTGAGCCATTCTATGATATCAATATGTACTTGGATCCCTTCTAGTCCTATAGCTCTATGTTTTCAGTAGCCATCCCTCTGGATTCTGCAGCAGTTTCCAGTATAATGTGGTCTGTTTTTCAATTAATGACCTCTAATTAACCCCCTGCCGTTCCTGCTGAAGAAATGCATCCCTATAACATGATGTTAGCATGTTTCACCAACGTTTTAAGTAACATGCAGTTTTCTTTTCCCATTTTGACATAATATTTCTGCATTTTCACCAAAAAGTAAAAATAGTCTCCTCTTCTCCAAACAGGGCCGATTAGTGATCTGCTAGGGATGCACGATATTGGGATTTTGGCCGATATCCGATATGCCGATATTTTAAAACTCATGTAGCCGATAACCGATATCGATACTGATGTTAAAGCTGAACAAAAATAAGTAGTCATTAAAAATAGCAGTTTTGTTATCCATTTCTGACACTTGGAAAAATAATATACTCAAATATATTTTCATATGCTGATATCAAATAGATTTTTAAAAACGCGGTATCGATCTATTTTACTTTCAAAATCTCGTGAAATTTCATCGTTCTGTTACAAACTCGTGATATTTTGAAAATTCTTGTGAGATTTTGTTAGTAAAATAGATCGATACCGCGTCAATATATCAGCATATTAAAATATGGCAAAATTTCGTGAATTTTCGGGGGATTTCGTAGCATAACGATGACATATAGCAATATTTCATTAGCAAAAGAGATTGATATGGTGTTTTTAAATGGCAATATATCAGCATATGAAGATATTGTGATATTTTAATGTATCAATATTTTTTCCCTCATCTTTAGTCGTTTTTAAGTCTGTAAAAAATATGTTTTTGAGGAAGAAGAAGAAGTAGTATTTTTTAGACTTTAGAAACTCAGAAGCTGATCAAATATCGGGTTAAATATCGGTGGGGTGGCCGATGTCCGATATTCAGTTTTAAGGCCGATACAGGCCGATACCGATAGGGGGCCGATTATGTCGTGCATCCCTAATAATATTTTTGCATTTTCACCAAAAAGTAAAAATAGTCTCCTCTTCCCCAAACAGGTCCGATTAGTGATCTGCTGTAGGGATGCACAATATTGGGATTTTGGCCAATATCCGATATTTTAAAACTCATGTAGCCGATAACCGATATCGATACTGATATTAAAGCTGGACAAAAATAAGTAGTCATTGAAAATAGCAGTTTTGTTATCCATTTCTGACACTTTGAAAAATAATATACTCAAATATATTTTCATATGCTGATATCAAATAGATTTTTAAAAACGCGGTATCGATCTTTTTTACTTTCAAAAAGCAAAAGAGATTGATATGGTGTTTTTAAATGGCAATATATCAGCATATGACGATATTGTGATATTTTAATTTATCAATATTTTTTCCCTCGTCTTTAGAAGTTTTTAAGTCTGTAAAAAATAAGTTTTTGAGGAAGAAGTAGTATTATTTTTTTTTTTTTATCAAATATGGGGTTAAATATCGGTGGGGTGGCCGATGTCCGATATTCACTTTTAAGGCCGATACCGATAGGGGGCCGATTATATCGTGCATCCCTAATCTGCTCTGTAGCTCCTCCACAGCTATTGCCTATTTGCTGTCCTCTTGATTAATCTTCTGCTTGCTCAGCTTGTTAGTTCAGTTTACATTTCTACTCTCGAAGGATTATGGAAATCATGCATCACTTTCCCTAAATCTCATAATTAGTCAGACTGTTGTGATGGTCTGTCACATAAAACCCCAATAAATTGCAGTAATTTCAGATATAAGCGCTATTTAAGCAGCTTATCATCAACAGCACGTCTGACCCAAACAAAGGCATAAAATATCCTAGATTTAGCTGCAGTAATGAATTTGATTGCCTTCTTTTGAAGCAGGAAGATCTTTAGCTGTTAGCATTGTGTTTATCTGCTATTAACTGCAGAGAGCTTTGTTCCTGCACTGTTTCTGTTCCATTTATGCGAGCCTGTATGACTGCGCTCACCTCGGTACGTGTTCTGTGAATCAAATACAAAGCGCACGGTGTGAATTCAACCATCCTGCCTCTCTCTGTCTCTCTGTTCTTTGTTGATGTTTCCCTGATGACCCCCCGTCCTCCCCCCAGATCCTCCGTTGACTTCCTATCTTTTTGATTGAGAGGAGCCTGTAGGGGGAGGGCACGCCGGGGTCAGCCGGCTCGACTGAGGCGGAGGTTTTGCTTAACTTCTGTGTGCGAGGAGGAGCAGGGTGGATGCCCTGCAGAGTGGCGAGACGCCGTGCACTGCAGCATCCTGACCTTTTTTGTGTTCATACATCTGTATGAGAAGGGGCAGATTGCGTATTTGTCTGCTTTTGCTCATGCTGCCGTGTGCATGTGATGTGGTTAGAACTATTTGTATATGAGCTTGTATTTTGAATACAGATTCTGTGAAGTGTGAAGGATCTCTGTTTGCTACCGCCTGTGCACTGCAACAACTGCTCTGTATACAGTCAAACCAGAACATCCTGCCATGTTCCGTCACTAGGTATGAAAATTCAGCACTTACTTCAGCTCAGACCTGGACTAGTGAAACATACACTCCATTTATTCAAAAAAGAGCATAGATGATATGCAAATATTTTTGTTTTGTTTGAAAAGTGAAAAAATGAACTGAGGCTTTTACTAAAATCGAAATGAAAGCTTTTCTAAAATTAAAGTACTTTTCAATTTTCACCTCACGACAAATGAAATGAAAAAAAAGGATTGATTAGTGCATTGCTGAGACATTTCTTTCCATCTTTGCTTCAAAAGATCACTCATGAAACCCCAGAGTTAATGTCCAACTTTTATGGCTTTAGGCAAAAATTCCTCTATAGGTAGAATACAAATTTAGTTTTTATGTCATAACAAATCAAGACTGTTGCAGGTTTGCGTGGCACATTGTGGCCACAGAGCGATAAAACAGACATGTTTAAATACCATACTGCCCACATATGCCCTGCCGTATTGCTGCAACACGTATTATATAAATCGAAGTAATCATTATACACATTCCTGGCTAACTAGGTGGCAATGAGGAGCTCCTGACATCACTTGCCTTTTGAATTGAGCCTGTTGCCTTCTCTAAGGTGTTTACTGTAAATTGGAGAAGCTGTATAAATAGTGTGAAGTGAAATTAATTTATGTGGCTTTAAAGAAAGCGGGGCTCTTGCAAGTAAAGCTCTAAGATGATGAATTATAACTGAGAAGTATCACAGAGTGAACCATAGCTCCTAAAGTCGCCCAGAGATAAAGCCTGAGAATAAAATCTGCTTCTTTTATCGTGAATATTCAAAGGTAGAAGAAGGAGAATATGAACTGCAGTTTCTAAGGGTCTTTGAACCTATCAAAGGGACCAACATGCTTTTCTAGGATTATTCTTTTATCCCTACAGTATACACTTCACCAACCAGGAAAATCTGATCAAGTATCTGGTATTTATAGCAGATAAGGGAGATTGAAGGAGGGAGAGTGGAGTTTAGTCACTGGAAGGAGCTCATTAGTTCATAAAGGAGAAAAAAAACAATTTTAAACTCATTGACAGATCCTAGTTTTCTTTTACCATTTGATTTGTAAAAAAAATTATAATAATAATTGGCACTATAGTTGCAATACAACAAATATTGTTTTTATTGTATTTTTTTTACATTTCCCACATTTAAGTGCAATGAAACAATTGACTAACTAAACACACACCTCAGTTTGATGAAAAAAAGGTCCTCTAATGCTGAGAAAGCATAACCTGACTCCGCCAGATGGATTCGCTAAGTAATTTTGGGAAGGGGGCGAAAATACTGGTTAGCTGATTGGCCTATGTTGGTGATAGACGGGCCAAATAAACCAATCAGATCAACGAAGCATATGACGTACTAACAGTCAGGCTACTCTTGCCGAAACCAGTCGGGAGAAAAGCAAAAACATCTTTTCCTCCGAGAAAAGCCTCCAGAGCAGTGTTTTGCTCTTCTTTCAGTGAAGAAATACGGTGTAAATTCAATAAAACTTGCCCGATAGCCACGCTAACGCTAGTTTCATCGGCTGAAGCCGCCATGTTCTTTAGAATGAACTGTCGCGCTTCTCGTTGCGTCACACCTCAACCTGCCTCAAAGCCAACGCTGATTGGACGTTCGTTTGGTGAACGGCTCCAAATTTTCTTTAACGGAGAGTCTCCAGACTGATCTGCGAGTGAAACCTTGAAAGCTTGCGAGATCAGGATGGTCTCACGAGGCTAGAGAAAGCAGTACATCATTTTTTAAATTTCTTCTTACTAACCAGAGGTTGTAGCTCACCTAAGCTGGGTAGCTCTATAGAGATGTAATAGTTCACACATTTCTCATCCAAGATTAAAGTAAATCTAGAAAAGCCTGTAGTTTCAATGTAAGGCTTTATAAGGCAAAAATAGTCTTAGTAATTTATACAATGTGGTGGAGAAAGTGTTTGGAATTTATTTCTAACAGCAGCAGATGCTTTTCTGCTTTTCTTGGAAAATCCTGAGCCGATTCTATCATCACAGTTAGTAAGGAAACTGATATGAAACACCACAGCTCTGAAAGTATTCCAGTGGATGCAACTTTTGCTCCAGTTCTGGCCAGTAATGTTTCTTTGATGTAAAACAAAACAAAAAAAAAGTTAATGCAAAACTGGAGAATAGTTGCAGAGCGGAGCGGAGTGAGGGAAAGTGGTCTTTATTACCACATTTACACTACCGTTGAAAAACCGATCCATGCCAAGACCGGTCCTCATCACGCTATCTCGGTTCCTCGACTCCTCGCCTCCTAGTGACGATCTGCGGTATTACTGCCAGTATTGAAGGAGGAAATCAAGCAGTTGGTGCCCGTAATGCACCAGAAGTTGTTTGCCAACCGCCATAAAACACAAGAAGAAGACGAAGAAGGAGGGAATAAAGCAAATCAAAATGGCGGCGCCCGTCACATTCAAAAAGTTATGCTAGATTATTATTGCTGTACTTCGGTGTTTGCGGAGGGTCAGGCGAAGATGGCAACCTTTCGTGGATGTTTATATTTGTTGTTCTTCTTCTGTTTTGTGTTTGTTGGCAAGCAACTTCCGGAGGGGCATTACCGCCAACTACTGGAATGGAGTGTGAATCGGGATGTGCAGCCAGACGGAGATGACGCGTTCTGCTCATGCGCTCTTGTTATCAGAGAACCGAGCCAGGGAAAAACCGAGCCGAGCCCACCTCTGGAACTGTTCTGCAGTTAGCGTGGTCCGGTTGTGTCTAGCTCGGTTCAGTTCAGTTTGCTTTCCATTTACACACGATAAGTTATCTCAGTTACTGAGCTCGGACCGGTCTCGGCACGGTTTTTCAAGGGTAGTGTAAATGGGGTATATGTCATCCAGCAGCCTAAGCTTATAACAGCATAAGTACAGAGGTAGCTCTGGATAAGCTAAGCAACTCTAGCTCAACTTTAAAACTAGACAAGTGTTCCCTACAAACTGGTAGTTGGTTCCACAGAAGAGGAGCCTGGTATCTGAAAGATCTGTCTCCCATTCTACTTTTTGAAACTTTGAAACCACTAGAAGGCCTGCAGCGTAAGAAACACAATCAGATCTCATATCATGACATATGATGGAGCTTGATATTAAGAACTTTATATGTAATGACAATTTTAAATTATATTTTGATTTTAGCAAGAATCTAATGAAAAGAATCTAAAATTAAAGAAACATGAGGTTGTTAATTTTTATCAGAAGTAAAGAATTACTATATATAAAATGTATAAAGTATGATATGTTTGGGCAATTTGTTTGTGTCTGTATTGGACAGGAATTTTATAATTTTGGCAGTATTCTACAAGTGAAAGAAAAAAACACTTGAAATATGTTTAATATGGGATTTAAAGGAGACGCCCTTATTAAATATAAGATCATTTTTATTTTATTTTTTTGCTTTATTACACGGAGAAAACTAGAGGTATAAACACAGCTCAGTCTGATGCTTTTGTTCTTTTGTGTTGTGAGCTTGAAGAACATGGGACAGAATTTTCCTCAGGGCTGTTTGCATATTTAAAAAATGCTGCACTGAGAGAGATTATAGACTCTTTTTGTCATCAAAGATCCAAAAAACGTCAGATTTCTCTTTGAGGAGAGCTAGAGCAAATCTGAATGTTGAGGAGTGTGCCCCACATGTGCACACCACCTGATTTAAAGTGAGTGTGTTTAAAATTTAAGCACTCCGGTGGGCATCTGTGCCCCTACGCCCCTGCGCATGCCTTTCTATGACAGAGGGTTTGGAACTAATCAGAACCAGGACCACACAGACGTTCCGGGGGGAGCCGGTCAGTAATCCGGGCCCCTTCCCGTACGCCATTCTCTGCCAAGAAAATCACCTTCCAGCGTATTGGCCCTACCTTTTTGGCCCCAGCTAGTTCTCCTCCCCTTTTACCACCTTCTCATCTTTCACAGTTTGTTTCTTGTAGCCAGGAAAGGACTGAGGTGTGATGTTGGTGTTGTTATGGCCCTGTTGTGCTCAGGGGCCACAAGAGGCCTCGTAGGCTTCATTACACCAGTGGGTGGGAGGTAATGGTGGAAGGTGGGGTATGTAAGAAATAAGCTTGTTGGTCCTTAGTGAGTTTCTGCATGTGTGTGTCTGTGGTCTTTTTACAGTACGCATTTTATTGCTCATTACAAAGGTGTCTGAGACATGGGGATGAATGGAAGGACTCAGAGGTGTAATGTGTACATGGAGTGCATCTCAAAAAAGCCTCGCAAGCTAAATCCAGTTCATTCAAAGGAGGATGTGAAAAGGGTTTCTGATTTGTTTCACAAGTTACAAACAAAAAAATCTATAGAAATGCTCCTCCTAGAATGAACAAAATTGATGAAGTCTGTGCTGTCAAAAGCATGTTCTCACAGGAATCTTCTGTTTACAAAGCTAGCTCGGGATGTTATAATTCAGAGCACAGGCATGCAGAAAATGGTTCCCCTGATACTTTAGTGCAGTGTAGAAAGATTTAACAGCAACCCATCTGGTGGGTGTCTGTAGTTTCCACCTTCGTTTGCACTCTGCTGGTCGGAAGGCTACGTCCAGCCGCCACCAGCAAAAACGTCAAATTCACCTTGGATTTTCAGAGATTAAATAAAAATGATCCGTTTCAGGATGAATTAATGACACAAGAACTTCAGTGAGGTTTAAAAATAGAGATTAGATGCAGGGGAATGAATTTTAGGTAGGGATGCACGATATAATCGGCCACCTATCGGTATCGGCCTGTATCGGCCTTAAAACTGAATATCGGACATCGGCCACCCCACCGATATTTAACCCAATATTTGATCAGCTTCTGAGTTTCAAACTGTTTGTTCTCCTTTTCCCCCAAATTGGAATCGAAAAAGAATCGATAAAGAATCGAATCGTTTCATAGAATCGAAAAGGGAATCGGAATCGTGAAAATCTTTTCAATTCCCAACCCTAGTCCTGTTGGTACCTCATTGAGTCAAAATTTTATCCATCCAGTTGTTCTAAGGTTAAGGTAACAAATAGGGGTGGAACAGTTCACAAAATCCACGGTTCGGTTCACGGCTTCGTGGTCACGGTTTTCGGTTCGTTTCGGTATATGTTGATTGTTAGCCTGACATGTTGGTCGTGTTGCTGTTAGCATAAACAAAACGTGTTGCACAATGCTTGCACACTGTTGCACTTTTATCCACAACTTTCTTTCCACCGTCATCGTAGGTCACTCTAAATGCAAAGTGGTCCCATACAGCAGACCTATAAAGTGCTGCTGGCGCGTCTTCCAACTCCTGTTCTTTCCCACTCGCCATACCCACACAGTTCTCCACAACAACTGATTTTTTTTCTGCTACACCCGGCTACGCTGCTTCGCTTCTTCTTCTTGTTTGCTACTGGTGGTTGGCTTTGGTCGCAGTACCGCCACCTTCTGCTCTGGAGTGTACACGCTTCGCCTATGAGAAAATGGAGCAGCGCGTGAACCGAACGCAACAAACGCGAATCGAACCGAACGGTTCGGACGGTTTTCAAAAACCGTTCCATCCATAGTAACAAATCATCAAGAATTCCTTCTTAGTTTCTCTATCCACTTTAGAGAATTTACCAGTGGCAGTGAAACAGGCCCTCAGCATGATGCTACCACCTTCGTGTTTTAATGTACTAAACTCTGGAAATTAGAGCACTGCAAAAAACATTTTAATGGTATAGATTTCGCTTCCCTTTTTTTCTGGTTACATTTCCAATTATCTGTGAACGAGAGTTTTGCTCAGAAGGTCCTCTGTTGAACAAATTTTAAGTATTAATCCATCACCTTTTATTTCACCAGGAACAGAAATTGTTCTGTAAAGAAGGGCTGCAGCTTGATCTTTTTTTAGTCTCAGATGCATCATCAGAGTTTGTACAAGCTTTGTTTTCTTGCTTGATGAGCTGCACATTTTCATCTGATTTTATTTATACTCTGGTTTAAACGCCTGCCTCCCGTTGGTTATGTTGTTCGAGGTGCAGCTGGTGCCTGAATTCAAGCCAGGTGCAAAGACTAAGGATAAATTCAGAAAAGATTATTTACCGAACTGGATAAGCTATGCAATATAACAGGGGCTATAGCCAAAACTAAACAGCTGTTGTATACATTTAGTTTGTCTTTGGCATGTAGACTGCAGGATAATTAAATTCAAAGGCAACAAATGCTGTCAGAATAAAGCCGCAAAAGCTGCGTGGCTGCGTTTCAGCTGCATCCAGATGGGATGGGGAAAAACACGGTTTTACAAACGTCAGGGTTTTGTTTAGAAATGCTGTGTTCAGTTTACCTGTGTGCCTCACTATTGTAGATGTTGGAGGAACTACAATCATCTCTTTGTTTCCAAATTTAATTAGCTAACAATTAAGATTTTTCACATGTTGAATTGTCTCTGTAAAGCGCCTTTGGATGACACGTGTTTCAGCGCTGTATAAATAAATTGAATTGAATTGAAAGATCTTATTTCCAACAGATTGTTTTGTGAACTAAAGCGAAACTGGATTTTTATTCCAATCTCAACACGTCTACACATGCTGAGACTGAAAGAAATATCCAGGTTAGTTTTATGTAGGTCCACTTAGCATGTTCCAACTATCCTTTAGTGCATCATAAATGTAATGAAGCAGTCCGGTTACAGCCTCTGAGGGAGAGAGGTTTTATCTTTACAAGGACTTTGCATTGACTTCCATTCATTTTCAATTAATTTCTTATAGGGATGCAAACAAATAACTGACTTACGACTAAGTGTCGAACAGTTAATCAGATTACCCATTATTCGCTTAGACGAATCCATTTCCTGTGTTATAGTGTTGCTGTCAGCTAGAAGAGGGCGGCGCCGTGTATCCTTAAGCACAGCAACACTGATAGTTTTAAGAGAAATAAGCATGGTGGAGACATCCTATATCAGAAATGGGAAACGATCCAAGCAGTTTGTGTGTGTGGGTTTGTTTCTCACTGTATAATGGAGATGGAAGCACAGAATGCTCTTAATGTGGTTATCTTTGCAGATGCAAACGTTCACCGATTGTTATCCCTAAACCTGAAAATCAGCTTCTCTACCAAAAATGACTGAAGATAGAAAGTTTGGAGCACAGAAAAGCAAAACCTTTATAGCATGATAGAAAAAAACACAATACCAATGAGCAGAGCTGATTGTTAGGCCTTTGTTAAAGTTAATGCATTTCATGGAGCCCTAACTTTGCTTAGAGAGTAACTGTACCCTCTAAATGGCACAGACTGACACTGTCACCACTGGTTGTTGGATTACACTGAGTTCTATATCAGTTACTGTCCAGTTTATTGAAATGTGATGGCAGTAAAGTTCGACAGTATGTTAGAGCGACATACTACATACTTGAAATAATAGTTTTACATATTTTCATGGGGGATTGTTAATGTTTCACACATTTTATTCTATTTAGTACCCTCATAAGGGATGGAACGGTTTATGAAAAACCGTCCGAACCGTTCGGTTCGACTGTCTCGGTTCGGTTCGCGTGTGTTGCGTTCGGTTCATGCGCTGCTCCTTTTTCTCATAGGTGAAGCGTTTACACTCCAGAGCAGAAGGTGGCGGTACTGCGACCAAAGCCAACCACCAGTAGTTAACAAGAAGAAGAAGCCAAGCAGCGTAGCCGGGTGTAGCAGAAAAAATCAGTTGTTGTGGAGAATTGTGTGGGTATGGCGAGTGGGAAAGAACAGGAGTTGGAAGACGCGCCAGCAGCACTTTATAGGTCTGCTGTATGGGACCACTTTGCATTTAGAGTGACCTACGATGACGGCGGAAAGAAAGTTGTGGATAAGTGCAGCAGTGTGCAAGCATTGTGCAACACGTTTTGTTTATGCTAACAGCAACATGACCAACATGTCTTGCTAACCTCAAAATCCCTCATACTCCGTCAGTGCTCCGCTCCGCCCCGCTCCAGACCGCCTGCACAAAGCAAAGCCTACAGCCCCCACTGTGGCTCCCGTCCGCTCCGCTCTGAGTTCCTTGGAGATCGTAGAGGGCATGCGCCAGATGATTAAATTCAAAGCAGCAAAACATGCGGAAATGATCCAGGGTTTCCGGGTTTTCATTAATTTTTATGGGATTTCGGTGTAACAATCAACATGAACCGAACCGTGGATTTTGTGAACTGTTTCACCCCTAACCCTCATAGCTTCCTGTTGTGTCGTCTTAGTTTAATAATCTGTGAGAGAACTACTTTGGTTAATTGATTCAGAATTTAATATAGCACAATAAAATGCCATAATGTGCTTCTTGTTTTAATTTATGCATTGTGCAAAAATTTTTTCCATGTTATTGAAAGAGACCATTATCTTTTTTTGTTGTATCTCCCCTGATATAAAAACTGTCAGATTAGCAGGGTGAGACGTTGCGCTGATCCACCTGCAGCCGAACCTGGACACTCCACACCTGCTTTTAAAGGTTACTCTCTGCTGATGAGGCAGAAGCACATGTGTTGTCTGAATTGACGACAAAGTCTGAAGGTCGGGGGGAGCAGGTGCTCCCCATTCTGGATTGGTTTCTCATGCATGTATGCAAATGAGGAGGTAAATGTGTTTAAAAACACTTTTTCTTCTTCCGTTACACTTATTTAAATTCAGCTTATCTGACTAATCACTAATTTTGTCAGTTTTTTGTGTAACCAGCCGTTGGCTTAAACCCAATGGACAGAACTCTGGGGGAGGAGCCTAGATGTCTGTCCAAGGACTTAAAGACTTATAATAAATGATTGTATCAGCCTAGTTTCACTTTTAGCGGTGACAGCTTTCAGTGTAGCAACCTGCTATGCTAGAATGCACTGGTGAGATTTCTAATAGAGGCTGTTGACTGGATAACTTTCCTGAAAGAAAGCCAAGAGAGGCCACACAGCAAACACGTGCAAGGATCTCTGCTCAGATAATACCAAAGCTGCCTCCATGCAGAATGCTATGCAGGGGTGACTCATATATAAGCATAAACATAACACTTCCCATGGCAGAACATGATGGGGGCAGCATCATGCTGCATGCTAAAGACAAAAACTCCCAAACCTAAGATAAGCGGTGTAGGCATTTCAGTGTAGTGAGGAATGCTCTGATCTTTATAATGGAGAAACCAAAACGCATGGCCCTACACAGAAAGGCTACCTCCTCCGGACAAGATTCTGCTGTCTACATACACCTTAAGGACAAAGGATGTTTGGGCACCAGAATGTTCACATTTTAGATCAAGAAGACAGGTGGTTTGAGAGGGATGTAAAGGAAGTAATTTATGTTAAAAGAGAAAAAGAACAACCTTAAACAGAGGGGGTGGACTCAGGTTTCAGCTGTCAAAAACCTAGAATGCAGCAATACAGTTAATTAATTCCCAATACCATCTCAATGCCATCGCTTGCCAGGGGAACAAAATATCTCGCCAGGTCAACCATGACCCTTTACGGGTATTGCAGGCCAATAACGACCACAACGACTCCCATTATTAAGTGGTGGAGCTGTTTACCAGCTTCAATGTGCATGTTTTCTATGCCATTACAAGGCTTTTGTTGGACTACTCTATAAAAGTCTGGAACTCAACACGAATCCAGACATTTTGAACTGAGGAAGCTTCCTGGATGGGAAGACAAATGTCTTCAAACTTGCAAAAAAAAAGTCCAGTGGTTTGTTTTTTAACTTTAACTCTTTAAGAAGTTATTTCACAGAGTTTAGGGACTTAAATTGCTGTACTAATGCATCTATACAGTAGGTCTAACCTTTATAGCGAATGGCACTGACAAATAAGCCTGGAAACAGGGATTTACTACTAAGAAAAAAATAGCTAGCACCAAATATACCCATCTGAGTTAAAAAGTCTAACTCTTCCGAAGCACATACCTCCTGTACATGACTGCTTTATGTTATTATATATTTTATTTCAACAAGAATGAGTCATGCTGCTTTATATTTATTTATTTGTAATACATTTAGGACTTTGCCATAAAAGTTGTCATTTATTGAAGTACAAATGAGTTAAATTTAGTTGTGCAGTTAAGAGACAGGTGTGGGTCATCAGGTTTTAACTATATTTCTCCTGTAGAGATATTCTTTTTTTTATTTCGGCTATTATTGTGATATATTGCTCCATCCCTCTGCCATCTGTGAGGTAATAAAACATCCAACAGTTTTATTCAGACTGCTTTTTTTTTTTTTTTTTACTTAAGGTGGGCTTTTAAAAAAGCAGGTGAGTTTTTGTTTGTCTTGGATTGTGTTATTGGAAGAAAATACATCCTTCTGCTGTCAGGTTAAAAAAATCTTCACATTTCAGCCTTTTAGAGGTAGAAGCGGGTTCTATGGAGCTCTTGGACCCACCTTAAAGGAGAAGTTCGGTTTTTTACACTTTAAGCCCATTTTCTGTAGTGTCCAGGATGAAATCGAATGATCGACACCAAAAGTTTGACAATTGCTCCTGTCTCTGCTTTTTGGCTCATTTAGAATCAACCCCTGGCTGCTTTAGAATGGCTAGCATAGAGCATGTCCGATAATGTCCTTAAAACAACCTTAAACGTTCTTTTTTTTAAAATATGCTACTCACCGTGTCGTCAGCGCTGTTCAATGACGTTCCAAAAAAAGTTTCGTGAAGAAAAAACTTTCCTGTAGTGTTTTATTTAGCATTTTGTAAATCCCATTGAGTTCTGTAGGAATAGTCAATATTCCGCTGCCACCGGAAACGGAAATGGAGCCTGTTTACACAGTTGTAGTCTTTTCGCTTCACTCTGTGTACTCCGACGTCGAGAATCAAGAATCCACCTTTCGTATTCCATTTTCAGAGTTTTTTAAAGTGTTTAACAGAGACGTTAGCACCTCGACGTCGGAGTACACAGAGTGAAGCGAAAAGACTACAACTGTGTAAACAGGCCCCATTTCCGTTTCCGGTGGCAGCGGAATATTGACGATTCCTACAGAACTCAATGGGATTTACAAAATACTAAATAAACCACTACAGGAACGTTTTTTCTTTACGAAACTTTTTTTGGAACGTCATTGAACAGCGCTGACGACCCGGTGAGTAGCATATTTTAAAAAAAGAACGTTTAAGGTTGTTTTAAGGACATTATCGGACATGCTCTATGCTAGCCATTCTAAAGCAGCCAGGGGGGGATTCTAAATGAGCCAAAAAGCAGAGACAGGACCAATTGTCAAACTTTTGGTGTCGATCATTCGATTTCATCCTGGACACTACAGAAAATGGGCTTAAAGTGTAAAAAACCGAACTTCTCCTTTAAGGAGACAAAGAGTAACTGCTGGGTGAAAGGACAGTAAAAGAGAGTGGGGATTTGTTTTGCTAAGCTGATCACATTCCTGGCAGCGCCTTCATTTGTCTTTCCAAACGGAGGGAGGAAAGGGAAGGAATTAGAGGGAAAGGGAAGTGGAACTGAGAGGGAGAAGCCAGATTGTTTTCTTTTCCTCTTTCCTTTGTGATTTATTCCTTTAAATGTATTTTGTTGAATAATAGTAAATATGGAGTTTTTGACTTATGATGCAGTTAAATCCTTCAGGTTTTGTGGTGTTGAAATTAACCACACTTCAAAGTCAAAGAGAAAAACTTACACGAAAGCATTCACACGCCTATTTTCACATCTTGTTACAACAGAACCGCTGGTTCAAAGGTGATTTTACTTTGATTTGATGTGATACACCTTTATTGTTAGGTTCTGTTGATGTTTTGATGATGCAAAGTGAAAGTAGATTTACAGATTTACTGCCAAACCATATACAATATTATACAACATATAAAATATTGGTTTTAACTGCTACTTTCATCAGATCAGCAATAGAAAAAGTTGCTTAGGTTGGTACAAATCATAATATATGTAAATCACTTTCACAAAAAATTTTGTTAATGTTAAAGGAATAGTACATCCAAAACATGATTAGCCTTCATTTTCTACTCACCCCCATGCTGAACAACACTCTGGAGTACTTTTTTGATATCTCAAATGCATCTGGAGATCTGGGAGGCTTCTTGCTGTCTGCTGACATTCAAATAATGGAGGTCTACTGTGCCCGAGGCAGAAAGGTCCATAAAAGTCCACAAAAAACGTATCAATATCCCTCCATACTGCTCGTCCAATGTATTCCAAGTGTCCTGAGTGGATAGCGTCCATCATTTACTCGAAACAAAGTCATTTAGAATGTTTTTAGAGCATAAACAGTAGTGTATAGGATTTCCTAAAAGCGCGTTCACGAGTCTACGGAAACCGCGGCAGACCAAACCAGACGAAAGTGCGCATTCAGCGTCTGCTCTGCCGATAATGCAAGCGTAGAAGAAGAAATGTGCCGTTTACCTGTGCAAAGAAAGAAACAACGAAAGAAAAATGTCTGAAGACTTCAGTGTTGAGGAAGAGCATGAGTTCTTTGCCGAGCTGAATGCGCACTTTCATCCGGTTTGGTCTGCCGCGGTTTCCGTAGCATCGTGAACTTGCAGGCGCGCGCTTTCAGGAAATCCTATACACTACTGTTTATGCTCTAAAAACATTCTAAATGATTTCGTTTCGAGTAAATTCTGGACGCTACCCACTCAGGACACTTGGAATACATTGGACGAGCAGTATGGAGGAATATTGACACGTTTTTTGTGGACTTTTATGGACCTTTCTGTCTCGGGCACCATAGACCTCCATTATTTGAATGTCAGCAGACAGCAAGAAGCCTCCCAGATCTCCAGATGCATTTGAGATATCAAAAAAGTACTCCAGAGTGTTGTTCAGCATGGGGGTGAGTAGAAAATGAAGGCTAATCATGTTTTGGGTGTACTATTCCTTTAATACTTTATAGTAGCTCCTTTTATTACTGTTATATTTGTAAGTCTTTAAGGTTTTTTTCTTCATTCATTCTAAAACAATTCAATCTCATTCACTCTGAATGGAGAGACTGAGTTTCTTAACATGTTTTTAACTGGATTTAGGTCTGGCCTTTGACTAGACCACATGAATGGGCTTTTTCTGCCACACTCCAGTAAAGGTCAGATTTATGAGATACTCGATGTATTAGCAGCGTTCCAAGAGGGCGGGTATTAATTTATTTATTGGGTAACTGGTTTATAGGAGTCAGTGGAGCTTTTAACTCTTAACATTTCCTTGTGATGCTTGTATTGTATGTTATGTTCTTTCTTATGTATTTGCCTGCCTAGGGACTACGGATGGAAACTAGCTTTGTAGCTATAATCCGGCATATTTACATTTGTTTTTATACTGATGTTCATTAATGTGCATTGTCCCTATTCAAAGAAATAAAATAATAAAAAAATAAAAAATTTAATAATAACATTTCTTTACACTTCCCAGTTGTACAATATCTACCTAGATCTATTACACCAGACCTCATGAAACAATATAAAGTCAGTTCGCTGATGTGTTTTCCGCTGATGAGTAGTAAATAAAACATCTGTTTGCTGTAACTACAACATTATCTCTGTCATAGTTACAGATTTTTCTGTAAATTTAAGTTTGCTTCGTTTGCGACTTCATTTATTTATTACAAATAATATTATTTTATTTCTTTTTTATTATTCATTTATTTCAATTTTTCATCAGAATCAATAAAGGCGTTTTGTTTTATTGAATTGAATCTATATTTGAGAAATTTTGTCCAGTTTATAATCATGTTACAACCTGAAAGTTTGTGGTAGTGTCTGAAAAATGTTTGTACTGAAAGCTAAAAATAAGCTGTTCCAGCTCTCAAGCTAAAAGCACATCTGGTGTTTTGGTCCATTATCATGTGGCTGGTGGAGATTTAAATGCTGTTTGCTTTAAATCTGCCATGAAATGTTGAGGATGAGGGAATTTTTGCTGAAAGAAAAGGAGTGACGATACGGGAGAAGATGGTGGGTTTCTTAGATGAGTCCTACTAATGTGCTGATTTCTTAGCGGCTGGGCTTTCAAGATCCTCAATCATCCTGTGAGCCGTTAATTCATTCTGTTTAGTAATATTTAACAATTGATTTTGACAATTTTAAAGAATTTCACAAATTTAGTTTGCAAACTTTGCTTTTGCTGCCAGCTGAACAGTTTTTTAAATCTGTAAACCAACGTTTGTTTGGTTTAATCAGTTAGTGAGCTTGGTGCTTTCAAGATGGAAACAAATTATTACTATTATTTAATATATCATCATATTTTAATTGCTCCATGAACAATTTAATTAGTTGAATTCATCTGTTTGCATAGTGATAAAATGTATATATTCGATCATTTATGTTCTTTTAAATTTTACATTTAAAGCTTATTTTCTTTCAGTATTATCTTAGTGTGTATTTTATTTATTTATTTATTTATTGCACACATGAAGTAAGAATTTCAGTTTATAGGGTCCTTTGACCATCTTACAATAAAACTTTGAATTGAACTCAAACTGGTGTTGCATTTTATAGGGGGATGGTGGTAAAGATTAATTGATTAGATTAAGATTAAAGCTTTAACTAAAGATAAGGAATAAAAAGAAAAGAAAAAACACGACATTATTTTTTTTCCCTTAAAGCCTGTTTTGGCTTTTTTTTGGGGCCGTTTAAGAACCTAGATTAAAAAAAATGTTTTGGGTTGAGGAAAGTCAGTAGTATACGGAAGAGGATTAGGGCCACTGAAAAAAAAACAAAAAAAGTTTACTGATTTTAAATTTTATTTCAGTTTAGTATAGTCAGAATTCAGACTTTTTCTCAGAATTCAGACTTTAATCTCAGAATTCAGACTTTTTTTATTGTCAGAATTCGGTAAGAATTCTGAGAAAAAAAGTCAGAATTCATACCTTTTTCTCAGAATTCAGACTTTTTTCTCAGAATTCTGACTTTTTTCTCAGAATTCTGACTTTAATCTCAGAATTCAGACTTTTTTCTCAGAATTCAGACTTTAATCTCAGAATTCAGACTTTTTTATTGTCAGAATTTGGTAAGAATTCTGAGAAAAAAAGTCAGAATTCATACTTTTTTCTCAGAATTCAGACTTTTTTCTCAGAATTCTGACTTTTTTCTCAGAATTCTGACTTTAATCTCAGAATTCAGACTTTTTTCTCAGAATTCAGACTTTAATCTCAGAATTCAGACTTTTTTATTGTCAGAATTTGGTAAGAATTCTGAGAAAAAAAGTCAGAATTCATACTTTTTTCTCAGAATTCAGACTTTTTTCTCAGAATTCTGACTTTAATCTCAGAATTCAGACTTTTTTCTCAGAATTCAGACTTTAATCTCAGAATTCAGACTTTTTTATTGTCAGAATTTGGTAAGAATTCTGAGAAAAAAAGTCAGAATTCATACTTTTTTCTCAGAATTCAGACTTTTTTCTCAGAATTCTGACTTTTTTCTCAGAATTCTGACTTTAATCTCAGAATTCAGACTTTTTTCTCAGAATTCAGACTTTAATCTCAGAATTCAGACTTTTTTATTGTCAGAATTTGGTAAGAATTCTGAGAAAAAAAGTCAGAATTCATACTTTTTTCTCAGAATTCAGACTTTTTTCTCAGAATTCTGACTTTAATCTCAGAATTCAGACTTTTTTCTCAGAATTCTGACTTTAATCTCAGAATTCAGACTTTTTTTATGGTCAGAATTTAGTAAGAATTCAGAGAAAAAAGTCTGAAGTCAGAAAAAAGTCATAATTCTGACTTTTTTCCCCATACTAAACTGAAATAAAATCAGTTAACTTTTTTTTTTTCCAGTGGCCCTAATCCTCTTCCATAGTAGTAAGTCAATACTCATGAAAATAAATGTTTTTGACGTCTTGTCAGTTTTAGTGTCAGTCATTGGTCAGTTGCTGCTGCTGACAATTAAAGAGATTAATGCTTAGCAGAAAACGACACACGTGCTCACATGTGTTTTTGTGTTCCTTAAATTAAAATTCTTGGCTAAACTGATTTAAAAAAACAAACAAGTTAAACTGATTCAGAACAACATCTGCTAGCATCGTTTCCATTCCTTTATTAGATCACTGCATGTATGAGGTTTTGATAACTACATTACATGCATGTTACAGGGTTTCTGCAATTTATTAAAAATCATTGAAAGTAAATAATTATATTTTTTAATTAAGGCCTTAATTAGCATTAAAATTCATTAAATAGGATTATCATGGCATTTCGTCAGAAATGTTATATTGCGATATATTTGTGCGGAACTGCTTCCGGTTGACCGTAAAGCAGTATGTTTGGAAAAGATGCTTAAGGTGGAGAAAAATCTAGAGAATGGGAAAATGCAAATTTCGACAAAAGTGACTGAAGTGGAGCATGGAGGCTGATCTTTGTATCTGTTGCTTCCTTTGACCCCCCCGCCCCTCCATAACCAGAGCACCTTCACCTCGTCAGCTCTGCGCTGCCCTGTCCTGCCCTTTCACTTAACCTCTAATTAGTCAGGTCAGCAATATGAGCCGAGGTCGCTGACCCTATGTCTGGTGCTGGACTGTGAAATCTAACAAAGGTTATCTTCACCAGATCAGGCTGAGCATGTATGCACTTTGATCTTCTAAGGTTTTACTTGCTTTGCAAAAGTTTTCAAATTTTAAAAGTCTATCAAACTTTGAATTGAATTTTATTGAAACCCCAATTTTGTTCTGTGCTAAAAGTTTTGCCTCTTCTGATTAGCAAAACACCTCAAACTCAAGTCAGATTGGATGGAGAGCTTACCTGAATGTCCATAGGTTCTTAATTTGAAACATCTTGACTTTGACTAGGCCATTCTAATGCATGGATGGGTGACATTAGGGTTGTTTTTGGGTTTTTTTGTACTGGTTAGAAAAAAAATCCCCAAAAGATCTTAGCTCCATCTATCTTCCCACCGCCTCGACCAGCTTCTCTGGCCCTGCTGATGTAAACACTGTGTTTTATTATGGGGAAGGTGTATTCTAAGTTTTTAACCACAATTTGCATTTTTAATTTTGACCAAACCGTACCATCTGGCTCCAACTGAGCAGAGCCCCTTTATCAGAATGTGTTTTATGTGTTGAGATGAGGAATAAGTGATCGATAAGTTGGTAGCTGATGTGATGTAAACTCAAAAACCAAAATAAAAGCTTGGCTGAAAAGGATTGCAATTTTAAAACCATAGCATTCAAAGCCTCTGTACTTCTTTATATGACTTTTTGATCCATTTAGCAGGTAGTCATGTGTTTTTTGTGTGTTTCAGATATTTCTTTTCTTTTTCTACCTTCTTTGACTTCATTTTAAAACATTTTATTAATTCTGAGAATAATTGCTGTCCTCAGTTGCCCCTTCCATTTTGAGGATTGTTGTCAGCTTTAACTGATGTTTTCGTAAGATGAATGTGGAATATTTTCAGGTTCTGATCAGTGCAGCAGTGATCAGAACCAGTCTATTGTAAAGTTTGACATTGATTTTGAGCACCAGATATTTTCTTGGTTCATCTGTAAGATGGTTCATAGTTTCCATGTTACTCCATGACTTTTAATGGAGATCAATAATAAGCTGTGAGATGATAAACCCACCGTTTTTTTACCCACATAATTTTTACTTATAAAGATCGAAACATCTTTATAATGGGTTAGCTATTTTAAACAAATGTCTTTTTATCTAAAGTTTCACTTAACTTAGAGACTTAGACAACTTTTTATTGTTTAAAATATTTATAAAAGACAGCATGTTGTCAGACGACAGTGTCTAATTTCATTTGCGCTGCATCTCCTGTTACTACGGTAAAGCCTTCTAGAGCGTCTGGGATCAGGCTACACGTTATACAAATTATCCAATGAGCTGCTGTCAGTCTGGGTTGCTGCTGCTGCTACTTTTAGACACAGCAGGCAAACCTGTGGCAAGCCGGGCAATGGAAAAGAAGGAGAAGACGATGAGAAAAATAGAGCAGAGAAAGTGTGGACTGCTGGGAGAACTGCTGTGAACTGGTGACAGAAAAGTGAAATGGTGTGCTCAAAGCTGACCCTGCACATTTAGAAGATGTTTGGCTCAACCTGCTGCTGTGAAGCAGGATTCACCACCATGAACATAATGAAAAATAAATATGGATCCAGGCTCAGAATGAGCTCCTTGATATGTGCTTGAGAATGGCTTAGTCTCCATTCAAACCCAGGTTTAAAGCCTTGCAGGCAGAGATGGCAAAAGTACTCACTTTCCATACTTGAGTAAAAGTACAGATACTTGTGTTCAAAAATACTCTGGTAAAAGTGGAAGTACTGATTAAACTTCTTTACTCAAGTAAAAGTAACAAAGTACAGGCTTGTAAATTTACCTAAAGTATAAAAGTAAAAGTAGAAACCACTTTTTTCATGCCGTTGCCTACATTTTAAATGGATGTCTGCCAATAGGACTAGATCTCCATTGTGTTCATTTTCAATCATCCCGTCATCTATACTACTATGCTAACGCCACCGCCCCCAAGCTGCAATGATTTGCCGCGAATGAATACCACCGAATCTGTCGATTCATCTTGTAGTGGTGCGTCAAATGCAACGTAGATTCCCATCCAGTTAGATTGAATTTGGTATTGATGACGTGAAAAATAATAACGGTAACTCCATTGAAATGATTGAAAACTAAAGTAACGAGCCAATTTTTTAAAACGTAACGAGTAGAAGTAAAAAGTCGCCATAAAAATAAGTAGTAAAGTAAAAATATCAGAAAAATCTACTTGAGTACAGTAACAAAGTATTTGTATTTCGTTACTTCCCATCTCTGCTTGCAGGGCAGCCTAAAGCCCACTGCGAACATTAAGCCAAAAAAAGAACAAAAATACACACAGTCAGTTCAGGTGTTTTATAAAATATGTGAATCAGGAAAGTGTCTAAATAGTGAACTGAACGATTGTTGTTCTCTACTTAAAAAAAAAAAAAAAAGCTTTTAAAATGGAAAAATTTTCTTTTTTTTATTTAAAAATTGAATGTACGACTTCGATGCATAAACACCTCATTTTATTTCACTGTTAAATTCTGTTTAAAGTAACGGATTATAATTAAAAATGTCTCCAGACCTTTACCGGTTGTTGATTTTCTTTATTCGGACCCGGCTGATTTTTAATTGGTTACCCCTGACATATGTGTATAAAAACAAAATTTCGTTTTGTACAGCTTTCATGACATTTCCATTCCATAAAGTGCAGCAGTGATCAAATATAAACAGTGTGGGAGGAAAAAAAATGGTGCAAAAAAACCACATTGATATGGAAGTTAAGAGCATTAAATATATATGGTGCAAATATGCAGTATTTTGTTTTGGTGTTGTCTTTGTGATGCACTTTAATTGTGATTTCTAATAAAACAGTACCTCCAATTTTCCCCCTACTGCCATCTTTGTATCCATTTGTTAAAGAAAAACACAGAGTGCGGCTGCTTCCACTCGTAGCAGACGTTGATGTGATAGAGCCCCTCTGATAAAGAACACTCCATTAGCGGTTTGCCTCCCAGCTTTATGTCATCACCCTCCCTGTCACTCTGGGTCATGCTCGGGTCTGAGTGCCCGAACATCCAGCCTCCACGGATTTCCATCGTAGTTAACCAGCAGATATATTACGTTCATATTGGAGGTCATCATTGTCCTTAAGGCTGCAGAGTTGGAAGTTTTGGTCATTCTTCTGGTTATTTACCTTTATAATACTTGAGATAAAGCAATGATTTTGATGTTGAAATGCTAAAACTAACATTTCTGTAGTGATGGACTAAAGATTAATTTAAAAACTTGCACTTAAATGAAAAGAAAAAGTCATGCAAGACTACTGCCATTGTTCAAATAGATTTAGAGGTAGCAGATGCGGCTTAAAAAAAAAAAAGAGAGATAAAATCAGCCCTTTAATAAAAACACAGCAGAGACTGATGCAAGGAAAAACATGATAAAGTCGCCCGGGTAACATTTCCATGGTGTTTTACAGCCCTTAAAGGGATAGTGGAGGATGTTCTTTTCCTGGACGGATCATTAAAATAATTGTCACTCATTATGATGATATGTTTACCAAAGGCTCGTCCCCATTTTCACTTACATAGTGAAAAAATTGGTATTCTTCTTTTGGAAAGTAAGATTGTATGTGCAATGCAAAAAGCAACTTTTAAACAGAGCGTGCATGAAGAGAAATGGGCTCCTGCATGCTCTCACCCGTGTTTAATAGGTGTTCACTATCAGGAGCGGGTACAGGGTTGTGCATGTGCATTTTTCCTTTTTAAAGGGTGAAAATCCTCCACTATAACTTTAAGAACATGGAGATATTTTAAAAGGCTTCACATAAATAGAGATGTGTCCTTCAATTGACCAAAAATATTACATTTTTTTTACTTTTTATTAATCTAATTTAAAAAATCTGTTCTATCAGTTTCTATTCAATACAATAGAACTATGTCTATGAAAGGATTTGCAGCACACTTTTTCCTATTTAATGTTTTGTGGTTTTTAACCCCTTAAAGCCTGATCCAAGAATAAAACAAAACAGAAAATTCCTCTTTTTTTTTGGTTTAAATTCCTTATTTCCCTTTTAACAAAATATGTAAAAAGAGAAAACAGAAATACATTTTTGATATTAATAATTTATTACTATGCGATAAGTCAAGATTATTTTTTGTGTAGTCTTCTACTGGCTGTTATCAGGTATATCTGATTGTGTACAATAGGATTTTGAGTTTTTACCATTAAATTATGCAAAAGGTGTCAGATGCAAAACATTTCAGAAACCGTATGTATCAAATACGATACATTTGGCATTATAGGGTTAAGGAAAAACATGTATTCTTGAAAATTTGAGCAGTGGAGGGTTAGTCTGTTTAAAAAAAACAAAACAAGAAAAAAAATTAAATTGATTTCATACAATAAAAGCCTAGGCTAAAAAAAAAAAAAACATTTATAGCGATATAAGAAATGTGATTGATTCTAATCGTCCCGTAGATGAAAATCTGTGAACCCAGATCAAACCAAAGCCCCTCCGGTAAAAGTTTTTTTTATTACCGGCTCTGTAATTACATTGTCTGGATTGGATTTTTCATGATTTGCAGCTCTGGCACAAGTATTTGGATGTTATTATCTTCTCACCGGAGTACAAATCAAAGGTGATGCAGAAGCGGGAACCCAAAATAAACACGTCTCAAAAGGTTCATTCATTCACCTCAGACCTGCCAGGAGGAAGATAATGTATTTGCTGTAATTAATTTGGGGCTCAGAAACATCCCAGAGGAGGAACAAAAAGCTGCAGGACGGCTATGAAATTTCACATGGCTGATGGCTCCTTTTGATACAAGAAAAAGGGAAGGTTTAGAAAAACCGCTATCTGAAAAACCAAGATCTGTTGACGCATCAATGCAAAATCCAGACAGTGTAAACAGTTCAGTTTCTATTCTCTGCCGAGAGCTTTAAATCTGGAACTTTTGATGTGATTTGATACGATTCTCCTAACATCTTTTGTGTGATTTGTGTGTTTTTGTGTTTGTTTTCTACTAGAATATTACATAATTCTTCATAAATTTCTTTGTTATTATGTTCCTGTATCATTCATTGCTAAATATAAAAAAAAACTGAATGTTGGAAACTACAAATCCTATACAGTCGTATGTTTACATTTATCACTGCTTCACTTTAAAAAATGACAATGTCTTGAGAGCTGTACTGAACGAAGAATCTTTTTACATACATTTTCTGTGTACAAAATGTGTACAATACTCTAAATCTCTCCTTCTTGCCGGGTGAGATGCTGCACCTGAAAAAAAAGCTGCAGGAAAATCTGTTTTGAGTGGCACATGCATTAATAATATCCATTCTGTCAGAGGTCAGCATCCCGGTCGTTTCCTCACTGTTCAGGATTAGAAAGACACTGAACCGAGGGATTAACATGGGAACGAATAAACCTGTCATAGGAAAACAGAACAGGAGACTAATGCAAGAACACCTTCCAAGTACACGTATAGAAATGACATTAGTCATATAAAGTCGTGGTTTCTTGAGCGTTCCCCTTTGAAAAAACTAGTCATTTGTCGAAGTAACAGCTGAAGGCGCATTACAACCTGCAGGCCGCAGTATTCACTCCTGTCACTCTAGATCTGCTGTGTGACGCAGAGGAATCCTTCTGCTGTGTGCTCCAGCTAAAGCCAGCTTCAGCTCACCAGGTTCATGCTGTGAGAGATGAAATATGAGATTTGCTCGCAGGAGGCTTTGGAGCATTAGACTGTGAAGCCACAACATGTGGTAAAGGTGTTGCTTTCTCACTTGCACTGTGGTTTATTTCTTCCAAAAGCTGTTTTTATTATGTTTGAAGTTCCTGTTGATCAGGAATTGTTTTTCGGTTTTTATTCCTGGAAGTTATAAATATTTCCTTTTTGTTTGCAACTATTAGCTTGGTGTTTTGAGCACATTAACAATCCCTGACTGGGATAATCTGAATTAAAATTAAGGCGGATACAAAACAAACATCACAAGGTCAAGTTGGTAAAGTGCCAGATGCCCTGGAATCAAAGCAGGGAGGCGTTACAGACAATATTTACTTCTTGACATAATTTTTTTTTTTTTTATTGCTTTGACTCAAATGTACAAGATCTAAACACAGCATTCTACAATCGACTCCCTGAAACATGCATTATGTAGATCATTTGCATGGTAACTTAAGCCACACCTGAGAAGAACAGAAAAGTTTATTTTTTTTTTTTATTTAACAGCTTATATCAGCTCAAAATATATCTGACGACTTAAAACAAGTTGTCCCATAATCCAAACACTCACAGAAACAAAGGTTGTAGTTTTTACAAATTGTTGCAACCAAACAGGATGTTGGTGTAAGAGAGTTTATTGTTATTATTTGATGCTTCCTTTATTCAGAGTGTAACTGAATGCTACTGAATCGTGTTTATTTTCATGGCTCTCAAGCAGTTCCTCCCCTTGGCTACATGCATCATAAGGCTCGCCTTAGTTTAAATAAATCAGGCCAAAGCCACCAAGGTGTTGATTTTATAAATAATCTTTCATTTTAAATGGGAAATTCTGGCCTTTTTAGGAAAACATTTTTTTTATTTTATTTTTTTATTTAACCTTTATTTAACCAGGAAGTCCCATTGAGATTCAGAATCTCTTTTTCAAGAGAGACTTGGCCAAGGTAGCAGCCAAACCACAGAAAGTTCATACGTATTTACAACATATTACATTTTGCATAATAAAAAATAAAGAATAAAAAAATAAAAAATAAATAAAATCAGAGCAGTATGTTAAAACACATCGAGCATCTCAAGAAAAACAAGCACATATCTTCATCACTACATTCTTCATGGTTGTTATAAATTCAATAATGGACACAAGAGTTTCTATTTTTTTTTTTTTTTTTTTAACAAGCATTCCTGCTATGGAGCAAAGAAAATGAGTCGTACATTATTTCAGTTTGAAATACTTCTATACAAGCAAGAAGTCAATTTTTCTATTTTTTTTTATAGATTACATGGCCCTTTATTTGACTTGTTTGACTGGATTTCTATTTGTTTAAAACCAAATTTTAGATGTTTTTTATTGCTGTACTGAAACTACCAAATAGTATTAAAGGAATAGTACACCCAAAACATGATTAGCCTTCATTTTCTACTCACCCCCATGCTGAACAACACTCTGGAGTACTTTTTTGATATCTCAAATGCATCTGGAGATCTGGGAGGCTTCTAGCTGTCTGCTGACATTCAAATAATGGAGGTCTATGGTGCCCGAGGCAGAAAGGTCCATAAAAGTCCACAAAAAACGTGTCAATATTCCTCCATACTGCTCGTCCAATGTATTCCAAGTGTCCTGAGTGGGTAGCGTCCATAATTTACTCGAAACAAAGTCATTTAGAATGTTTTTAGAGCATAAACAGTAGTGTATAGGATTTCCTGAAAGCGCGCACCTGCGCGTTCACAACGCTACGGAAGCCAGCAGACCAAACCAGATGAAAGTGCGCATTCAGCGTCTGCTCTGCCGATAATGCAAGCGTAGAAGAAGAAATGTGCTGTTTACCTGTGCAAAGAAAGAAACAACGAAAGAAAAATGTCTGAGGACTTCAGTGTTGAGGAAGAGCAGGAGTTCTTTGCCGAGCTGAATGCGCACTTTCATCTGGTTTGGTCTGCCACGGTTTCCGTAGCGTCGTGAACGCGCTTTTAGGAAATCCTATACACTACTGTTTATGCTCTAAAACATTCTAAATGACTTCGTTTTGTGTAAATTCTGGATGCTACCCACTCAGGACACTTGGAATACATTGGACGAGCAGTATGGAGGAATATTGACACGTTTTTTGTGGACTTTTATGGACCTTTCTGCCTCGGGCACCATAGACCTCCATTATTTGAATGTCAGCAGACAGCAAGAAGCCTCCCAGATCTCCAGATGCATTTGAGATATCAAAAAAGTACTCCAGAGTGTTGTTCAGCATGGGGGTGAGTAGAAAATGAAGGCTTATCATGTTTTGGGTGTACTATTCCTTTAAAGTTGTAGGGAAGTCATATTTAAATGTTAAATTATTCTGGCTTAAACAAGTATATAAATGTACTCTTTATCAGACTATGTTGTCCCAAAATTTAGAAAATTTCTATAAAAAAAAAAACTGTCTTAAAATCTGTGATTTTTGTTTGGGCCAGTTAGTTATACGTCAGCTTGTTCACCTTAATTCGGCCAATCATATATCAACGGTCTCTGTCAATCAAATTTTTTCAGTCATAGCATCTTGATTTATATGTCGCAGCTAATATACACAACGGTTCAAATAAGAAATTAGAATAATTTCCTTTCCCATTGAGTTGCGTCCCAGTGTTCACGGGGATGGACGTCTTTGTCTTCAGCAGGCGTAGAGCTAATAGAACTGGCAGCGTTGCGAGGCAAGGCCTCAAACATGTACGGCTGGAAGCCTTCTACACCAAACCAAGCTTCTGCCACCCTGGCCTCCCCTTCCACAACATCTTTCCTCCTCTAAATAAAATATGACGGAGGAGACTCATCCACGACCTCCGACACTAAACTTTCCTCGTCTTGCATGTTTTGCTATACATAGCAGTCCTTGACAGTGTCGTTTCTAAGTCACCAATTTAGTGCTACTTGGTCGCAATGGAATTTCCCATTGGGAACCTACCAGCACTAAGTTGCTACACTGGAAAAATCGTCATTTTTTTCTTAAAATAAGTTCATTTGTTCTTGAATTGAGGAGGTAAAACAGACATTTTGCCAATGGAACAAGACAATTTACATTTCAAATAAGAAACCACAATTGCATTGTCTTATTTCAAGTGCATATTATCTAATTATCTTATTTTAAGGGTAAGAGTACTCATTCCATTGGCACACTACCTCATTACCCACTCAAATTAAGGGTAAATACACTTAATTTCTAGATCGTTTTTCCAGTGTAACTGGTTAGCAAGATGCTTCTGAGACATCGGCTGCAACCAAACTTGCTTCCGAACCTTCTGCCACAACTATCCCGCCCCCTTGATAATCGACCAATCACATTCACTTTATTCACTTGTGTAAAGTCGGGCACCACTCGGGAGAATTCGGAAATGCAACGGTTGGAAAAGCCGCTTCCCTACGACTTTAAATGCAGTTGGTTATGAATTGATGCTGAACTGACTGAGTTCTATATTTTTTCTGCTAATAGGTTTATTGTTTGTTGTTAGAGGAGATGTAATAATCGTCTTTGTTCTCTTCCAGGGTGGATTCCTGTTTTTCCGCTGTCTACCTGAAAGCGACATCCACCTCCAGCCCTGGCTTCAGGGCCAGCATATTTACCCCTGTGGACACCCGCACCCCTTTTGTGTCCTAAAGCTTTGGAACCGTCTGCAATCCTTCTGGGGGTCGACCCCCTGCCCACCAACATCTACTGCCGCCCTCCCAGGTACTCCAGGGACGGGACTCTGCTACGTTTTACTGACAGACCCCTCCGGACCGTCGAATGACAAGCGTGCTTCGGAGGGCGGGGCTTGCCTCAGTCTCTCATGATTGGCTGCTGGATGGAATTGAGGTGAATGGAACACATGCCCAAGGAGCAGGACTCTAACCCATCAGAGGGAGAAGAGAAACAGTGAGTTTAAGTCTTTTAGACATTTTTCTTCTTATATCACCGTCCCCCCCCCCCCCCCCCCCCCCCCCCTTAGTTAAGCATTATCAGAGAAACATGCTTTGTTCTCCACTTTTGAACTGTTTTCTGAGAACTCATGGCTCGTAGCTGTTTTTAAGCCCCCTAAGTCTGACCGTTAAGTTCGGTTGTTGAGAAGCGGAGCTAAGGGCAAACAAACACCGCACTGTTTTGACCCCCACTCATTAATGAAAAAATAATATTAGTGAAAGAGGATGCAGGAGGAAGGCATCAGAGGCCTTTGGTTTGGGACCTAATGGAGAATTTTACCCTTAATCCTCAGTCTAAACACTGATGAATAATTCCCTCACTGACTGAGCAGATTTGAGCAGGAAGATCTAAAATCTTGATTGGTCTTTTTTTTATGCATTGAAATTTCAAAGCCTCTGCATGTTTTTTATCTCGCCTTGGATTCTGTTTATTATGAATTTGCCATAGTAACATTTTGAGCTCATTAATGAAAAGTATTTCCCTTGCTGCAAAAAGGAGCAATGCATGCCAGCATAGCAAGCATCCAGCCTGTTCACAAAAAGCACTATTCTATTTTCATACGTCAAACTTACTGGTAAGGGCATTGATTTAAAATAATTTCCTTGTTTACATAATAAGCTTAATGGTTAAAAAAAAGCTGCTTTATTTAAGTGGTGGGTCAGCCACCTACTGGTCAATCAATGCATGTTCATCAAAGACAAAATCAACATCTTTCTGGTCTTTCTATAAGAATTTGACCTTGGAATAAAAATTAAACAAAAAATTGGTAGAATTAGTTAAAACTAAATATATTTTAAAATTGACGTCTTGTTTTTATGTGGAGTCATTTTTCTGAACATCTGGCTAATAAAGAGTCCATGCATCACTGACTCTTTTAGTTTGCATTACTTTTAAAATATTAGATATTAAACAAAAAAAAACATTTTTTTGTTTATAAGTTGAAAATTAAAGCAGATCAGTTTCACTCTGTGACTTAATTTTAATTTTAGAAGGCAAGAGTAAATGACATAAATCCAAAGGTTTCTAGAACAGCTGCCCCACCTTCCAAGGTGCATGAAGAGGTTCAACAAACCGGTAAAGTCAAAACTTCAGGAACATTTGAAGAATCAGGAACAAACTTAGCAGACCAATCTGTACTTATAAAGATCTAGATGTAGATGGATCTATAGAATCAGGAGATACTCATCCGAAGAGATGTGGTTAGTCTCAACTGCTTAGAGTTGAATAATAGTTAATCAGTGGATATTTTTCATTGAATACTAGGGTAGCCAATTCTTCCTTGTAAATTTTGTAAGGTTATTGGTAAAATATTGTCAAATTTCATAAATGTCCTCATTAAACTGCATTAAATATGCACTAAAATGGGCCTGATTTATGTATGTTCTGCATTAATCAGATCTTTATTCCGCTCTCGGATGTGATCTCCCCTCTTAGAGGATCTATGGAACAGGGCGGGTCTTGAAGCTGGCTGCTTGATGCTGATTGGCTAACACACATAAGGATTTTTGCCTCACAATGGCCAGACAGCGAGTGTGAAAAGAGATAATTCAGTCAGAATGCTGTGGTTTCTGGAGTTCATTATTGCAGAACAGCTATTTTCATCTGTTGAAATGATGTGTTTTATGTGTTTCAGCAATTGTTAATTCAATGCTTGACATTTGGATTTAATTAACACCGTTGTTTCAGAGCCGCCACTGGGTTTGATATGATAGGGTCATCATACTGAACTAAACCTGCACTAAATACCCTACGTAAATGAAACCAATGTCAATATTGCAAGGTAGGATGGAGTGCAATGTTTGTTTGGAGGCTAATTATATAGCAAACCCTTTGACTGTCGCAGTATTCATTAAAAAAGCATCAATGTCACAAGACTTCCTTCCTAAATCATTTAGACCAACAATGATCAGCAGCTGTGTTTTCAACCACATTTTTTACATGGATTGAAAAGTATGGCACCTCAAAAGTTGATGAGAACAACAAAATTCAAAATAACTTCCTCAAATTTGCCAAGTGTTGCCAAATAATTTTTTTGATTATCAGAATAGTAGAACAGATGGAAAGATATTTGCAAAAAAGCTTCTGATAAAAAACAATAATAAATAATTTCCATTTCTTTCTCTATGTCTCCAGACAGCATGTGACGTCAAATACTAGATGACCTAACAGAACAGCAGCAACTAACTGACCAGATAACAACACATTTCTAGGAAGAAAATCTGTGTCGCTGGGATTTGAATAAAAAAACGCCACTGAAATTTAAATGTTACTGTTTCAGTTTTAAAATATATTCAGAACACATTTTTGACCTAAAAAAAATCATTGTCATTATTTCTACAATGTTTAAATTTCATTTGTTATTTTCTCTTCAAGCTAAAAATTCACATTACTATTTCAAAGTGATTACATTTTCAATCAGCATATAAAAAAATTCAACCTTTCAAAATTCAAACTCAATATTTTCAGCCTCCTGAGATTCAACTGGCTCTATTTCACGGTCTTAAATTCGACGTCTAAATTCAGTGTAAAAAGGGAAGGGGTTACTTCATGTCACAGACATTAGCAATGGATTGTGGTGTCCAACACCCAGCCAATCCCGTTACATTTTCTTAGTCACGTGACGTGACGCCTGTGGCGCTCATACTAAAGGAAAACCAGAATGACGGAGCCGGTCATGCACGCTAACGCTAACTAAACGACCGAAAAATTTGGGTTACCATATTTTCATTTGGGTAAACCAGGACACCTTGGAGCGGGGGGGGGGGGGGGGGGGGTGGGGTTGGGTGGTGATTGAAAGAACAAATGTCTCATCATCGGGATTTGCTCCGTGATCAGAGGAAATGTTACTTGCCGCAGAACAGTGGTGAAAATTGGAAGTTCAGTTTAATATATTACAACTCTGTGAATAGTTCCGTCTGAAATTAATGAAAATAGTTGTTTTAATGGTTATTGAGTCAGATATGTGGCGGTAATGTTTGATTTATCTAAAGGTTTTTATCTGTTACTGTGTAAATGAGTTTGGCTGTAATTTAAGGACAGATTCTAGTAGATCTGCAGAGTGGGAACTATAAATGTGATAGGAGTTTAATTTTTTTATTGTTGTTTTGCACAATATGCTTAACTAAGTATTTTTTGTTGTTGAATATTAGAGATTTTGCAGATATATTTTTATACATACATTGTTTAGATTTACTTATGTATTTCTAACCCTTTTATAGTATAGAAAATCCCTTTATTGTCCCACAATGGGCAAATTTACAGCAGCAGAAAGATTATTGAAAATGGTCACTCAAATGAGGACCTTAGAAAAATGTCTAAGAATAACATAATAGGGCTCGGGATCCACGTTGCATTGTGGGACGTCGCAGCCATACTGACTGCTACGCAAACGTAAACTTAGCTCTGACACAACGTTGTTGTTGAAAGAAGAGACAGAAGTAGAGAGAAAAAAGATGTTAAAATCCCTAAAAGGATCTGGAATTTACCGGGACACATTAAATAGAGAAGCCAGGGACCGGTACGGTGACAAAATCAGCATTATTAATCATTTGGATCCATATAAAGTTCCAAACAATGAGTGGAGCACCGATGAGTGAGCGCCTATACTTCAAAACAGTTCCCAAGCTACAAGTCCTTGGAGTCTCATGTGCAGTTCATGAATGGATGGGTTCAGGAGCTGCAGATCATAAAGCCAGCAAACAGTGGGAACACAGTAATCCGTACGAAGGTAAGCTGTGATCAGACGGGCTCTGGAACCTGCTAGTTTAGTAACTGCTAACCGCTAATGCTAACAACCACTCACGCATGTAATGTACTTTTAACTAGCTGCTATGTGTTTCAAATGTGTAGTTAGTAACGTTAACTGCCAACCCTCCGGGTTTCTCACGTATTTGAGCCTTTTCCCGCTGCCGTTTTTATTATTTTCCCGTAAAAGATCCCAACTTTGAAGGAAAGAAACAAAGTAGGCTATAAAATAAAACCGTGCATCTTTAATTTACCAGAATGAAAATGCAGGGAAAACACTCTCAATGACATTGGAATACTGTGGAAAGTTATGTTCGGTCGTCTTACAGCCGCGATCCAAGCTAGCCGACGACTCTTTATCTCTGACGCTTGGTCTCCATGGTTACGCCTCCAGTCAGGAAAGCGGTGGAAAGTTAACCCATTTTCTATGTTTCCATGGCGATCATGTGTTGAGCTGTTACAGCCCACAATACAGCAACGGTTTACCATGGTTGAAATCAAGTTAAGGTGAAATTAATCAAATTAAAACACGGCTGAGAGGGAGTACAGTACGCGGTATTCATAGGCAGTAGTCTGAGCCGCGGTAAGAGACGCATTCAACATGGCGGCGACGCGAAGTGCTTACGTCACGACGACCAAGCCCTATTGGGAAGAGTTAAAATATAAACAATAAAATACTGTAAAGTGTTTTAACAATGTAAAACTGGAGAATTAATAACCAATATGCAGCTATGGACATTTTTACAGTAATGGATATTTGAAAATAGCAGCAACATCAGAGATGTGCAAAATGACAGCAGCAGGTTATTTAACTGACTAAGGTTTCTATCATTACATTTTATTTTATTTGTTCCTGCTCCCGGTGGTTGGAACATTTATTCCATTCTGGATTCTTGTGAGTGTAGTCTTTGTTCGCTTTAACGTTTTTAAAAATAAATAAATAAACAAACAGTTTTGAAAACCTCGGTATTCATTCTTTTCCTGCTTTGTGTGTCAACTTTCACGGTTGCTAAGCAACAGAGCATACGCCGGTAAAACCCGCCGAAGGGTGGACCTGTTCGAATTTACAGACAAAACTCTTCCGGCCTCCTTATTTTCAAGGACTTCGAAGGATCCAGTCTAGGTAGACCGCGTCCTTGGAGGATGCAGCCCAGGTTTTTTCGAACAGAGCCTCTGATTAAGAGCAGGGCTGCCCGCACTGACGCGGCTCAGGGATTACGTCACACGGAGCGTCGTGCGCAGTGAAATCAGGACATTTCCTCACTTTCTAAAAAAAAACCGGGACGCCCGGGACAGGACGTGAAATACGGATATGTCCCGGGAAATACGGACGTTTGGTCACCCTAGAAAAATGAAAATAATAAACTCACCGTTGAGTTAGCGTTAGCTTGCATGACCGGCTCCGTCATTCTGGTTTTCCTTTAGTATGAGCGCCACAGGCGTCACGTCACGTGACTAAGAAAACGTAACGGGATTGGCTGGGTGTTGGACGCCACAATCCATTGCTAATGTCTGTGACATGAAGTAACCCCTTCCCTTTTTACACTGAATTTAGACGTCGAATTTAAGACGGTGAAATAGAGCCAGTTGAATCTCAGGAGGCTGAAAAAATTAAGTTTGAATTTTGAAAGGTTGAATTTTTTTATATGCTGATTTTTTTAACACTCATAAATAAGTATTGAAAATGTAATCACTTTAAAATAGAATTTTTAGATTGAAGAGAAAATAACAAATGAAATTTAAACTTTGTAGAAATGATGACAATGAATTTTTTTTAGGTCAAAAATGTGTTCTGAATATATTTTAACACCGAAACAGTAAGTACAAACATAAAACATTTAAATTTCAGTAGCATTTTTAATTCAAATCCCAGCAAAACAGATTTACTTCCGTACATTTCTGAACACCTCTCCATTTTTCACTGCCCATGCAAGGTTGCAGCTTCTACTTCCTGTTTGTTACAGCCACAGGCCTTTTTAGCTTCTTCTTTGCAGATTTTAAGCTTTGCATAGTGGAATTATTCACTCCAAACCACTTGATGAAAACAAGCTGAATTAGCATTTTTATTTTGAGTCATCTTAACCCTTTATAGGGCACTCGGTGAAATACTTTGAAAATCAAAATTTCAAGCCAATAGTGTTATTGGAATCCAGGAAAAGACCTTATTACCTTTGTAACATTCAAAAAATATGGATATTTTAATGGCAAAAAATTATGTCAATGTAATAACGAGAAACGCCAACTTGCCCGAATATATTAAGAAAAATAACAAAGAGTGAAAGAAAACAATTTTTTTTGGTACAACATGACCTTAGAAGCGTTAATGCTGATACTGGCACTTATGTTTTTTTAGTTTATTAACCTAAATATAATTGTTAAATAGGCTTATTAACTTTTTAACTTTACTCTTTAACGTTTAATTTAAACTTTAACCCTTTTTTCTTGACTTAACTTTGTTTCAACCTAATTTGCAGTAGGTAATATATCATTCAAGGGCTCATTTAATTGGTCAAATGCCAAAATAAGATGTAAAGCCATGTAGCAGTATCTTTGCTTAATGGCTGGATATAGATCTTGTGCATCTAGACCTCACTGAGGGACTGGGGGACTCCATTTGTAAGGGGTATGCAAGTGATCAAAAAACTGTAACTTGCACGATAAAGGGTTAGAAGTTTGCTGGAAATTTGTATTACAGTTTGCAAATGAAAGATTATATAATGATAATCTTTGGTTTAGCTTCCAACAGACCTAAACATATAACCAGGGCTGCTACTAAACTTTTATATGGAAGTCTAGATGTATATTTGATAAGTTTAGGGCAAGACTGTAACCATAGTAACAGATACTCTCATCCACTCTGAAAGAGCTTGAGGGGTTTTACAAAGACCATTATACATTCAGTCTGAAGAAACACAAATCTGCTAGAAACTTAATGTTTGTACTACAGAAAAAGGTGATTCTACAAACTCATTACAAAAGAGAGCTGAATATAAATGTCCACCACACTTTTCAGATTATCTATATAAAATGTTATTTTTGAATTTGAGACATTTGAATTGAGAAAGCTTCCTGGAGAGGTGGCGAAACGTCTTCAAATCTTGGAAACCAAGTCCAGTGGATATTTTTTGAATTTTTACGGAATGACTATGACCTGGATGATAGGGGTGGAACGGTTCACAAAATCCACGGTTCGGTTCGATTCACGGTTTCTGGTCACGGTTTTCGGTTCGATTCGATACATGTTGATTGTTACACCGAAATCCCATAAAAAATTATGAAAAAAAATCCCCCCCAAAATAATGGATTGTAATTATTTTAAATGATCCACGGAAACCCTGGATCATTTCCGTATGTTTTGCTGCTTTGAATTTAATCATCTGGCGCATGCTCTCTAACCTGACAACAGCCAGATGCATGTCTCGCTCTGGCATCTGGCTGTTGTCAGGTTACATGCTCTCTACCATCTCCAAGGAACTCAGAGGGGAGCAGACGAAGCCACAGTGGAGGCTGTAGGCTTTGCTTTGAGCAGCCGGTCTGGAGCGCAGCGGGGCGGAGCGGGGGTTGCTGACGGAGTATGAGGGATTTCGGGGTTAGCTTGACATGTTGCTGTTAGCATAAACAAAACGTGTTGCACAATGCTTGCACACTGTTGCACTTTTATCCACAACTTTCTTTCCGCCGTCATCGTAGGTCACTCTAAATGCAAAGCGCTCCCATACAGCAGACCTATCAAGTGCTGCTGGCGCGTCTTCCAACTCCTGTTCTTTCCCACTCGCCATACCCACACAATTCTCCACAACAACTGATTTTTTCCCCGGCTAAGCTGCTTCGCTTCTTCTTCTTCTTGTTTACTACTGGTGGTTGGCTTTGGTCGCAGTACCGCCACCTTCTGCTCTGGAGTGTAAATGCTTCGCCTATGAGAAAAAGGAGCAGCGCATGAACCGAACGCAACACACACGAATCGAACCGAGACAGTCGAACCGAACGATTCTGACGGTTTTCATAAATCGTCCCATCCCTACTGGATGACTAAGAATCTTCATCAGCATCTATATAAAAACAATACATTTGTATCAAATGTATAATTTTGCTTTTCCCTGATCATATGTGTTGATCTAGTGAATTGTCAACCAAATAGTCGTAGAAAAATTTACAAAACCAACCTTGAATTCTTCCACTTTTTTTTTTTCCTACAGTTAAATTACCCCAATGATCACAATAAAACGACAACGAGGATTTAAGTTTGAGGTTTTAACATGATGAAATGGGAAAATATGAATAAGCCTTAAAAAGATACCCGGTGTAGCTGTACTTTGGAAACATTCTTTAAGAAGGATCAGGGACTTCTGATAGGAAACCATGTCTGTCTTTGTTTATATGGTTTATTTCTAATATTTATTTGCAGTGTAATGAATCAGGGATCATGGTGTCACACGCATCTCCTGCCTTAATTGTCTAATAGCCTCAAAAAGCTAAATCTGAAATCAGAAAAAGAAGACCTTCTTCACAGACTGAGCTTCCTATTTTATAAATGTTTTCCTTGTTAAAAAAAAGCAGATTATTTAAAAATATTTTAGTTGGAAAAAAGGTATAGATTAGACCTGCAACGTACGATTATTTTGCAAATTGATTAATCTGTTGATTACTTTTTTGATTAAACAGTTAATAATCGAATTGCCAAAGGTTCCTTATAGAAGCTTTTTTACGAAATTAAACCGTGTGAAACTAAAACTTTGATTGAGAAGTTCTGTATAGAGCAGATTGAAAGACAAAGATGTTTATTTTATCTTAAAAGCAAAATATTTATATATATTTTTTTACAATTTTGATATATAATAACTGCTGTAAGTGGGTTGCTCTATCAGCTGAAGGTATATTTTACAATCTACAGTTAACAATAAATCGATTACTAAATTAGTTGATTATTTCAATAATTACAAATAAATCGCATTAAATGTTTCAGCCCTAGTATAGTTAACTAAAGCTGGTTTAAAGATTTTGCGTAATCCTATGCATCAGTTGGACTTAATCCAAACTGAAAGTTACCATCTTTCCTTCATGATGCATGAAGCTTTGGGGAACCCCTCTGTTAGGTTTATTAAATGATGATTATAAAATTAATGTATGCTTATGAAACAGTTGAGCAAGGGGATGCTCCACTCTGTCTTGTGATTCAGTCAGGAGATCACCCTGCCTTGTGATTCTGGTGGAGCATCCTGTCTTTATGAACTGATCAATTGTTCTGTCAGAACAATACTCTGTTTGTAACCATGTGTTTTGTTCTGTTAATAAAGCGCTCTGCAGAGGAGGTCCGGTAGAGACAGAGTGTTTGAGTCTTGGGTGCAACTGTCTCTCCTCCTGCAGGAATCTGTTTGAAAATCCCTTACTGTGTATTTCAGTTCTTCTTTTACAAACCTACATTTTTGAACCCGACACCCTCCCATGCTCATTAATTGCTGCTTATAGTATGTTTGTGTAGAAACACAGTCAACGGCATGTTGTTTCCCTCTCTAGCTTAGTCTGTAATTTAAAACACTAGCAGGACACTTGAGAGAACTGGATGTATGGGCCGAGACACGCTTGGCTGTGGAACAATGACAAGCAGGCACAACAATGTGAACTGTAGCGCTCTAAACATAGGAGAAGGAGACCTTTTCAAGATATAATTCTGTTCTGAGTGGCTTTGTTTGCTCTTGTTTGTCCAACAGATTTGCTAAGCTGATGCTTAGGCGTCAGTTAAAATAAACTAAAAAGAAATATAAGTTAAAGGAATACAAATAGAAGCATCTTATCTAAATCATTTGTTACATATTCAGGCCACACATCCAACACTAACTGCTTGTGAGTAGCAGCTCAGTGTAAGGACATATTCCACCCAGTTATCTCATGATGAATATTATACACATTAAAGGAATAGTACACCCAAAACATGATTAGCCTTCATTTTCTACTCACCCCCATGCTGAACAACACTCTGGAGTACTTTTTTAATATCTCAAATGCATCTGGAGATCTGGGAGGCTTCTTGCTGTCTGCTGACATTCAAATAATGGAGGTCTATGGTGCCCGAGACAGAAAGGTCCATAAAAGTCCACAAAAAGCGTGTCAATATTCCTCCATACTGCTCGTCCAATGTATTCCAAGTGTCCTGAGTGGGTAGCATCCAGAATTTACTCGAAACGAAGTCATTTAGAATGTTTTTAGAGCATAAACAGTAGTGTATAGGATTTCCTGAAAGCGCGCGCCCGCGCGTTCACGATGCTACGGAAGCCGGCAGACCAACCAGATGAAAGTGCGCATTCAGCGTCTGCTCTGCCGATAATGCAAGCGTAGAAGAAGAAATGTGCTGTTTACCTGTGCAAAGAAAGAAACAACGAAAGAAAAATGTCTGAGGACTTCAGTGTTGAGGAAGAGCATGAGTTCTTTGCCGAGCTGAATGCGCACTTTCGTCTGGTTTGGTCTGCCGAGGCTTCCGTAGCGTCGTGAACGTGAGGGCTCGCGCTTTCAGGAAATCCTATACACTACTGTTTATGCTCTAAAAACATTCTAAATGACTTCGTTTCGAGTAAATTCTGGATGCTACCCACTCAGGACACTTGCAATACATTGGACGAGCAGTATGGAGGAATATTGACATGTTTTTTGTGGACTTTTATGGACCTTTCTGTCTCGGGCGCTGGGCACCTCCATTATTTGAATGTCAGCAGACAGCAAGAAGCCTCCCAGATCTCCAGATGCATTTGAGATATCAAAAAAGTACTCCAGAGTGTTGTTCAGCATGGGGGTGAGTAGAAAATGAAGGCTAATCATGTTTTGGGTGTACTATTCCTTTAAAGAGCTAAAAGTTGTATATTTATGAAGCTTTATTAATAAAGTTGTCAACCTGGTTCAGGGAAGAGAACTGTGTGAGTTTTTTTATTTTTTCAAATTTTAAAAGAGCAACTGTTTTAAGAATCATCCCTGATTTATGTAGCATCAATGCTTGCCTGCCCAGCTGCAAACTGTGAAGCAAATCCACAGTTCTTGTCAGCGTATTTTAGCTTAGCGAGCCTTTATATCGACCCTTTGACTAATATCTGGGCTTCCTCTGTCCATTTCCGCACAACCACTGCTTACACTGAAAGTTGTCAAAATGACACTGAAATTGGACCGATACACTAACTTTTAATGATCTCAGCGGCTTTGGAAACTGTGTCTTTAAACACATTTACCTCATTGGCACGTACATGTGAACAAAGTGCTTTACAAAACGTGAACCCTGCACCATTTAGACTGTCATCAGCTCATCCTGATCGCCTGCAGGCAGGTTCAGAAGGATTCCCAAACCGTCAACCTTTCAAGCTAAACCGACCAATGGTCAGAGGTTGTTTTTTCCCCCCACCTAATTAAAAGCAGCATTACTGCATCGGTGCCGCCTTACCAGCGCTGCAGGTGAATCAGAGCAAGGTTTCTTGATAGTTTGCATATTAAAGCTGCAGTCTGTAACATTGAGGAGAGAGCAGACTTCGACTGAAAATTTGAAGAAAAACAGGTTTCACTCCACTCCCCCACCCTCTCTGCTTCACTCATGCCCCACCTCCAAGCTCCACCCTCTCACAGCATCTGCGCGGCTACCGCATGTGACCAGAAGGGGGGGGATTCAGCATGTGTGAGCTGTGATTGACACTCCATCAGACGCTCCTCTGGCTGTGATTGGTTGTTTCGACTCGTCCCAAATTATTCTTTCCAGATTGAAATACAGGCAGTAGGCGGGACCAATTGAAGCAGTTTTTTTTATCACAGGTTACATATCACATGTACTGCTGTCTGGGCATAGGGACAGTTTTAGCCAATATGACAAAAAAGTGATTTTTAAAAACTTACAGACTTCAGCTTTAAGGGTAGATTAACATTGCCTCCAACATGGAAAAAAAAGATTGAAAGAAAAAATAGTGGACTTCATAAACAGTGACAAAAAAAAGAAAGACAATATAAGTAGCATAGAGACACAAAGAAACTTGTTGGATAGCAGTAAATAAATATTCAGAAATTGATTCTCTCCAAATGCAATGGATTAAGTCTATTAGAAAATGGATGGATGGATGGATGATTCTCTCCAATTGGAAACTGAATGTAACCTTCTGCAAGCTGGATTGTCATGAGATCTGAAAGACTCTCGCAAATATGTCCATCTCCGAACCATCAGCGAGTCGTACCAATGACACACCAGCAGCGTTTTTTTTGGCGGGACATGTAGGAAAGTCAGAAGGCCCTTGCAGGGGCATAACAACATGGCTACATTGGAGGAGTCACCTGTCGAAACCACAATTGACTCAGTGTTAGTTAAATTAGCAACTATTTCTCGTGTTAAAAAGGACCAAAGAGAAGCACTTTGTGCATTTGTAGATGCGAAAGATATCTGTGCCTTTCTTCCGACAGGAGTTTAATTTATCAGCTTACGAAACATCACGATTTGCTTCTACAATTGGCTGAAAGCGTATTATGGAAGGCAGATACTAGTTTCTGGGCCACGTAATTGATGTTGCTCGATTGATTATTAAATGCATAAATGTAAGCAACAGATATAGCTCCTCTGATAATTTCACCTTAGAACGAAAGTGAAGAAGATTTAACCTCTTTAAAATCAATGGGAGGATCAGCTTCGGCCTGCCTTCCCCTTTGCTCACAGGCTTTTAATGTCTGTCTGCACATGCGCCTTGGAGCTCATGTGGGTTTTGCACTGCAGCAGAATGGACATAATGTAAGTTAAGAGGAAGGCTGTGTGTTTCCTGGACGGGGCCGCGTGTGGAGCCTTGAACCCCAGTCAGCCTCGGCAGATGGCCGCTCACACTGAGCCTGGTTCTGCTGGAGGTTTCTTCCTGTTAAAAGGGAGTTTTTCCTCTCCACTGTCGCTACAAGCATGCTTAGTGTGAGGGATTGCCTTTGAGTCAATAAGTCAATACAATCAGCTGGTTTTGTTTTGATAGAAAACTTTGAATCAATTTGACTGTATGATCTGGTTAAATTGTAAAGGACCTTTGGATGCCATGTGTTGTGAATTGGCGCTGTATAATTAAACTGAATTGAATTGAATTAAACAGAGTTGGAAAAAGTCTATATGGTGGGTTAGGCAACTAAAATACAATTTATATATAGAAGACTTATGTTATGCAAAGCTGAAGCTGTCTGATCTTTTGTTATTTTGGGTTTAGAACAAGTTCTTATTAACAATGGACTGACAGAACACCTCTGTTGTCCACAGGCATCACCTCTCCCATTGCTCTGAACTAATGCTGCTAGAAAACCTTTCATGAAGGAGCCATAGAGTGAATGCACGTCTCTCTCATCTCTCCACCAGTTTAGCTTTTACTTAGGAAGGTCTAATTTGCACAAAGCAATGTAGCTTCAAACCTGCTTTCCTTATGTCAAAGTAAAACACCAAAAAAATGTCATTTTGCAGTTTTTTTTTAACATGCTGTCACATTAACCCTTTATTGGGCACCTATTACCTTTGTAATTATTTAGAAAATATGGATATTTTGATGGAAAAAATTGATGTCAATGAAATAACTAGAAACGCCAACTTGCCCGAATATAATAGGAAAAATAAAAGTGCTACAACCCTTTGTTGCAGCATAACCTTAGAGGCATTAATGCTGATACTGGCACTTACATTTTTTACTTTTTGATTAATTTTTTTACTTTTCAATTAGCTTTTTACCTTTTTTTTTGAGTGGTCAACTTTTTTATATATATAGGTAATATATTATTCAAGGGTTTATCTAACTGATCAAATGCCAAAATAAGATGTACAGCCATGTAGTAGTATCTTTGCTGAATAGCTGGATATAGATCTTGTTCTTCTAGACCTCACTGAGGGATGGGGAGATATGCAATTGATCAAAAATGGTAACTTGCCTTATAATGGGTTAAACTCTCTTTTGACTAAGACAGCAGAGGAAAACGATGACTCTACAGCTAAAAGAAAACACTCACTTACCCTATAAGCTGCTTAGGCTTTTCTCATCATGAGCTAAACTGTTTAATGTCCTCATCCTCAGCCTCTGGGTTTTTTATTCACTTTAATTCAAGGTTTCAACACTGATATAATACATTTAATTTAAATAATTCAATAGTGGACCATTTTTTTTTTAGAAACCTTCCAAATATCTTTTGTTGTTTATCTGTAAGGGTTCAATCTAGATTCTTTTCCGTCAAACATTACCTGTCACAATTAGATGTACTGTTGTTATCATATATCTTTTTTTCTGAGAAAAGCAAATACTTTTTCTGCACAGCCGTCAAACAGATCAATAAAAAACAATAAAAAAAAAACAACAACAACAACAAAAAAAAAGGCAGCCCCTTATTTGGGTCACCAGCAGTGAAGCTGGCTGTGCTCCAGTCAGCGTAAGATGGGGTGATACTGTACTGAGATTGAATCAGACTGGAGGAATACGAATGGAGAGGCAAAGTGCACTTTAGTGGGTCACCAGTCTAAACATAGCGCTGCATGCGAGAGATGCATGTAGGCAGCGCCGGGCTTACAGCTGCACCCTCCTCTGCAATGCATATTTTATAATCTTGCTGTGTCATTCACTCAGCAGTTCTTTGAGTCAAGACTTTGCAGTTGTTTTGGCTCATATTCTTGCTTCTTTACTCGGTTTGAGCGCCTCATTGTGAAATTGTGCGACTTTGCATTTGGTTTGCACAAATTACAGCCACACCAATCATTTGTTGGTTCCTATATGCGTGCTACAAAGCGCTGGGGTGTAAAGTGTGTTTATGTGGGCGTAGCTCTCGCTGTTGAATGTCAGAGTGTGCTAGGATCGGAATGCCTTCAGAGGTACGCCCCTGCAGCATACAGTACAATGCTGTTCTTAATATTCAATTATGCATGATGTTTTTATTGTCAAACTGAGTTAGTTTTGTTTGCAGGCGTTCAGCAGCCGTCAGATGTCATTTCCTTTCCTTCTGTTCTTCAAAGGGGCACTTTTTTTTAAAACTGTTTCCTGTATCTGAAAAGCTTTTCTTTAGCTCTAATGGTTCTGTTGTGGGTTTAATCAGACCTTAATAGAGAGGATTACAGCAAGAGCTTTATCTGAGCCAGAGATTTGTATTGTCGTTTTATAATCATATCATTCCGGTGCCAGTTCTCCGGCTGTTGTGCTGTGATGTAACAGATGTGTGCTTGCAAATAGACCAAACCACAGCATGTGGCAGCTCTGATTCGCTTTTTATTTATTTTTTATTTTTTGTACGTGGCACAATTTCTGCAGAGATGCACCGTTGTAAGAGTGACAGAAAGGAGAATAAAGAGTATCGGCTTTCTGATGTTTCTGAGGGCGTAAACATTCTGTCACAGTGGAGGACAGAGCTGTCACACCGCTGACAGACCCGTAGTTGTCGCCCCTAGCACCTAAACAGATTCAGGTTTTTTTTATCATTATTCACAGAAAATTCAACAATTTGCCAGGTCTGCTTTGCTGTCACAACTTTTATCCACAATTTCAACCTCAAAGAAAACAAAACACTGCTGTCAAGTTAAAAGTTGGAAGTAAAATACAGATGGTGCCTTGCAAAGCATTCATAGCTACAAAGTTGAACATATTTATCAAGGTTTTGAAGGGTTATGAAGAAAAATACAGGGAAAACATGGCGAAAAAACCTTTAGAGGCTAGTAAAGGCTGGAGAAGCACAGGGATACCCATCTTCTGGTGCCAAGAGCTACCATCCTGCAGCTTTTTGATACATCTTTCCATAAAATAACTGAACTCCTTCACTGCATTTTCAGCAGTGCAGAGGCCCATTCATCTGATTCTGGTGTTTTGGAGAGGGATGCATGTAAAATATGCCTGATAGTAGCTCATAAGGAGTAGAGATGGGTACCACCTGTTAGTACAAAACAATAACCACGTTTAAATCAGTGTGTTTTTAAAAAAATGATTCACAGACTCTTCCCATCCTGCTTGATTTAACTTGGACGGTTTTGCAGTGAAACCTAACAAAGTATTTAGTTTTGAAATGGCCAAAGTTGATAAAGATGCAGATGAGAGCGACTTCTAGAAATTAATAGGAATCAAGAAAGATTTTAATTTTACCAACACGTTTCTTTGAACTGCAGGTAACATTAAAGTTTTAAGGGTTTTACGCAGAAACCTAGAAGAATAGAGAAGCTGTATGAGTTTAAGATTGGGGTATAGCAAAGAGGCCTTCCGACCTATAAAGCCTATAAGCAAAGATTTCCTCCAAATACATAAAAATGGACTGTTATTATCGGAAGAGTTTATTTGCTGAATGCAATAAAAAAACTCTTTCACTGATTTTTGGATTTAATTTTGAACTTATAAGATGTCAGGATTTGGTTATTGAGTGCTGACCCAAAAGCAGAGGCAGAGAGGCAGAGGTGAATCTGTTGTGGATTTTATAAAGACTTAACAGAAAACAGAGGCTGGTTATCCAAAAAATCCAAAAGGAAAACAAAGTCCAAACAAACATGAAACCAAAAGTCCAAAAATCCAAAAACATTAAAACAATAATACTGTAACGTACCAGAAACCATGTGGACATCAGGGGAAATCACAAACATAACGAGGAAGGCACAGAGAGAAGGAGTTGGAGCATGTTAGACGGTGTTTGACGAGGACCCAGCAAAGGGGAACTGAAGAGAGAGGGCTTTTAAAGGAGACAGAGACAAAGAGGGGGCTAATGAGGAAACAGGGAGCAGGTGTACACAGAACAAGAGGGAAAGAGCTAGGGAAGAAGGAGAACACAAGAGGGTAGCAGAGAGCAACAAATAGAAACCTGGAAGACTGGAAATAACAACACAATGTTAAATTACTAGGACAATAAAACATGGAGAAAAGAAAACTAAACATTCGAAAGAAAACATAACAGAACCCTGACTAGGACAGTAACTGGAAAAAACCAAAGAACACAGAATATGAATACTATAACAGAAACCTGACATAAGAAAAACCAAATCTCTTGCTTTAAATGTTTTTATTTCCAATCTGAATTTTCCAAGGATAGCAATGATTCAGGGCTTAGCTTTACATAAACCAGATACTTTTTTTAAATATTTATTTGATTTGGGAAAACAAGTATGAATAATTTTCTTTCTCTATGACAAAACTGCATGACTTTAAAGCTGTATTTGAGATTCAAATCCAGCAGATTTACATTGGATGTTTTCCTGCAACACTGACAGAATGTGAAATGTTTTTCAAGGAATCGTGGATGTTAAAGACATTTTGCTTAACAGCTTCTAAAGGCTCTTTATCCGACATCCCAATAAGATGGAAGCATTACCAAAGGAGCAACACGATAGTTTTAAAATGGTGCAAACACAACAATCAGAATAAATCAGGATCCTTTTAAGAGATTTTTTTAATCCCGTAGTAAACAATCTTATGGATTTTGAAAAGGACAAAGGGAGTCATAGGCAGGACCAAGCTGTAATTAAAGGCTAACATGTAAAAGGGCAGTTTAAGGTAATATTAGAGCTTAATTATAGCAACTCAACAATCAATTAAATAGGTTTCCCACTGGGGGCTCCTCAGTCAGGCATGCAGACAGGTGGTGCTGTTTGGCCCTTATGTCCTTTCTTACTGAGAACTCATAATAGAATACATTTAATTTTTGCATAATTTGTAAACATTAAAACAAGGCCTCCATCTTAATAACCTCCAAATTATTGAAGCTCGTTTTAATTTGAACCAGAAACTGCCTTTGCTATTAAAAAAACAACAAAAAACATATCTTCAGTCTAAAAAAAAAAAAAAAAGCCAAGTTACTTAGTGGTATTTCCATATTTAAAACAAGAGGTAAACAGTTTTAGGTTGAATATTAGATACCAAAAATGCTGTTTATGATTTTGTTTTAGTTCATGAATTTAATAGTAAACACCAAATGAATAAAGGAATATGTTTTGAGAGAGATTAATATAAATGAATGATAATAATAAGAACATATATATCAATATATTTTTATATTTTTATATATAATCTCTGCATAAATGTTTAAAATAGGTTTGTTTTACATGTTAAATATACATTTTATTCACAAACAATTAAATTCTTCTTCTTTCACTCTTAATTTTAACTAATATAATTTAAGTTTAGTTTTTTGTCTAAACTTATTATCTACATTAATGAATATAATTTATTTATTTATTTTAATACGTTGGATATTATGGTTTACATTTTTATATAGATGAAAAATATACAGTGGATCAATGTAAAGGGAAAGCAAGCGTGTAACTTTTATCCACCAGGGGCGCTAGACCTCTAACTTCCAGGTTTAGATACTGTTGCCAGCTTAGCAACTTTAGTCTAAAAAAGGCACAACACATCAGGATACTTCTCATCCCGGACATTCTCTGTTTACACTGTTGCCTTCAGGCAGACGATACAGAGCAATTAAACCAAGAACCAACCGCCTTAGAGACAGTTTTTACCCGACAGTAATAACAAAACTAAATGCGACCAAAAATAACCAAATAATCATCATGGATGATGTGTGTGAGAATGTACTATTCTTATTAGTTGTTTTGTATGTTATTGTTATTTATTTCTTATATTATGAGTAAAAAGGTGGTGACAGTGATTTTTGTTTTTTAAAGCTACAGTGTGTAATAATTACAGGGATATACAGTCAGAAATGTAATATATTATACATAACTATGTTATTTATCATCATCTACGAGCTCAGCCTCTTAACCTTAATATTTGCTCTGCCTTAGAATTCGTTATTTATAATTACATAGGAGCGGGTCTCGCAGCCATGGAGGCAGACATCTTTGCACTACGGCAGCACAGAGACAACAAACTAGCGATTGCGAGATCGCCCATTACGCTCGAAAGTAACTACGGCAAGTTGAGAGAGATGAACTGAGACGGTACTGAAATCTATACCCTACACAGACTAATGAAATACTATCTGTAAAATTATCTATGTAAACAAACCTCATCACTTGAGAAGGTAGGTGATGCGGACGTCGTGGAAGACATTTTGTCCCGTAACGCTCGCCGTACTGTTGGGGGGGAGAAACGGTGGGGGGGGGGGAGATGTTCATGTTGCTGCGGTCTGCAGTCTGGACGTTAGATGTCGCTGAAAATTACACACTGTAGCTTTAAGCATATGCACTGATTGATCGATGGCACTTTTTAAAAATTTCGTTGTTCTTGTGACAATGACAATAAAGACAAATTGAAATTGAAATTGATCTCTATATTTATGGGCTCTTTTTTTTTTTTCAGTTTGATATAAAAAAAAAATTTAAACAGTAACCTATGTACAGATATATCTAATATTTAGGGGGGAAAAAGAAATGCAAAACATCAAAACACAACAGCAAAATTCCCGACAGGCAGCCAAGGACAGCAGTAGGAGGTTGCTGATTTGGGCTTGTTTTTTTGCAGGACCTGGGTGCATTGCAGTCATAGAGCTGACTTTAAACTCCTCTATTTACCAAAATGTCCTTGAGTGAGGGCTGCTGTCATGTTGCTGACACTTGGTCCAAACTCCATAATTAACAGAACAATATTCCCAAAACAGCAGCAAAATGAAAACTGAATGAAGAGACTAAAAACAGCTAAACAAAAAGTCAGAACCAGACCTCAGGCTGAGTACATAGCTGTGGTGGGACCATCAGAGATATTTTAGACACTAAAAAATACTGAAAACTATGACATCATAGCCTGTATTGAAGGTTTTACAAGTGATTAAATAATGGTGTTTTAATTTCCCCGTGCCTGCTCATTATTAAACAGAAAATTGATTAAAGCATCTTGCTCTAAAATCATGGAGAAATACAAAATGATTTATTTACTATTTGCTTTTATTGAAACCATCCTGTTTTTCTTCTGTCTCTCCTATCATCCATCAGGTGGCTCAATGGCCCTAAGAGGAAGAGGAAGAACAGCCAATGTTCCGTGAAGAGTATGACTGGTGAGTAGTTTAGTTTAAAATAAAAACATTGAATTATATATAAAACAAGTCTGAAATGTCCCAGCAGAGAAACGCATGTCTCACCTGCAGTGAATCTGTTTCTATGTTAACAGATCTTTAATTAATTGGATAAAAGAAGCCCAGGTCCAGACATCAGTTCATTTTAAGAACTAAATATCTTAGTCTTGTATAATTTAACTTTGTTTAAGATGTCATAATGAAAACGGAATATCTCCCCACATTGGATCTAAGCTGCTGAGAGACTGCAGGGGTGGTGCTCGATATTTGAAGGCTGCATTTTGAACATAGTGTTTTTTAGAGAAATATAACAAAACATTTTGGCATCTGGCATTGACAAACTAAATCCCTTTGCTTTGTCTGCATCTGTGTTTGTCCCTGTTTTTTTGGTGGAACTGAGAAACCAAACAAGGAGAGACGCAGTGAAAGAGATGCAGTGGGAGGAGCAGAGGTGCAGATTTGGGAAAATACAGCAGCTGATTAGATTTTTATTCCTTTCCAACTGGTTTATTGTATGAATACATACATTTTTTAAACATTTGGTTAAAGAAAATCCATTTATCTCCATTTTGAGCCTCCTTTCTCTTTACATCATAAACACAAATACATACTACATATCCTTCCTTGAGTCCCTCTATGTTTTTACATGTTTAACTAATGCTGATGAAAATGAAAGTCAGATTCCTTGTTTGTGAATCAAACTTGGCCCATAAGTTGATTCTGATTGCTGATAATATGAGTAGAGCAAACCCCCGAAAACTCATTATGGATGGGGAAATACAATTAATTTCCAAATAAATGAAATGATCGGCCTTGATCACAGAAACTCTTAAACACCACTCAAAGTTTTAGCTCTGTGTCGTTGTTTGAATGCATTCAATGCTTCAGATGCTGTATTTTTCCGCTCTATAAGGCGCATAGAATAGATGCTACAGTAGTGGCTGGGGTTGCGTTATGCATCCTCTAGATGCAGCTGTGCTAAAGAGAATGTCAATAAAATACTCGGATAAGTAAGTCAAAATTTATTAATATATTATTTACGATATGATCAATCTTCTTCAGGTTGATCATATTGTAAAAAAAAAAAGAAACACATAGATAGAAATCTATCTGTTCATTTCTTATCAACAAAGCCCTCTAATTCTTCTTCTTCAGTGTCCAAATTGAGCAGTTGGGTTAATAAGGGATCCAACATGCCCGGCTCTGTCTCGTCAAAGTCATCATTATTTGAGTTTATGTCACTGCTGTTGTCTGACAGTTCAGTGACAATTCCTGCCTTCCTGAAAGCTCAGACCACAGTTGAGGCTGATACCTCAGCCCAGGCATTTACGATCCGCTGGCAGATACTGGCGTATGTCGTTCGACGCTGTCTCCCTGTCTGGTGAATTTGTTTTCGCCTTCTGTCATCCATTTACGGAAGAGGATTAGGGCCGCTGAAAAAAAAAAGTTAACTGATTTTTACATTTTATTTCAGTTTAACATCAGAATTCTGACTTTTTTCTCAGAATTCTGACTTTTTTTCTCAGAATTCTGACCTCTTTCTCAGAATTCTGACTTTTTTCTCAGAATTCTGACTTTTTTCTCAGAATTCTGACTTTAGGAGCCATTATGGGGCCTTAACACACACAAATGGAAATGAAAATCCCCAGGATGCACAGCGCACTGATTCTACAGGAGAAAATGAAGTCGACGGCTGCTCCCTATAGTTGCTAGACCTGTTGAAACTTAATCTTGATCTATAGATAGGGTGCAACGGATTATATGGCACACTCGGTTTTTGAGAAAATTGAAGGCTTTTAGGTGAGCCTTATAGTGCAGAAAATACGGTAAAAGCAAATATGCAGAACACCATCGTCACCTCGTAATCATCTTCATCCAACTCAGTTTTAAACATATTTCTAAAAATAGATGGACATTGTAGGGCTTCTTACAGTACACTCAAAGAAGTATAGAGCCAACAGAAATATTTAAACAGAATAAAAGTGACACTTAAATCTCTCTGCATTTAACCCATCCTCTTGGGGAGCAGTGGGCTGCCACTGTGCGGCACCCGGGGAGCAGTGTGGCTTAAGGATCTTGCTCAGAGAGCCAGAGTGGCAATCTGTTAGTCTCGTGAGACCATCCTGATCTCGCGAGCTTTCAAGGTTTCACTCGCAGATCAGTCTGGAGACTCTCCATTAAAGAAAATTTGGAGCCGTTCACCAAACGAACGTCCAATTAGCGTTGGCTTTGAGGCGGGTTGAGGTGTGACGCAACGAGAAGCGTGACAGTTCAGTCTAAAGAACATGGTGGCTTCAGCCGATGAAACTAGCGTTAGCGTGGCTATCGAGCAAGTTTTATCGGAATTACACTGTATATCTTCACTGAAAGAAGAGCAAAACACTGCTCTGGAGGCTTTTCTCAGAGGAAAAGATGTTTTTGCTCTTCTCCCGACTGGTTTCGGCAAGAGTTTGATCTATCAATTGGCTCCTCTTTGTCGTCGCTCTGTTAGTACGTCATATGCTTCGTTGATCTGATTGGTTTATTTGGCCCGTCTATCACCAACATAGGCCAATCAGCTAACCAGTATTTTCGCTCCTTCCCAAAATTACTTCACCCGAAGGTTTCCAGATGGATATGCGGAGCAAATCCCTCTTGTGGAGTCAGGTTAGCAATCTGTGGGAGTGGAGCTTGAACTCGGAATCTCTGGATTCTAAGCTCTATGCCCTAAGCACTAGGCCGCCACTCCCCAAAGCAGGCATAAGGGTGAAGGGTCTTATCTAAGGACCCACACTGGCAGCTCATTCCCTCAAGATCCTTAACCTCACACTGCTCCCCAGGCGCCGCACAATGGCAGCCCACTGCTCCCCAAGGGGAGGGGTTAAATGCAGAGAGTTCATTTCGTTGCTCTGTACTTGTAACAGTGTAATGACAATAAAAGCTGGGGAAAAAAAGAGAAATTAGCTACTTAAAGAATTGTGGGAGACATAATGTAAAGTAAATAAAAGAGAAAAGTTTGGAATTGAGGTTGAAGTCATGCTTACTACTAGTATTGTGATGTTTACCTAAAATCAAAAACCCAGAACTCTTTCCATGTCCAGATTATGGATCAAACACCACATGCTTAAATATCTGTAGGTTTTAACATGTGTGTAATAGAAGAAGCTCTTTGAAGTGATAAAAGCAAAATCACCCTTTGAAATTATGAACCCTTTTAATTTTTAACATTGCAAGCACAGGTAATCACATATTATGGTATTAAAGTTTCATTGTGTAGCTCATAACAGCAGCAGGGGATTAGTGTGTATAGGCAGGATTATCCCCTAATGTCCACAGTGTTTACAGTCTCATATGTCACCCCTCCTGCACTCTTGTCATGTCAGGGTTTTAGAGAAAGAACCCTGAGACTCCATCAGAAACCTGATCCATTCTGTTCTGATCCAAACAAAGAGAGCAGCTGTTCTGGCGGGAAACTTGCGAAGACGGAATATTTATCTGGGCTTTGCGCTTCTGCAGGGACCCCTTTGGGTCCCTTTGAGTTTCCTGTTCTGCACCGATCCAGAGAACTGCAGCAGTATTGATTTTGGGCTTGGCTTCCCAATGCAGCCACAGAGTAGCACTGGAATGGGGCTGGTTCTGCTGCTTGGCCCTCCAAGGCTGCAGAACTGAAATTTCTCTCATGTTGTTCTTAGATTTTTTATTTCCTTAAGCACTTTTCCTTTTCAGTTCTGTGTTTTTTTCCAGCAAATCTGAACTATTCCAATCCTTCGCCAGCTTGGAGTTACTGTAACCATAGTTGTGCAAATCGATTTGGCCAAAATGTGGCTAGTGCCTCTTTGGCTCTTGCCTCTCTTTCCCACCATCCTCTTCTTCCACCGCTCCTCCTTCTCATCGTTTTCCTCCTCTTCCTCGTCTAAATTCTGTATCCAAGCCAAAAAGCAGAGCCCAACTGACACTGCCAGTCACAGCTCTCCCCACGCCCCGATGCGAACTCAAACACAGCTGGGTTCATCCTGTATCCACCGAGGATAAGACATAGAGGCTCTTTTTGGATAATCTGTTTAAATAATTTAAAGAACTGGGTCACTTTCTGACCCAGTATAACCTCACCCGTCCTCCTTGCTGCAGTTGTAGTTTGTCAGGTATGCAAGAAATCTTAGATGATGCAAGAATCTCAGGTTTTTATTAGTTGATTTAGGTTCTCCACTTTTTCTGTCTGAATGTAATCTGAGACTCTGCAGGGGCCCAACGGTCTGCTGCAGCACTGTCCCCCCCCCCCCCCCCCCCCCCCCCCTGCCCCATGTTTGGAGTTATCGTACTGTAAAAGAAGGCTGTCGCTCAATGCTGTGTAGTATGCACCAAAAAAAAACTGAAAAACTGTCTAAGCAGTTGCAGCACATGAGCTGAAAATTTATGCCTCTGTTGCCCAGTTTGTGTATGTTTGTTCCCCCGGACACCCACCCTGAATTTATTTGCAACTTGCAGTGGACCATCTCCTCCCCTCCCTGCTGTTCAGCCACGTATACGGCACATGAAATGTCTGAAAATCTGCTGTTTCCTGTGTCTCTGGGCAAACTTTGAAACTCTCCCAGGTCTAAGAGGCGGTATAAGAGGAGAACAAGCCGTTCTGTTCCTAAACAAAGCCGTATTCTATGCTCTAAAAATAAGTGAAACTTGTTCCATGTAGCTCACATCAGATTAAACTCATTAGAGAGATTTATTTTGAAGTACTTCTTTAAAGTACTGGAAGCTAAATAAGAATTAGATTTAAAATCAGGGTTCCTTTCATACTAATTTGGGTTCCTTAATGGAGGAAGTATGATTTTATGTGCTTTAAGGTTAATGAGTATGGAAAATGTCTACACTTTATTTCCTGCATTCTTTTCTCTGAATGTTTTGACATTCCTTCCTTCTTTCTGTCTTTCCATCCTGGTGTCACACTTGTCTGTTTTTCTTTGCTGTGTGTGATTCTGACTCAATTTTCTTTTTTTCTTGTCCATTTTCTTCTGTTCTTTCTCCTTTTCTACCAACCTCCCTTCCTTTCCTTATCCTACCTCCCTTTTTTATGGTGCATTTACACCAAATCCAAATAATGAGGCCGGAGCAGGTGATTTATGTTAACCATATGCAAAGGCTCTATAAAGAGCAAAACGATGCAAAGGACCCTTTTCTAACAATGCTTATGCCCTTTAGAGTGAAGTTAAACCAGTGTTGGACACGAAGCTAAAAAGTCTGAGTCTGAATCTTTTTTTTCTTCCTTTTCTTCCATGTTGCAGTTCCTCTGTCTCTACTTTGTGTCCTTCCTCTCTAAACTTCCATGTTTTCTGTTGTCCGTCCTTTAATCCTTCCTCCCCTTCCTTTGTGTCTCTATCTCTTTTCCATCCTATTCCTCTGGCTTCATTTTTTCCTTCCCTCCATCTTCCCTGATTCTGCTTTTGAAGCCTCTACATTCCAGGCGTGCCCACTGCAGAACTAAATTTATATGAATCTTTAAATTATTATTTAATATTGAAATAAAGGAATGAAAGCTTATTATTCAAATGAAAGTTTGAATAATAAGCCCAAAAAGATGACACCCTTGATGAAAATGCTGCTCCCAGTTTAATCAACCATTTCCCTGCAGTGACATGCAGACTGCAATAAAGGACATGCTTCTGGAATGCATGCCTGTTGCCATAAAAAGATTTTCTCCATATCCTCATGCTTGTGTTTGTTCTGATTTCAGGGTACATTCCCAGCTACCTCGAAAAGGATGAGCCATGTGTGGTGTGTGGCGACAAAGCCACAGGTTACCACTACCGCTGCATTACCTGTGAAGGCTGCAAGGTATGCATACGCAACCATAGCCGCCTGCTGTAGCAGCAGATATCTCAGTAGCTTATTCCTTTAGTTTCATGTCATTGGATGAGGCTTTTCTCGGTGGAAAAATGCAGTAATTATAAGGTGCTTTAAACATTTAAATAGTGTATTTATTATTCTGTCTTGGGGTGAATTTCTGATGTCATTTATAATGAGAAGAAATCAATTAAACTAAACCTTAAGAAACCTTTAGAAAGCCGGAAATAATGGCTGATATGCATCATGTTAACGATCATTGGAAAGTCATTCAATATCCGAAGCTGAATGAAGAAAAAAAAGGATTTAAGGTCTTTGCACCAAACGGTGGTTTAGCGTTTCACCAAAAAGCTGCAGGAGGACGGATTGTTCCTCTTCACTGCAGCTGCAGACTGACACGATCGTGTTACCTCGTCTTTTTTTTTTATTCCTCCATCACTTTCATTTCTAACTGCTCCGTTTCCCACCAGGCGACCCCTTCCGTTTCACCGACTGTCACTCTGCCTGAAGCATTCATTCATCTCTCTCTCTTGTGTTTTTCTGCGCTTTTATCCCGATGCCTGCAGGGTTTCTTTCGTAGGACCATTCAAAAGAACCTCCACCCCACTTACTCCTGCAAATACGATGGCTGCTGCATCATCGACAAGATCACCCGCAACCAGTGCCAGCTGTGCCGCTTTAAGAAGTGCATTTCGGTGGGAATGGCCATGGATTGTAAGTGCTGAGCTTTCATTTTGCCACACAACAAAAAAAAACTTAAATGTCTTCAATTGGATTTTTAACAATAAATAAAGGGTAGAATGCTTTACCATGGCTTTGGTTGTAAATTAACACTTAATGGTCTAATTCACGAGTTATGGTGAATAAAACATGCTTCCTGTTGAAATATTTAGTTTTAAATAACAAGTTACTTGGATAATGATTATATGAAACATTTTTTAATTTTTCTGTACCCAGTGGTACTGGACGACTCAAAGCGGGTGGCTAAACGGCGCCTTATTCAGGAGAACAGGGAGAAACGCAAAAAGGAGGAGATGGTGAAATCCTTGCAGAGCCGTCCAGAGCCCACTGTGGATGAATGGGACCTGATCCGGCTGGTGACGGAGGCCCATCGGCACACCAACGCTCAGGGCGCACAGTGGAAACAGAAGCGCAAATTCCTGGTAAGGACTTGCAAAAATTAAAAATGTATTTCCTTAATATATATTTTAGTCCGCTTTAAAGATCAGTTCCTGCTATGTGCCCTTTAGTCTGGCTCTTAGAGTAGGGAAACCTTACAGGATCAGTCTGAATGCTGCAGGAGAAGAGTTTTCATGCTAAGGACTTGTTAATTAATGACTTAATATATATCAAAATTTCTTATATCTGTTTAACTGACAACATTTTTTCAATGTTACATTGATAAAACAAGCTAAAGTATAAACATGAGACAATCATGAATCCATTGTGGGATTGTTTACACTGTTTAATAGCAAAACCAATGCAGAATGCAATTTATGCAGTTGTTTGTAAATATAAATTCTATTCAATTCGGTTTATTTATATAGTCCCAATTCACAACACATGTCATCTCAAGGCACTTTACAGTTCAACCAGATCATCCAGTCAAATTGATACAAAAATCTCTATCTAAGGAAAACCAGTTGATTGCATCGACTCATTGACTCAAATACAATCCCTCACACTAAGCATGCTTGCAGCGACAGTGGAGAGGAAAAACGCTTAAACCCGGGTGCACACTCCTCATCTAAAGGAGATTTAGATACGAGAAGGAAACTTTCTGTGTCGGGAGGTAATGACAAATCAAGCCAGCCCTGCTGTCGTTGCTAACTCACATTTTGCACTCTGAATTCACACGGCACATAATCCATTTGCTTTTAACGTGTCAAGTATGACTCCATAGGTCCTGCATGAATTCCCTAATTCTGCCTTCAGACTGCTTGAATTCTCGGTGCGTTTTCTAACACCTGTGGAAGTGAACATTCTCTGAGGCGAGATGGAAATTAGGAGCTACTTTACTGAGAGCAGCTCTAAAGAATCCTGAGCTGTTGAAATGTTCCCAAACCTTCTGTCTTTTAGCAACAGAGATGCATGCAAATCTGTTTACAAATTCAAATCTGAAAATCTGCAGTGAATTAAGGTTTGGTACTCTTGACTCTAACACCTTCAATGAGGTGTATTTCAACCAAATAAATGAATGCAGAATCAAGTAAGTAGATATAAAATGAAACACCACTGGAATATAATCTTTAGATAGTTTCTATGGGTAATTGTGATCTAATTTGCATCAGTGCAACACATAAAATCCTAGCAAAAAGTATCTTGAGGGGTATTTCTAGGGTGGATGGTTGATATAGAAAGCAGGAGAAATATCTGCGTGTTTGACGTCCCACCTGCCAGCTTGGACATGACTGATCATAACCCAGGATTTGCTTCAGTAGAGATAAGGAGAGAGTTTACAGAAAGCAGAGCAATGACATATGCTGAGATTCATGGGGTAGCAGGATACATTAATCTTCTAAACCATTAACACAATTACATTTGGTTAAGAGCCCAGAAACAGCACAGCTCCCCAGGTACAACAAAAGCAGAGTTTTTCAGAAGGCCTTTTGCTCTATATATGCCAAGTTGCCAAAGTTAGCTTTTTGCAAGAATTTTGAAATAACATTTTTATAAAATTAGGAATTCAATAAATTTTCACGTTGGTGTTTCACCCCGCCAACAGCATCAATGTGGATGTAAGCATTGCAGTTGAGATTTAGAAGCTATTCTTTTTACAGTAGATTTAGCATCCTACTAAAACATCCTCTTTTTTTATGAAGTAATGAACATTTATATAATTGAAGATCTCAAAATAGTTTTTTAGTTAAATGTTTTGGTGTTTGTACACACCATCTGACCAAAGTGAAATATGAATCCTCCCCATAAACCTTCAGCAGACATAAATCTCCCGCTTTTCATTGGTTTTAAACTTATAAATTTAAAACTGATGGTCAAGGAAGCATTTTCCAAATAGTGAAGTGTTTTCATCAGAATCTGTTCAATCTGTGCATTGAGCAGAAGATCCAATTAAAAAACCAGCGGACATCTGGTTCTACTTCAACTCAGGTTCAATAATAAAAAACACTTTTTAATACCAGCTCCAAGTTCCAAGAAAAAAAAAATTACCCTTATGCCAGATATGTTGAATAAATTTTACATTTTTTTATTTGGCTCTAACTGATACATCAGTATACATTATCTTAAAAAAAAAAACGTACAAACATCCACATAATAAGGAAACACGAATCCAAAAAAATGTATGACTATATATATGAGGTATAAAGCCAGAGTTTTTACTGTTTTCTACTAGTATAGAGTAAGTATACAGGGCCTACTGTATGATAAGTAAGCACTGGTATAATTTACTCTTCAACATCCTTTGTTTGTTAGTTGTTTGCCTTGAACGCTAAAGGTTTGTCTTTCCTAACTACACATGAATCTGGGATTACCTTCTGGTTCGCAGAGTAAAAGGAAACTCACCGTTAATGTCGCCCTGAGATCCGTCGGTATTTTCCAGTCTGTAATTCTCTAGAAAACAAAGTTTTACTTCAACGATGTCTCATACACTACTCAGCTTTGACAGCATCATCCCACTGCATCTGATAGGCAAACTGGAACAGCCGGGCTTCATTACACCCCTCTACAATTGGCTGCTAGACTTCCTCACAAACAGACCTCAGTCAGTCCGAGTTGGACAGAACACCTCTGATGTCTTCAACCTAAGCATAGGCTCCCCTTAAGTCTACGTCCTGACACAACTGCGCCCCCTGGTTCACCAATCAGACCGTGAAGTTTGTAGATGACACCATCAGCTATAGAGGTGGTCAGCAGCACCAAATTCCTGGGGGTGCACATCACAGAAAACCTCACCTGGAGTGTAAACACCTAACCTGACTCCGCCAGATGGATTTGCTCCGCATATCCATCTGGAAACCTTTCTTTGAAGAAATTTTGCAAAGGGGCTAAAATACTGATTAGCTGATTGGCATATGTTGGTGATAGACGGGCCAAATAAACCAATCAGATCAACGAAGCATATGACGTAACAGAGCGACGACGAAGAGGAGCCAATTGATAGATCAAACTCTTGCCGAAACCAGTCGGGAGAAGAGCAAAAACATCTTTTCCTCTGAGAAAAGCCTCCAGAGCAGTGTTTTGCTCTTCTTTCAGTGAAGAAATACTCTGTAATTCTGATAAAACTTGCTCGATAGCCACGCTAACGCTAGTTTCATCGGCTGAAGCTGCCATGTTCCTTAGACTGAACTGTCGCGCTTCTCGTTGCGTCACACCTTAACTCGCCTCAAAGCCAACGCTGATTGGACGTTTGTTTGGTGAACGGCTCCAAATTTTCTTTAACAGAGAGTCTCCAGACTGATCTGCGAGTGAAACCTTGAAAGCTCGCGAGATCAGGATGGTCTCACGAGGCTAGTAAACACCACACCACTGGTCAAAATGGCACAAAAGTGTATTTTACATCCTGCGGAGGATGAGGAGAGCCCTCCTGCTCCCACCCATCCTCATCACCTTCTACAGAAGTACCATAGAGAGCATTCTGACCAGCTGTCTCACTGTGGGGTGTGGAGGCTGCAGCGCCTCAGACTGGAAGAAAGTGTTTTATGCCAGCGCTGTGTGTCGCAAGCCCGTAACACTAATACTAACCCCTCATACCATCACCATGGACTGTTCTCCCTGCTGCCCTCTGGGAAGAGGTTTCAAAGCATTCAATGCAGGACCAGTAGATTCTGCAACAGCTTCTTCCCCACCGCCATCAGACTGCTGAACTGTTGGGAAATACTTTAAATCATTTACAGAGTCTGCACCGAAAATACTGCATATTTGCACCATTAATGCTCTAAACTTCCATATCAACCTGAGTTTTTTTGCACCATTTTTTTTTCTCCCACACTGCTTACATTTGATCAGTGCTGCATTTAATGGAATGGACATCTTCATTTATTGTCTTAAGCTGCACTAAATTGAATTTTGTTTTATATACACTCTGTGTATACAAAATGACAATAAAATTTGTCTAAGTTTAAGATATGGCATAATATTATTAACACCGGAAGCTGAAGAAGTCAGATACTCCTTTTTCTTGCCACCTGTTGGTGAGCTGGGAAATATCCGTCCTTCCCTCCCTCTCTTCTCCTCTCCTCTTTTTTCTATCTTCTCTTTTTCCCTCATTTTTTTCCTGTCTGACTTCCTTCATTTTATCTGTTTTTCTTTCCTCAGTTTCTTTTTTTGTTCCACCTTTGTCCTTATTCCTTCTTTTGTTTCTTCATATTTTCATCCATGTGTTCTTTCTTCTGTCTTTTCTTACTCAGATGATGATTGTAAATATAGTCCACATTACAAAGAAGTGTGGAAAAGTGTCAAACTTTTACACAATTAATCCATGCAAACTCTGGAGCTTGTTGTTGAAAACTCAGGTTTCACACATTAAATTAAAAAAAAGGAGCCAGCAATAAGCCCTTATAATCAGTGAATTAGACTAATCCAGCTTCGATCAACCAAAACTGATTTGTTTTTTATTCAAAAGGTCAAGCAGAGCACAGAGCTACAATGTTTTCAGAGACTTTTTTCCATGACTCTTGCTACATTTATCAATGTTCAGGTCATTTTAGAAAATTAGGCTGATTCGATAACCTAAATTATCCTCATCAATTTCCAGAATTAGACTCTGCATTAATCTAGATAATCTGCTGAGTTCACTTTAAGGACTTTTCCCTAGATTTTGTTGTTTTCTTAAGTTCACTAGACGTTTCTAATCACATTTTGCCATAGATGAACTCAATACAAACAAAAGCCATTCCAACATAAAGTGTTAAATACAATATCTGTGGAATAAGTGTAGCAAATTAAGGGTGTAAAACCCTCAGATGATTCTCCTACTTCTCCTCAAAAGCTTTTATTTTTTAATTTTTTTATATATACAATCTACCCTGACCACCTACAAATGCTTATTTTTTTAATCTAGAGTTGCATCTACCAAAGTTATTATTGCAATAATTTAACCTTTACATGAACAATCGTATCCCAGTTGTTGGTCCAAGTTTTATGATTGATGACTTGCAGTTGAAGGTGATTATTCTTATGCTTATCTTAACATTGGCTGAAGCTCAACTGCAAAAAAAATAACTTCAGCTTTGACACATACTTTATTAACTAGAGGTATGAAACCGTATTTTACATTATCACATTTCATTTGCTGAGATATCTAAATGTGAACGTTTTAATATCCACAATCCTCACATTAGACCCAAAAACTTCAATGCATTTCATTGTTATTTTATGCGACTAAAATAGTGCACAATGGAAATGACCAAGAATTCAGTGTTTTTATTAAAGTTTTCAATTAAAATCAGAAACTTCTCAGCCTCTATTGATAATCATGGTACTTCCTTAGTCATCCTGTTTCAAACTGGATGGGATTTTGTGTGACAGTCTTTACTACAAACTATGTTTTATTATCTCTAGATCTCCAACCAAAAGATCAGTGCAAAAAAACGATCTAGAAATAAGTAAAAATTTCTTAAATAAAGTTTATTCAACCGTAATTTGAGCAGGTAAATGAGATAGTTTGCCAATGGAATGAGTAATTTTAGTCTTAAAATAAGAGAATTAGATAATATGCACTTGAAATAAGACAACCCAATTGTGTTTTCTTATTTTAAGTGTAAATTGTCTTGTTCCATTGGCAAAATGTCTTTTTTACCTCCTCAATTCAAGAACAAATGCACTTATTTTAAGAAAAAATGACTTATCTAGATTTAGATTTTTTGCAGTGATCAGACCAATAGTAATAATATTAAGGCTTTATAATAATAATTCACTTAAGAATGCAAAAATTCAAAAAGAACACTGCAATAGGTTTTAATAGCTTATGTTTAAGGTGTTTTGTTCATTCTAAGGGAGGTTTTAATAGATATTCTAAAGCTGGACGGATTTCTGAGGGATTTTTTTTACACCATTTCCTAATCGCTGTTTTTTTTTCACCTGATGCAGCCAGAGAAAATTGGCCAGTCTCCAGTTGCCCCAACGTCAGACTGTGACAAAGTGGATCTTGAAGCCTTCAGCGAGTTCACCAAGATCATCACCCCTGCCATCACTCGCGTTGTTGATTTTGCCAAAAAACTGCCCATGTTCTCTGAGGTGAGTGAAGGTAGATTGTTTGGCAGCAGAGGACCGGTTCAGAGAGTGATGGATGCTGCTACGTTTCTGTCCGACTGTGTTTGTTTGTGTAAATTACTTAGGTTTAGTTGTACAGTTTGTCTGGACGATAATTTCATGTATCTTCAGAGAACTCAAAGATTGAAGTAATGACTAAGCTGAGCAGTAGAGAGCCTTGATAATTCATCCATACTCCTCAACCTGGTATATGAATGGAAAGTGAAAGGAAAAGGATGTGTTTTCATTTTTTTATTTTTTTTTCTAACGAACCCTTAGCAGCAATTATTCCTGCAAGTTTTTTGGTTGTTTCTTTACAGGCTTAACACTCATTTTCATTTATTAAACACCTTAAGTTCAGTCACATATGACAAAATTGTCTTTTTCAGGTCTTGCCACAGAGTCACTTGAATTTGTTTCCATCTGTTGGGTTCATAAAATGTAGGTTTTTGCAAAAGAAGAACTGAAATACACAATTATGGATACAATTTCTGCAGAAAGGAGAGACAGTTGAATCCCAGACTCAAACACACTGTCTCCCACCGGACCTCCTCTGCAGAGCATTTTATTAACATAACATGACACATGGTTACAAACAGAGTATTGTTCTGACAGAACAATTGATCAGTTCATGAAGACAGAATGCTCCATCAGAATGACAAGGCAGGATAGTCTCCTGACTGGATCATGAGAGAGGAGTGGACCATCCCCTCGCACAAATGTTACATAAACACACATTAATTTTATAATCATCATTGAATAAACCTAATACCATCTACATTTTTTGTGTATGTTTAAAGCCTCTGCCCTGCTAGAAGGTCAACGTCTGTCTACATCTCGTCTTCTGCAGCCTCCTATAGGGTTTTTCTCCTTTTACATTAATCTAAGCTGATCTACTGCTTCCCTGTTACTGCATTTTGGGCGCCAGAGCATCTGATTTACATGCATCGTCCAGCAGCATCAAGAGGCCCTCCGACAGTGTGGTGCCTGAACGCGTTCATTGAACGAAAGTTCATGAACTCGTTCATATTTTAGGCGAACGTGAACTGAACGTACTGTATTACTGCCTGATGAACGTTACTGTGAACTTGTTCATTCTGGTGTCTGTGAACGGCACGCTCTCTCAGTTCACCTCCGTTAAATAGGTTGCCAAATTTCTATAGAGCCCTCCAGGCGAAACCCCGGCTAAATCACACCGTAAACACGCCTTAATATGTAGCGGGAAAAACACCCAAACTGGCAACACCAGCTACCAGTGTCGTAGCCTACAGCCGCGTGCGTCATCAAAACAAAATGCAGCGTGGAAGCCACAGCAGCATGGAGGCGACCGTGGAGGCGACAAAGCAGCAGTATGATCACTTAGAACAGATTTATGACCAGGTGGTCGGTGAGGATGATGGCAACAATCTTACATTTCTCTGCAAACTTTGCCTGCCGGCTTTCAGTAAAAAAATCCGCACTTCAGTAAACTTATATTCCTCAGTTTGTGTTAGTAAAATTTTCTTGAGGGTTTTACTATTCATGTAACTTGTTTGTTAAACCTGCCTGGTATAATTTTCCAGGATTCCAGTATTCCTTTTTAGTATGTACTGAAGTGGAATTTCAAATGGAAAAATGATTAAAATTAAAAAAACATTTGCACCTTAAAGACTACTTTCCTGTTTTTCTTTTAATAATTCCTCATAAAAAAGACCATTCAAGCAGCACATTTTTCCTGATGTTTTTGAGAATATACTGTAGGGGTGAAAGCTGCAGCTGCTACTAGTGTGAAGTGAATGGACAGCAACAAAGCATTAAAGCAACAATGGGGAAATGCTGTCCCCTCAATGCTAATGTAAACCCTGGTTGGATAAGGATACAAAACTGGATATGAAGATGAAATCTGACGCACAGTTTCAGTGTTACAACTGTTAAAATAATTGCTGTCTGTGGTTCTACAGTAGGCTATGGTGTAATTGAGCAATATATGAAAAAAAAAGAACTATGAACTAGTTCATTTTTTGGAACTGTGAACTTAGTTCAAAATTTTGAATTATGAACTATGAACTGAGCTAGTTCATTTTAAAATGTGTGAACTGAACTTTGAACTAGTTCACGTAGAAAGAGATCTTCCCCAACACTGCCCTCCGAGCGTTGTGGCATCGTATAATCCAACGCCGGAGTTTGGAAATCTTAACTTTTGCGCCTTGCCGTAGAAGTTCAACCAATCAGAAAAGCAGAAACAAGAGTTTTCTGGGAGACACTACATGCAAGCTGTGATCCCTTCTGCAGAGCTGTCAGTATATGAAAAATGGATATTTATAAAAGGTGTTAAACACAGGTTTTAAAAAGGCAGGATAATTTATTTTTCTATAAACAAGGAACAGAGAATGAATTCTGATCATTATTGCACCACTAAAACATTTTCTTATTGAACTGTGGTTAAAACAGTTTATAAAGGATATATATTAACTAAAAATTTTAAAACCTGCCAGCTAAAAAAATAATAGGTATATATATATATATATATATATATATATATATATATATATATATATATATATATATATATATATATATATATATATACCGATGAGTACCAAATATTTTAGTCACTTATTGATATAATTACCTAAATATTTTGTACCTGCAGTTCTGGTACTTACAGTTTTTACCACAAATATAAAAAAGACTTTATATTCACTTTCAGCTGCTATGAATGGTAGCGGGAAATCCGCAACAGCATTGGGCTTCAGAGAGCTTTAACTGGGGAAGTCCAGCGCTGTCACCCGCCGGTCTGCGGTAGGGGCCTGCTGTCCCAAACAGAACTAATTATTTAATTAGGAACATATCCTGATAAAATTACTACACAGATGACATTTTGAGGTGGATTTGTTGAGAAAATAACCTTTAAAACCTTTTTTTTCCCCCAATTCATCAAAGCAAATAAAGCCAAGCTGCTCTTTAGATGCAACGAAACAACAGAGCAGCTCGACAGCCGAAGTATCGAGCATTCAAAGCGTCTGACCTCAACTTGCACAAGCATCCAAGTTTAGGAGTTGGATGCTCTTTTGAAGATGTGTGAACGCAGCATAAGAAAGCCATTCCAAACCATAATATAAGCTGCAACCAGATTCTTTTCCCAACTAAAAGGTCTCCTGCCGACAGATTATGGTAACTGAGCTGTCGAGATCTGCAGCTCATCCAATTTAAGAGCCTTTCCCCTGTTCTTCTAATTCATAACCTCCTTACCAAGCCAGACAGTTTATCCACGGTCTTGTATATTTGTAGATATATTTTCCACTTTCAGAGGATGAGATTACAAATGTTCAAAGTTTTATAGCCTAACTCTGATTTAAGTTTCTCCAAACCTTAATTTATAACCTTGCTGCTGAACACCTACTCTTTAGTCTGTTTGTTCTCTAGTGTTCTCTAACAAACCTCTAAAGCCTAAACCAAACAGCTTTATTTATACTGTGACTTATTTACACATGAAGCCTGTGAACGCAAAGGTGAAACATTTTCATTTTAGACTCTGTTTACTTGAAGGCAAATTATTAACAGAATTTAAACCTTCAAAAATACTCTGCATCCATCATCTTTCTCAAAAGCAGTGTAATAATTAAGTGACGATGGTGTTTTTGGAGAATCATCCAAGGCTTTTTGTCTAATGCAACAGATGCATTCAGAGCATCTTAAGTTGGAATTTGTAGCTAAATTAATCCCAAATAAAGAGTTGTCTTTATAATCTAGAGATTTAAATATTTGAAGACATATCCAGGAGATTTGGGTGCTGTTTTTTTCGTTAGTATAACTGTGTTTTTTTCATTTTATTTTGTGTTTTTTAATCTAATAATAAAACTTAATGATAAAACTTAAAAATTTAAAAATACAGTTTAGCTAAGATGGGGTTTCGTTATGCTTCCTCACTGAATCCCCGATAGAAAATGCACAGAAACAAAGCCAACAGTCATTAAGCCACTAAAAGCTAATTAGCTGCTTCTCCTTTAAATTGATGTAGCAGTAAACGCATTGTAAGCATTTCGTTTACGCTTCGATGACGAGCCCTGATTACAAATGTACAAGACAGAGCAAGACAGCGAATGTCAATTAAACTGTTCAGCTGACAGTTGTGACACGGAGAGGGAAGAGTTGCATCGAGGTGAGATTAATTCAGAACACCCAATGAAATGAGATTCAGCTTAGGGCTGCTTGTATCCATTTAAATCGTGGTTTTTGAATTATCTGTCCATGCAGCGGAAACACATACAAGTTTGGTTGAATGCAACCCATCTGCCTCTGCTGTAGATTAGTGAACAGATTCTTCATGCGTCCATTGTGGATTGTCACATGGCACAATTTGTGACAGATGACAGTATAGACGGGACTTGGTCGGGTGAACTCTGGGTTATTGTCTAATTGTTATTCATGTTTTACTCAGTTGTTGCTAAGCTGCAGGCAACACACCCCTGTGCGTTCGTGGATATATCTGATCATATTTTCCTGCTAGACTTATTTCAACAGTTTGTCAGGACCTATGAACCTCTAACATAAGAACTCCTAGTGTTAAATTGCAACTCTTTATTTTTCCTTGTTAGGATTTTAAAGGCGAGGAAGCTTGTAGTGATGATATATGCTGGCTTGGACCACTCACTTTTACACCGTCTGCAGTTGGTACAAAATGCAGCTGCCCGTCTCCTTACTGGCACACGTAAACGTGACCACATATCACCTGTTCTAGCCTCACTGCACTGGGTCCCGGTTGTTTTTAGGATAGATTTTAAAATTTTATTTTTTGTTTTTAAAGCTCTTAATGGTCTAGCCCCCCAGTATTTGACTGAGCTTCTCCAAATTCATACCCCGGCCAGAACACTGAGATCCTCTAATCAGCTGCTACTCGCGATGCCTAAAACCAGACTTAAAACCAAAGGTGATCGTGCCTTTATGGCAGTGGCTTTTAAATCCTCTTTAAAGTCACATTTCTTCTCCCTGGCTTTTAATCATGTCTAAGTGGAAATTTGGCAAAATTTTATTTTAAATTTTATTTTATTCTAAAATGTATTTTAATTGAAACATTTATCTTATTCTAGTTTATGTGTTTACGTATTTTAGTCTTCAGCTTGTATCTTATGTTCCTTAACTGTGATTCCTGCACATCATTTTGGTCAACCCCGGTTGTTTTAAATGTGCTTTATAAATAAAGTTTGAGTTGAGTTGAGTTGATGAGTAAAGTGAAAACATGATTTCTTGAGGCTAAAGATGTCCTGCAGGGTCATTTTCATTCTACATACTGGAAGGTACCATTGCAGATTTGGCTCTATGGTTGTGACAAAAAACAAAGATAACTACTCGAGTAATTAAATGTTTGTCTAATAAAGCTTAAAATAAGCAGTTTAAGGGGAAAGTGGAAAATATCTAACTTGTCAAAACGAAGAGGTTGAATCAATCAAATTAGACTAAACCAAAACCCGGACAGGAATGGAGTCCGCAGTACAGCAACTGTCGTCTTAAAGGACTCATGATGTTTGACGCACGGACAATCTGCAAGGTAAATTAGCTACCCGGCCGTTACAACATCTGTAGCATTTATGTTCTGTGCAGCTTTCTACTAACCTGACTCCGCCAGATGGATATGCGGATTACTTCCGCTGAAGTAATTTTGGGAAGGGGCGAATATACTGGTTAGCTGATTGGCCTATGTTGGTGATAGACGGGCTAAATAAACCAATCAGATCAACGAAGCATATGACTAACAGAGCGACGACGAAGAGGAGCCAATTGATAGATCAAACTCTTGCCGAAACCAGTGGGGAGAAGAACAAAAACATCTTTTCCTCTGAGAAAAGCCTCCAGAGCAGTGTTTTACTCTTCTTTCAGTGAAGAAATACTCTATAATTCCGATAAAACTTGCTCGATAGCCACGCTAACGCTAGTTTCATTGGCTGAAGCCGCCATGTTCTTTAGACTGGACTGTCGCGCTTCTCATTGCGTCACACCTCAATCCGTCTCAAAGCCAACGCTGATTGGACGTTGGTTTGGTGAACGGCTCCAAATTTTCTTCAATGGAGAGTCTCCAGAGTGATTTGCGAGTGAAATCTTGAAAGCTCGCGAGATCAGGATGGTCTCACGAGGCTAGCTTTCTACCCCTTCTGGTCAGCTCCAAGTGGGCATGGTTAGCAGAAGCTGCATGTTGACGACAACACACCACTAGCGGAAGTAGAACACGGCCGTTAAAAGTAGTGTTTCACCGATACCGATACCAGTATCGGACGGGGCCCCGATACTGCCCTAAAATGGTGGTATCGGCGAGTACCAACAAATAGGGCACCAATACCATTTTGAGAGCCATAAGTTTATTCAACTATTGTCACCCACTCCTTAAGTTTCTTTTAAATTGATTTAAATAAAGTTCCAAATGCAACAAATATCTCTAATGTTTCAGAAATAATGTCATTTGTTCATAGTGTCAGTAACAATAGGATAATACCACAGCATTACTGTGGCACTATAATCTTACTCCCTTTTATTTTGCAGTTCTAGCCAATTAGTTCACCTTAGAAGAAAATATGATTATATTTTATGACACAATAGATATTTTTTGGCTCTTAAAAGCTATATTGTCTGAGGCAGACACATGGATGGTTTTAGACAAGTGTCAACAGGGGCCAGTTCCCCTGTAGAACTGAAATGATGATACACTGGCAGAAGAACTGAACTGTTCCCCTACACCAGTTATTTTTTTTAAACCCTTGCAGTTTTAATTTAACGACAATTTCAAAATGATAGAGTTGCACTTTTAGCTTGAGCCATATAGAGTTGAGGTTTCTGCAACATTCAACTCCAGGGTCCCCGTTGATCTGTGGCTCTGTTGATAGATTTAACAATGGACTTTATCCCTGTATTTTTCTACATATCTTTTTTTTTTCTTCTGTAACCCTATGAAAAAACCCTGGCCAAGCCCTTACCCCTCTGTTAAATTTAGTCCTTACATTTTCTGTTAAATTTAGTCCTGTTTATTTTGATACAGTATATATCCTCACAACAGAGATAATGTTTCCATTGGCCAATAAAAGGCATTTGTTTTTGTTTGATCATCAGCTGCCTTGCGAAGACCAGATCATCTTATTGAAAGGCTGCTGCATGGAGATTATGTCGCTGCGAGCGGCCATCCGCTATGACCCGGAAAGCGAGACGCTGACGCTGAGCGGGGAGATAGCTGTAAAGCGCGAGCAGCTGAAGAACGGAGGGCTGGGAGTAGTGTCTGACGCCATCTTCGATCTGGGCAAAAGCTTGGCACAGTTTAACCTGGATGACACCGAGGTGGCGCTCCTACAGGCCGTGCTTCTCATGAGCTCAGGTATGTTTAAAAGTAAAAAGGTTTCCTCATTTTATATTTTATTTACAGTTGCTTGACATGATGTTCAGTATAAAATCTAATAAACAAGGTTGCATTTAAATGACTTAGACTTAGACTTAGACTTCTTTATTTGTCATTTTGTATGCACAGGGTGCATACAGAACGAAATTGCGTTACATACAGCTTATGAACGTTGCATTGATATTTCAAATGGCACGAGTTATAGAAAAATACAAAAAGTGCAGCAGTGGTCAAAGTGTGAACAGTGCAGAGGATAAGAGACAGTGTGCAAGTTGCAGTGGTTCAGTGCAGAATGGCATTTGTGCAAAAAATGCGTTATTGAAAAATACAATGAGATGAACAATTTAAAGGGCTAAAAGTTAAAAGTGGTGCAGAGTTCGGATTGTGGATCAAAGGTTCAACAGTCTGATGGCAGTGGGGAAGAAGCTGTTGCACAACCTGGTGGATCTGCAGCGGATGCTGCGGAACCTCTTTCCAGAGGGCAGCAGGGAGAACAGTCCATGGTGGGGGTGTGAGGGGTCTTTGATGATATCATTGACATCATTTTGTTTTCTTAGCTTTGGTAGCAAGAAAAGTTTTCTAGTTTCTAATAGAGAATGTTGCAGCCGGAAGAAGAGAAATTCCCCAATACCTGAAGCACATTCATAGGGCCTCTTTCTTAGATCAATATCATTGACCCAGTCTGCCATTTCAGAGGCCTTGTCTCAGTCCTTCTTTAAAGCTAAGAACTCCAGGAAAACCAAGATACAGTATTTATTTTTCTTTTTGTTCTCTTAGCACTGTCCTCAGCCTCTCGCTGTTATTTCTTGACACGTCCAGGCAGATTGTTTTTCTTACTTTGAGCCTTGACTACTTAGCTGTGAGTTGACAGGATTTGGTTGAAACTGTAGTTGTGCAGTTTAACTTTGATGACTTAAGTAGTCTAACATGCCACTTCTGCTCACTTGTGTGTTATAGAGGGGCGGACTTCTGAGCTTCTCTCAAAGTATAAATTCTTCCAAGCAAACTAAATTTTTTTCTTGTTCTCGACTTCTTAAGAACAAGTAGAAATTTCATAGTTCTGTAGCTGGCTTTATTAGCAGAGAGGCTCGCCAAAATGGCCACTGTCTTCTCAATCTCAGTGCTAATTTTTAATTGTTAAAAAAATATCAACAACAAAGATGGGATGAGCTAGTCTTTGTGGGGTCCACAAGACAAAACACCTTTGCCACTCCCTATTGGCCAATATTTTCTATGTATATTCAATTCAATTGAGTTTATTTCTATAGTGCCAATTCACAACACATGTCATCTCCAGGTAGCTTACTGTTCACCAGATCATACAGTCAAATTGATTCAAAGTTTTCTATCTAAGGAAAACCAGTTGTTTCCATCGACTCAAATGCAATCTCTCACACTAAACATGCTTGTAGCGACAGTGGAGAGGAAAAACTCCCTTTTAACAGGAAGAAACCTCCAGCAGAACCAGGCTCAGTGTGAGCGGCCATCTGCTGAGGCCGACTGGGGTTCAAGGAGAGAGAAGCAGAGATACAAAAAGCAGCTGTAAAAGGCGACCCCGTCCAGGAAACGCATAGCCAGGCAATATCACAATATATTGCAATTTTCTACCCATCTGATATCAAATTTAAATGTAAAAATAAAAAGGCAATATCTGTACATTATAAGTTCATCAGAAGATATTGATAGTTCATTTATTATGTTGTTTTGTTAGCCACGTTGTTTGGGGTTTAAGTCAGTCTGTGTCGGCCATTGTGGCAGAAATGGCGGCAAAGCACAGCAAAAGGTCCATGGCACCATTTACAGGAGCAGTGGTGCAGAAGTAGTGCATTTCCCCCCGACTTTTTTATTGAAAAAAGTATTTTCTTTTTAAATCAATATTAGAAGCTGAAAGATTGATATTATATCGGGTGGCTTAAAATCTCGATATATCACCAAATTGATTTTTTTCCCATACCACTATTCCCTACTTTGCCCCACAATTCTGGTCCAACCACTTAAGGTAAACACAGCCTAGATGGATCTCAGCTTTCACATTCTGAGTCACTAAAAAATTTCCAGAACTTAATTTTCCCGTAAACCAGAATGACTTGCTTCAGAAAAATTGTTTTTCATTTTTATTACCCCTTACCGACTGTAATTTCTCATTTTAACCTGCATCTTGCCAATTTTTTTTTTTTATTTAGGTGGAAAACCAACCAATCATTGACAGTTCAAACTCCAAGAAATAATAAGGGGTTCAGAGCTTGTTTAATGTTGCTTTTGTCTGCTTTTTTGACAGATCGCTCGGGCCTGACTTGTGTGGACAAGATAGAGAAATGTCAGGAGACTTACCTGCTGGCGTTCGAGCACTACATCAACTACCGCAAGCACAACATTCCCCACTTCTGGCCCAAGCTCCTGATGAAGGTGACTGACCTGCGGATGATCGGGGCATGCCACGCCAGCCGCTTCCTTCACATGAAGGTGGAGTGTCCCAACGAACTCTTCCCGCCGCTTTTTCTCGAGGTGTTTGAGGACCAGGAAGTGTGACACACGGAGTCGCTGCCATTACCTATGGGAAACAGAAAACGGGAGATGGGCAAAAGCCTCGGAGACACAGGAAGAGTCTCACTGGCGGGAATTTGTGTTTCTTCAACATCAAATTCACAGTTTGTGGTTTAAGAAAAACTGGTCGTAACACGAAAAAAAAATAAACCCACACACACCAGCATAAGGAGAACGGAATTAATGCTCCTCCTTCTCTTTTTCTACACCTTCTCCTGTTTAAGAATCGGTGTGGGGGCCCTTCTGTCTGAGCAGCATCTTTCATCCAGAAAGAGTTTTTGCCATTTGCCAAGACACATCCAAAAAACACACGACAACACTCACACTCAGAGCCACAGTTTCTTTCACCTCAGTTCTTCAGGGCAGCGTTGTTTGTGGGGGTCGGGTTCCCCTCCTTGTTTCCTTTTTTTTTTTTTTGTATGCTTCTTGCAGTGCTCACATTTGAAGCAGCTTCTGAGCTGATCAGGACCCTTACAGTATTATTTCTGAAAAAAGTGTTAAAACAGTCATTCAGAAAAAAAAGGGGGGAATGTCGATGCTATTTTACACATTCTTGTAGGCAATCAGCGAACACTGCAAGCAGAAACAATTTTTTTTTTCTTTTCTCCCCCCCACATTTTGCTGGTGTGCAACGGCGCCGATGGAAGCAAACGCTACCAGACTGGGCAGCCTGTTACTCAACTCAATCTGAGCCGTTACTGCTGTTGTTGTTGTTTTGTGATGGAGCTGCTCCTCATCCCACTGAAACTGGTGCTGTATTTATCTAAAAAAGGCTAGTTCAGTTTGATTCAATGAAATCTACTGTCAGCCTTTAAACAGGAGGCAGACTGCAGCTCCATATCTACCTTCTTTTTTTATTTTATTTTTTGTCATCGGACCTACTCCTGTGACTCAGACACACAGACATGTGCAGGCAGTCCCTCTCACTGCCTATGCAGCTTTCATACCGTTGTATGAATTACAATAAAGCGCTTCTCTCTCTGAGGAGTTACCACTCTGAAAGAAGGAAAGGGAAAACGAGACATCAGGAAGAGGGCATTCCCTTTGAGAAGCATATAATAGGGGAGCGGAGACAGGAAGAGGAAGTGTGATGTAATACCCAGACTGGGGTCAGAAGTAAATCTTCTACACCCCGTCTTCCTGTCTCGCTCTTCATCTCACACATATTTACATGGAAACATACAACCTCACCTCAGTGTAACATGAATGCCTCATTTTACTGTACACACTGCACTGTGGTGTCAATATAAAGCCCTAACCTGTAGGGTTTCTACAGGGAGAGTCCTCTCCTCATGGACTCAGCTCAGCGTGGCCCCTCCAGGCTTACATACACACTTGCCTTTTTTTAGAAAAAAATTAAAAAGAGAAAAAAAAAAGTGAAAGAAAAAAAAATGTATGGGAGTCACTGAGAGCAGGTGAAAAGGCCAAGAAGGCTACCATTTACCTCAAAAAAGCGGACACACCCCACTGTGTCAGGCACTACCTCACCTCTGTGGACACAGGGCAGCTGCCCACAGCCAGACATACACCATTCAAGTAGTTGCATATGCAGACTTATATAAAGACGTGCATTTTTTTTTTTTTTTTTTTTGCCTAACAGCACAAAAAAAACACTCACAGAACACATACAGACACACATTCAACTCTCTCACTTGGTTCAAATGAAAAACCATTCAAAAAGACAGGAGGGCCGACCACCCTTCTCCATCCTGCAGGGGGAGTGGTACCAATGACATGCGGATCATCTCTTCTGTTATATGGGACCAAGCATCATCCATTTCTGTAAAAACAGGAAGTGACTTATAGAAGCAGGAAGTGAACGGCGGGCACCCCGGTTTGACCGTTTCAGAGAACAAGCCAGAGCGACAGACGAGACTCGGCCCCAGAACAACGCGCACCCCCCAATGAATTGGCATGCAGAGAACAACCATCTCCATACTATCACAGCTCGTCCTGTAATATCTGCAACTGGATATTGATGAATAGAAGATTTCTCTGAATATTGGGCAGCAGTTAGATTGGCAATCATGTGGAAAAAGAAAGCTTGCTTCACTGTCACTGCTAAATAATGCATACTAACCATTCAGATATTAGAAAAGCTTTAAAAACTTTAAAGTTTTAAAATCACTTAAATTTCAGCTATTAAAAAAAACAAGACAAATTCATCATATAAACACACTGAAGACTCCAGGTTAAGTTTTTCCCTTTTACTTTTCCCCTATTTTGTTCTCTTTATATTTTATATCATCGCTCCCAACTACCTTTAGGTTTCTGTAAACAATCATCTCATGTGTGAGGTAGATAAATTCTAAAATTAAAGATCTTTAAAATCTAAAGATACTGTTATTTTTTTATGTTGTCAAATTTTATATAAATCTATTTAATTAAATCTTTACAGTGACCAGCACAAATGTTCCTTTTTATCGATATATAATGCCACCGTAGAATGATGGACTATATTTTAGTGTTTTAAAGTGTTTTAAAGGATCATTGTTGATGTCTTTCGACCTTAAAACCATGTTAGATCGTTAATGTTTGACATCCTACCAGCAAAACACAAAATCTCTCGATTTGAGGACGCTCATCATCATTTTTCTTTAATTCTAGTTGGACATGGGGTGCACTTTAATTTTCCCATGATTGTCATTAAATATTTTATATGCTTCCCAGTTTTCATCACTATACCAGTTAAATGTAAAACATCCATGGCAGACATCATACAAGAGGCAGCTGGATGACTCTTGAAGCCCACTCTGTTTCTTCAGTTCTGGGCCCAATCCAAATCCGGGTTTCCCCTCCTACTCAACACCAGGCAGCGCTCCTGTGCAGAATGGATAACTAACAGACGAATAAGTATCCAACATGAAGAGAAGAAGAGGACCTGGAAGCACTTCACCTCCTCCTGGGATTCTTCACCTCTCCTGCTCTGCCATCCTCATGGCTTTTCCTGGAGCTCAGCTCAAGCCACCATTATGACCCCATTCAGCCTGGCTAGTGGGAGTTTTTGCACTACTGCAGCAGTCCTCACTTTCACCCCCTTTTCTTGAAAGTTTTGCTTGTACACATTTGTCGGCCCAACTCGTCCTAGATGGGAATCCTTGACCACTCTGTATAACAGAGGCTGACGGCCACAGTTCAGTCAGTCCCAAACCTACCCTGTAGTCGGCATCGCACCGAAGGGTGGAGAGAGACCCCTGCATGGGAGGGATTGGAGGGCTGCGTAGCACTTATCCCCTTCTAGTAATCATGATCCTAGCATTTCAGATATGCCCCCCTCAAGTTGTTTTTCCCTCCTCCTTTTTTTTAAATCCTTGCTTTTGCCCCTCGAGTTTGGAATCACTGACACCAATCAAAACCGTGGCCTCTTCACCTTGTGAAACAAGGCAGGCCACTACCCCTTTCAGAGACCACCACCGATTGAATGTGAACAGCAATGCAGCAGAGACGAGAACGAGAGGAGAAAATGTAAGGAATCAAAAATGCCATTACTAGCTCGGATTACGTGTGAATTGTGCCCAATGGACAGGGAAATGTTGGAATATGCAATGTCCCCCTACTTTATAGGAGGCCCCTATTTGCAGACACCCCCCCACCCCCCCCCCCCCCCCCCCAAAGAGAGGACTTTTAAAAAAAAAAAAAGACTCCTTAACCGAAATATTGGAGATTTTCCTTTTCTTTGTTTTCGTATATTTCTTTGTGTTTTGATGCTTTAACTGCTCTGTGTAAAAGAGAGAGGAAAAAGAAAACAGCTGTAGTCACTTTTTGACCGTGTGTGCAGTGTAAAATTGGAGAACTTTCACTTCTTTTGCTCACATCTGTCTTTTGTGTTGAGAAGCCAACTGATGTGTTTTGTCTTGTGTCTCTCCAGTTGCCCATCCCCTTTTATCAGGAGGAACTTAAAACCAACAAAACAGGAACAGCTTCTTTTTTTTTTTTTTTTACATATGTATATTTCTCTTTTTTATTAAAATACAACAGAAAATAATGCAACCTTAAACTGAAAAAAAAAAAAAAAAAACTGAAACACAATCCTGTCATACCTCATGCAACACAAAACTCAAAATAACTCGGGAGGCATATTTTGCAGGATAATGTAAAACTGTTGGGCTTGTGTGTACGCAACCGTTCAGTTCAGCTCAATAAATTAAAAATAATTGAAAAGTTAATTTACTTAGTAATTCAGCTAAGAAGAGAAATCCATATATAGAAATTGTTGCACACTGCGAGATATTTTAATGATCTATTTTTTTTTTTATAACTGTTGCTTAAGGCAAAAAAGAAAAAAGATAGAAAAAGAATATATATATATATATATATATATATAGATACTATTTTACCAGTCGGCCTCGGCAGATGGCTGCTCACACTGAGCCTGGTTCTGCTGGAGGTTTCTTCCTGTTAAAAGGGAGTGTTTCCTCTCCACTGTCGCTACAAGCATGCTTAGTGTGAGGGATTTCATTTAAGTCAATGCAATCAACTGGTTTTCCTTAGATAGAAAACTTTGAATCAATTTGGCTGTATGATCTGGTTGAACTGTAAAGTGCCTTGAGATGACATGTGTTGTGAATTGGCAATATAGAAATAAACCAATTTGAATTGAATTGAAATTTGAGAGCCAAAAGTTTTATTTAACTATTGTTACCCTTTCCAGGTAGGCAATAAAAAGTTCTACTGGATTCATTTTGTATTGCAGCAGCTTGACAAAGCCATGATGGCAATTATTTAACATCCAAGTAGTATGCAGTTCTTTATATATATATATATACACACAGACATCAATTTCAAACAGATGGTATCGGTATGGTATGGGTATCGGCCAATACTGCACAGCCAGGTATCGGTCGTCGGTATCGAGGCCAAAAAAAGGCATCGGCGCAACACTAATATATACGATAGGAGCCGTTAAAATCATGTTATGCCCTATATAATCATGGGGGAAAGGAAGGTCCTGTGGCAAGGAGCCTTGAGCGGGACAAACAAAAACTCAACCAAACACCCCCTGAGAAAGAAAAATGATTAACTTTTATGTCTTTCACCCTACTTGGCAAGTGGCGCCACCCTGTTCAATGCCCTGGCCACCCCACTGGCCATGTGTAAACTGTAGATGCATCAGATTAGAATTTCATCCCATTATGCACAGCCAGCGACGTCACATTAAAAATCCTACAATAAACCAAGATATGAGTAGGTGTACAGGATTTTATGATTTCTAAAGGCAGGTTTACTACAATATATGGCTTTTAGTTTCAGTGTGCCACCCCAAGATTTTTTTAGTGGTCCCATCTGGCCTCCCCTAAGCAACCTTTCTGGAGGTGCCACTGCCTCTGGCACAAAGGTAAGGCAAGTTTATTTAGCACATTTTCATTACAAAATGTTGAATGAGAGACCTACCGATGTTAGTTTTTGATGAGGTCACATCCTGGCTAAGCCTTCAGGAGCAATCAGAGGCAGTAAGCCCTTCTAAACCTGAGTAGGGCACTAAATTGGCATTTTTAGACACATTGTACAGTAAGTTGTCTAAAAAACACCCGGGACATTTTGAGAACACTGTAAGAGATCTATTTATACACTTTATCAGCAAAAAAAACTTGATTTAGTAGCAAATGATCCTTTAATTTACTCCTAAATCAACTTTTTTAGCTGATAAAGTTGATTCAGGAGTAAATGATCCTTTAATATTTTGCTACATCCACACAGATAGAGGCAACATGCACAGAAAGGTTCTGGAGGAAAAATATAAAACCAGATTCAGCACGAAGAGCTGTAAAAGGCTTTGTTTTATCTACACCACGCTATTCAGGGGTGCAGTAATACCGCCACAGAAGTAAAGAAGGTAGGAGAGCAGGAAGAGGACAATAAACCCAGGAATGAGAAAGGAGGCGTTGTTTTAAATTTGCACGTGTGCTGAGGGAGAGGCGAGTCCCGCCTTGGATGGCATGTGGAAACACACCAGTTTAAAGCCAATTACGCGGATAGGGGTTTTCCCACACTGAGTCTGTACATGCAGGCATTTGCTACACACTTTTTCAGCCTCTTGGGATATGGTCGTCTTCGTCCACGTTCATTCTGAGCGGGACCTCCGTCACTTGAAGTATATATTTAAAGCCTTTTTTCTGTAGACTATGGAGGATAAAAAGTGCCAAAATTAAATAAATAAATAAATACAGCATTAAATAAATAATTAAATGTGTCAATAATTAATTAAATGTAGAATTAAATAAATAAATGTGTCATTCATTAATTAAAACCACGTCACTAATATAAAGTGCCACATTTAAATAAATACAGCGATAAACAGTTAATTAAATGTGTAATTCATTAAATAAATAAGGAATTAAATATATAAATGAGTCATTAATTTAATAAAATACGTCTTCATTTTATTAAAAAAATATATATAAATATTTCAGTGTGCATTTAATTATTTCATGGTCCTGTGTCGCAGTGCATCCATTAAAAGAATCTGTCAAACTCACCCATCAAAGTTAGGGGGCGGGGTTAACGCGAATTGAGTCGCCACCTACTGTATCAGAGTATGTCCACAACCTGCGGATCACAGTCTCTGTAATCGATTTGCTTCGCCTTAATGTGCAGGGTGACCAATCAGGTGTTAGATAACCGCCTCCTAACTTTGATGGGTGAGTTTGACAGATTCTTTTAATGGTTTCGATGCACTGCGACGTGGTTTTAATTAATGAATGACACATTTATTTATTTAATTCCACATTTAATCAATTATTGACACATTTAATAATTTATTTAATGCTGTATTTATTTATTTAATTTTGACACTTTTTATCCTCCAACAGTAGACAAGGCTGTTATGTCGTTTATATGCTGGTTCTGGTGATTCTCATCCTCTCTTACAATAACCAGTAGATTCTCTAGAATGAAGACTCAGGCCAGTTTTTTGTGGTCTTTCTATTAATAAAACATATTGATACCGTGTTCTTTGAAACCTTTTTGGAGTCCAGTGAATTGTGGTTTGGTGGCAAGTCCAGGAGTAAAATAAAACTGCATCTCCATAAGGTTTATCAGCAGAAGAAGCCAATTGGTAATCCAAATATTTCCTTTTTTTTTCTTTAACTCAGCTTTCCAATACTAAGGTTTGGTACAGCACTGTTTGAACGTCCAGCTCTGTTCCTAAAACCCCTCCTAGAAAGGTTCATTAACTGCCTGCTGGTCAACTATCCAGCAGTCTCCCCCATGGTTGCATAGGCCATAACATGCCCTTTAAAAAAAATAATCAGCATTATGTAAATTATTGGTATATCTAAAACTATATGGCATATAATGTCATGTTATGTCATTATCTTAAAAATAAAAACAGATTTTTTTTGTCAGGTGTAAGCCATAATCATTAAAAGTATTTTGTGTGCAATCTAAATCTATATAATGAATTTCACTTTTTAAACAGAATTACTAAAATAGATTTCTTCTCTATGCTTTCGTACCAGATGCATCTGATGGTTGTAAAAGGAGCGACTCTGATTGATTTGGATCTTAGATGAACCCAAGAAAGTTAGCAAAAATCCTTGAGCTCTTCTCTGACTGTGTTGTAGAACATGACTTAAAAATGGGAACGGCCCAGAGACTAAGGGGTGTTTGCTTCTATAATGGCTGATTGTTTTTTTGGAACTGAATGTAGTTGAAAGAGGGAGGCGCTGGACCTGAACCTGGCACCCACAACCCAACTTCCACTCACCAGCAGAGAGGATATTGGTGTAACACAGACATTAGGGGACAAAAGAAATTAAAAACTGAGAGGATATATTGCCCATTTGCAAGGTGCAATACTATGTTATGTACTTTTGTATATTTTCAGTTTGGATTTAGGTTTTGTTTACTTTATACAGTTTTTTGGGGGGGCATGATCAATAATGTAAATACAAAAAGCATTCAAAAACACTCAAGGTTCATTGTAAAAAGTCAGCTTTACTGATCCATCCCATTGTCATGTAAGTGAAGAGTAAAAGCGAAGTAATGTTTAATGCTTGTTACAACTTTTTCATGTATGCACGTCTCTCACATGTGCATGCAGATCCATGTTCAAAAGTGCCCCTTGACATTAATCATAACCCCCTGTGCCTCGTATTGTTTGCAAAGAGATAAAAAACCAACCCCTTATTGTCTCATGAAGCGCTACATGTTGGGGCTGCAGGTTTTTGTGTATGAGTGCTCAAATGTTGTCCTTTAAACTCCTGATGTGGGTGATACCAGTGGCTTGGTTAGCTGCAGTCGTTGTTCTGCATGCATCCTGGCTAACCCAGCTGCTGAAAACTCACATGGTCATCAAAGTGTAAAATGGATTCTAACGTTTGTCCAAAGCACCGCTGGCTCCCTGAAGCAGCATCAGTTTACACCTAACTCACACTTTGTAAACGCTATTGATTTATTAAGATTTAATCTGGGTCTTAGAGGATGGAATCTATTCAAAATTATAAATCTGTGTGCTGATTTTAACTAGAGATGCACCAATCGGGCTTTTCCTGTCCTCCACTAATTTCTGGTACCCAAACCTGGTACATTGGGTAAAATGTATTAATGATGCATAAGTTCGCAAAAAAGCAAAAAGATCCAATTCCATGTCCTAAAATATAGTCAGTTCAACATGCTCCAATCTGATGTACACATTGTAGTGAAATTAAATGCATTCAAAGTTCGATTTATTAAGCCAATTGATGAGACGTTGTGGAATTTAAATATGGCTGCTCAGTGGCGCAGTGGGAAGCACTGTTGCCTTGCAGCAAGAAGGTTCTGGGTTCCATTCCTGGCCCAGGGTCTTTCTGCTTGGAGTTTGCATGTTCTCCCCGAGCATGCATGGGTTCTCAACCTGTGCAGGGTGTACCCCGCCTCTCCGCCGTAGACAGCTGGAGAAAACGGACGGATGGATTTTAAATATATCTAATTATTTAAGTCAGGCAAATACCCCTGACCTTGGTGTCTATTAATTTTTAGTGTGTTTAGTAAATGGATTAAAGGAAATTCTGGCCGGTGCTTCTTTAGTTATGTCAGTTCTTTACGTAAACTGTCCACAATTGAATTGAACTTTAGAAGGCTCTTTTTATTTTTGGAGCTTTGAATCAACTTTTTCAGTAATATTAATCTCCATGTTGGTGCTTTGGACAAAGGTGAGCATTGTCTGTATTGTCATCTGTTTATTTTTGGTTGTGTTTAGTCCCCCATCCCAACCCTCTATGCCAAATATAGAATCTGTTGAGACATGCAAACAGCAAGATGTCTATGCAATCCTCCATCCAAAGTTCTCCCCAAAAAAAGAAAGATGAGCTCACTGTAACAACAAAGAGTCAATCTAGCTTATGGAAATCACATTTGGCCTAACTTGAATTCTAGAGGCTCTTTGCATGACCCAAAGACCCTTGTGGGGTCTGATACCTGGACTCCTCTGCAGAGCGGGCCTATCAGCTCTGCTTTTCGGGTGCTACTGCTGCTGAGGCGCAGGAACTCTTCCTACCAGTCTGTATTCCATAGAAATAGGAGAGGTTCATTGGGATGTTGTGGAAAAAATCAAACAAGATACAACAAGATGTGCTGTTTTCTGTAAACTGCTCAGAGAGTGATGCGTGTGTCAATGTGTGTGCGTGCATGCTTGGGTTCTGCTCATGTTTGCTTGACAGGATCGATGCATCAAGAAGAATTCAAACTCAGGTCCAGCAGTTAAATGAATTTATTTCTGCTGCCTTTGTTTACCGTCTCTAATCCAACATCATTTAACTTCTTAGATTTAATGATTTGTGTTTTAGCAATTTTTACTAAAACTTTAATGCTTTTGATTCTAAATCTTAAGTTCTAGTTGAATAAAACTAAAGATTATTGCTTTTTTTACCTTTTAGAGATAATGGAAATCCCCGCCGATTCAGCTTAACATTAGCACTTAACCTAAAAAGCACTTTGAATGGCCCAAACCCCATAAAGGGGAATAATCTTTGTGGAAATTATTGTAAGAAAAATAAATTGCACATATATATATGTATATATATTGCATGAAAGACGATGTGTATTTAAATTTGTTTAACCTACCCACAAAAAAGAAGGACAATTTATTTAAAAGTTTACTATAATTTATAATGAAGTGCAATAACTCTTAAAGTTTTATGGATCTTACACAATTATGGAGAAAAATGCATCTTTCCCTGAAAGCAACTCCAGGACCCAGTCAGCATGCACGCACTCACACACAAGTGACATTTTGTGACTAGGTAAAGAAAGATATTGAAGGATTTCTCTCAGGTAAAATAAATGTAGCGCCCATTGTAATATTCTGCATTTAACGGAGTTGGCTTACCTGAGTTTTCGAAATAATGTGGTATCTCTACCTTTAATGTTTATGGTGCTTAGCCTTCTTACCGCAAAGTGAAACACAAATAAAAAGAACCCCCAATGTCTACTTTAAATACTTACTTTACCCCTCTGTATCATTTATGTTTGCCTATCCTTCAATGCAAACACCAACTTTGTTTTTGTTACCATGATAAGGCAGAGATTAGGCTTAAAGCTGAAGTCTGTAAGTTTTTAAAAATCCCTTTTTTGTCATATTGGCTAAAACTGTCCCTATGCCCAGACAGCAGTACATGTGATATGTAACCTGTGAAAAAAACTGCTTCAATTGGTACCGCCTACTGCCTGTATTTCAATCTGGAAAGAATAATTCGGGACGAGTCAAAACAACCAATCACAGCCAGAGGAGCATCTGATGGAGTGTCAATCACAGCTCACACATGCTGAATCCCCCCCCTTCTGGTCACATGCGGTAGCCGCGCAGATGCTGTGAGAGGGTGGAGCTTGGAGGTGGGGCATGAGTGAAGCAGAGAGGGTGGGGGAGTGGCGTGAAACCTGTTTTTCTTCAAATTTTCAATCGAAGTCTGCTCTCTTCTCAATGTTACAGACTGCAGCTTTAAAGTTGCATGACTGAATGCGTCACATGCTTTTTCCCTTGGAGATTAATTTCACCAAAAAAATCCTCTTCACAGCCACCAGTCCAGTTCTACGGAAGAGGATTAGGGCCATTGGAAAAAAAAAAAAGTTAACTGGTTTTTAAATTTTATTTCAGTTTAGTATGGGAAAAAAAGTCAGAATTCTTACATTTTTCTCAGAATTCTTACTTTTTTCTCAGAATTCTGACTTTAATTTTAGAATTCTGACTTTTTTTATTGTCAGAATCAGTCAGAATTCTGAGAAAAATCAGAATTCTGACTTAAAATGTCAGAATTCTGACTTAAAATCTGTGAATCAGATCAAATCAGAATTCTGACTTAAAATCTGTGAACTTATTTTTTTTCTTCCAGTGGCCCTAATCCTCCTCCGTACAGGTCAGTCAGAATTCTCCCTGTTTCTGGAAATCTGCAGCAGTGTTAGCGAGCCACTAGCATCCCAACAGGATCCTGTTAACATTAAGGCCTGAACATACCAGCTGCGTACGACTTTTTCATCTCCGATCCAATTGTTTTCCATGTCACACTGACTGCAATTCAGTCTCCTCTCTTTTTTGGAAAGAGGGGAGAGTGATGCGCTCCGCTTACCTGCTCTGTCTGGCCCTCGTTATTTTGTTTTTTTGTGAGGCTCAAACAGGATCCCTACTTTTTAATTTGTTTTTGTTTTTAAGGTTTTTACGATGCTAGTGGCTTGTTTACTACAAGTTTCGTACAGTGGTCTGATAGGAAAGGGGGTATGAGAGAGAGGGGAGAGACATCCGGCAAAGGATCACACTTCGGATTCAGCCTCTTCCAGGCCTTTGTACATAGGTCATACGTGTTAACCAATTCGCCACCGAAGCGCACACTATAGGATCACTACTTTGTGCGTTTTCTGTCCTCCTGAAACCCTATCATGGGTAAGGTTTTCTTTTTTTTATGTTTCATCGATTTTTTTTTAAAGGTGTCCGTCCCACTTGCTTTAAACACATTGTGCGACTCCAAAACTGACTCTTACTCTGTGCGAATAACAGATTTCATTTTGTATTTTCCCCCATAGTGGATGTGTTTTACTTTGTAACCATGTCTCTCTTCCTCTCGACCCATGAAATTGCAGCCGAATCGCTGCCTAGTCCGACTAATATAGACCTGGGGTCTATCTCAGTCGGAGCTACGTAGGCCCCTTGCGTAAAATCATGTCGAGTGTGATCATCCTTGTTTAATTTCAATGAGCGCCAAATGCCACGACCTCTTCCGGCAAAATTTTCTGTCGGATCTGCCGCAAAATTAACCTGACTCCGCCAGATGGATTTGCTCCGCATATCCATCTGGAAACCTTCCGTAGAAGTAATTTTGGGAAGGGGCGAAAATACTCGTTTGCTGATTGGCCTATGTTGGTGATAGACGGGCCAAATAAACCAATCAGATCAACGAAGCATATGACGTACTAACAGAGCGACGATGAAGAGGAGCCAATTGATAGATCAAAATCTTGCCGAAACCAGTCGGGAGAAGAGCAAAAACATCTTTTCCTCTGAGAAAAGCCTCCAGAGCAGTGTTTTGCTCTTCTTTCAGTGAAGATATACAGTGTAATTCCGATAAAACTTGCTTGATAGCCACGCTAACGCTAGTTTCATCGGCTGAAACCGCCATGTTCTTTAGACTGAACTGTCGCGCTTCTCGTTGCGTCACACCTCAACCCGCCTCAAAGCCAACGCTGATTGGACGTTCGTTTGGTGAACTGCTCCAAATTTTCTTCAACGGAGAGTCTCCAGACTGATTAGCGAGTGAAATTTTGAAAGCTTGCGAGATCAGGATCTCACGAGGTCTCACGAGGCTAACGCAAAATCGGATTCAGTGTGTTCTGGCCTTTAGTTACTGGTTTTGCAAATGAAAAGGAGAATTGATCACTCAAAAAACCAACAGTTATTCAGTAAGTTTGCAAAAGAGTCCAGTCTGCACACTTTCACACTGCAAAGTCCGAGATATACTTTCAAAGTCTCCTCATCACGCTGCTGGCTCAAGAGCTGGTTACAATCCCCGCAGCCGTGAGTGTGTCGCACATATTTTTGATTTATGCCTAATTTTGAAGCGTGGTCTGCGCTGTGTTATTCCACACCACAACTCAAGAGGGACAATCACGAACTAGCTGTGGGTCTAGATACAGCCGAGGCAGTGAGGAAGTGGAGGCAGGTTTGTCCGACAAAGGAGGGACATGAGGGCGAAAAAGAGCAGGGGATCCAGGTGGAAAAAGGGTCCCAGCGTTCTCACGCAACTCGCTCTTCTAGCTGGTCCAACTTCACGAGTCGTTTTCCATAATGGCGGTCACTAACAAAACAATCTGGTAAGGTACCAAACAGGGAATACGCATAGAGTAGAGCGAATGTAGATTTGACCAATCAGAGGCCTCCTGTCTGCTGCACTGTCTATGGTCACCTACAACTTTGGAGAGGTGCAGCAGAGTGTCTGCGACAGGGGTGGAGGCACATTTGCATTAACTGCGACACACGCAGACGACCTGGTTTCTGAGTATAAACCAGCCTTCACTCTTCATCTGCTGCAGCCATCTCTCCTCTTCTCCTCCTCATCCCAGTGCTTTATGTCCTCCTCTCCAATCAGGTTCACCTCTCAACCAAAACTTTAACAGTTAGGCAAACTGTCATATATTGCAAATGAAAATGTCCCCAATAGTTACAAAAGTTTAAATCAAATCTTTAATCTTTATTTCACAAATTGCAAACAACTTATGAACACAGATGGAATCCTAACATGGGGCATCCAGCCGATAAACGTTTCACATCTTTATTCCCCAAATGAAGTTCGTTTTTTATGAACCATTTCAATTATAAAGCCTAAAGGTTCTGTAATAAATGATGCAGAACATTGGTTTGAAAAACTCTGTTATTACTTTTGCCTCCCAATTTAAGTTCATATTTGTGTCTGTATTCAGTCCTGGATGGGTTTGTAGAAGGAAATAAATGGAATATAAGGTTATCAACTTATTCAGCTAGAGAGAATGACGCTCACATTGTAATGATGTTTTTTTTACACGATAAATGAAAGCCAGTTTGTATCACATGAGGAAGTGTTGGTGTTTTCTATCCTGGTTGCCTGGGGGGGGGGGGGGGGGTTGTGCTACATGTTGAAGCCCACATATCTCAGGTAAAATAAGAAGAATATCCAGAACTGTTAGAACAACCTGGCTTTGTTTTCTCCCAGTTGCTGCTGCTTATTTTAAATTTCAAATAAAAATAAATAAAAATAAGTTGAAACTTATGGTTGGGTTGAATAATGACATTTTCACTGTGACACAATATTGGTCTTTTAGTTAGTGAGGTTTAGCTTCTACATTTACTCTCATAAAATCACCCGTGAATGGGCGTGAAAATGACACACATCACTTCAGTGGCTTGCAAAAATATTCATACCCCTTAAACTTTTCAGCATTATGTCACATTACAACCTAATGTTTTACTGATATTTTAAGTGAAAGGTCAACGCAAAATGGTATACATTTTGAAGTAGATTTATTATTTTTTTTATTTAGAAAGCTTAGAAAAATGTGAAAATAGCATAGTGCAAAAATATTCATACCCTGCTGAGTGAATACTATACTGTACAATACTGTAGAACCACTGTGTAGCAGCAAGTCTTTTAGGTTACATCTCTACCAACTTCACACGTCTACTGACTGAAATATTTGTCCATTCTCAGCTTGCTCTCCTTGTTTGGTCCTTAAATGTCATCGGAGGGTCTATCTTTGGTAACCTGACTCCGCCAGATGGATTTGCTCCGCATATCCATCTGGAAACCTTCCGTTGAAGTAATTTTGAGAAGGGGCGAAAATACTGGTTAGCTAATCGGCCTATGTTGGTGATAGACGGGCCAAATAAACCAATCAGATCAACGAAGCATATGACGTACTAACAGAGCGACGACGAAAACACAACTACAAGCCAGGCTACTCTTGCCGAAACCAGTCGGGAGAAGAGCAAAAACATATTTTCCTCTGAGAAAAGCCTCCAGAGCAGTGTTTTGCTCTTCTTTCAGTGAAGTAATACTCTGTAATTCCGATAAAACTTGCTCGATAGCCACGCTAACGCTAGTTTCATCGGATGAAGCCGCCATGTTCTTTAGACTGAACTGTCGTGCTTCTCGTTGCATCACACCTCAACCCACCTCAAAGCCAACGCTGATTGGACGTTCGTTTGGTGAACGGCTCCAAATTTTCTTTAACGGAGAGTCTCCAGACTGATCTGCAAGTGAAACCTTGAAAGCTCGCGAGATCAGGATGGTCTCACGAGGCTACTGTATATCTTTTGTAGGTTTATGATGCTCTTTGCTGTCCAATCTTCACCTTTGAGGCCATCACAGACTGTTTTGTCATTATCATCAGGCTCTAGTCAAGCAGAGAAACATTCCTGCATAAGTGTCAAAATGTTTACATAAATAATGATAGTCAGATTGCCTCCGATTTATTGTGGTTTTATTCTATGTTCCAAATTACTGAGAATTTACAGGCAATCGTCAGCCAATTTCTGAAGGCACTAGGTTTTTATTAGTAAAACAGTTTGATCATGTTTCATTTTTTGTATTTCCTTCACAATTTTATACCACTTTGTTGGACTTTCACATAAAATTCCAATGAAATATATTTGTGGTTCTATTGTGACAATATGTGGAAAAGTTGAGGGGTATTACAGTTTTTTCTCACTCCTGCTACCTTCTCTGAATTAATCATTGTTTTGTTGGTGCAGCCAACAGTTTTGTTTTTGGTCTTGGCACAGAGCGCTTTTCAGGATTTCAACAGAAATATGGTTTCACTCACATAACATTTATTTATTTTAGTTAAGGTTTTCATTGTAACTGGCTGGACTGAGTTTACAGATTTTTAGTTTTAGGTGTAATGCCAATGAGAGAAAGCTCTCTGCTCCTTGTCGTAGCAATACCTTTGTTTTAACTAGAATTAATTTAGATTGTTTATATAGCTCCAATTCATAACGTGTCATATTAAGGCACTTTATTAAATGAAATCCTTCAGACAGATGACTAATAGGCTTTCTATCTAAGGAAAGACAGCTAATTGCATGCATGAACGTATAGCAGCAGTAAATGGTCACTACTATTGCGTCACTTACTCTGCAGCAATTCCTCAAGCTGAGCATGCATGCAGCGATAGTGGAGAGGAAAAGTTCTTTTTGACAGGAAGCAACCTCCAATAGAAACGACTGTGAAAAATCTATGACTGGGTTGAATAACGACAGATTATTCAACCTAGTTTGATTTATGGATTGAAAACTGTTTTTGAAATTGCCAAAATATTTTGGGTTGAATAGAACTAAAAATACAAATTTTAAGCACTGAAACTACTCTTCAAATTTTAGGTTTAGTTTATTTCAATCAATACAAGGTTTTACAATAATGCATTTTTTATTTGCCTTTTAAAATCCTTTTGTTTAGTAAATACATTACAACATAGTCTTTTTGGTTTGGTTATTAACTGATCTTAAATACATTTAGAAAAAGTCGGGGACTGAAACACATTTAATGCCCACAATTTGCTTTGATTTTAAAGCAAAATCAAAACATTATGTTTCTGTTTTAATTTTTCCAGGTAAGTACATAATGTCCCTTATTTCAGGTAGTTCCTGACCATATTTGGACTTGGCTAGATTAGGATTGACTCTTTCTTCACACTTCCTGCACGTGGCTCATTCATCTTCAGAGTGGAGACACAGGAACCTTCCTCATCCATCCATTTGTTGACATGATGCCCTGACATGATGGATACACAGCAAGACCCTGCATGTACACAAGCCTGCATGCCAATGTCTTTGTTGGAGAATTTGGTTTTGTGTGTTAAAAAAATTGTCAATGTTTTGTTGTAAGCGTGTCCAGTTTTGCGTCATTGTGAGACATAATTTCATTTTTTTTCTTTAAAACTCATCAAAAAGCACCCTCTAAGGCCTCAGTAAGTGCAGAGCAAACATCATCTGTCTCAGATGACTATCATTTCCTCTAATGTTTTTATCACTGCAGCAGGCAGACTTATATAAAGTAAAAAAGGCATGGTTACCACTTCTCGCATTCAGTACAATTAGAGTGGAGAGAAAAATTAATTTTGCCCCCCAAAAAAGGTGTTTGGATGGAGAAACTTCTGCAAATTAATTCAGCAAAATCTGTCTTTGACTACACAATAGGACAAATTACTGGCTTAAATGAAATTCGAGGTTTAGGAATTTTGTTATTAACTTGAAAAATTGACTTTATTGATTGCTTTCATCTCCAGCATCCATGTCATTGTCCTGCAGTCTGCTTCATGCCAACGTCTCCATGCCTTGTTTAACATCAAATTCAGGGACTTTCTAGAACCAATTAACTTTTTTTTTTGTAAAGCCTTGCATCCTTACATTATTATTTTCCAAGGATGACATTATGCCCAGACTCAAGGATTTATTTTTACCTGCGCACTGATGGAGGTGCTGACAGGTTAAATTTGTACAGGAAACAAAAGGTTCAGTGCCTAGCAAAATAAATAAGTCAAATATAAAACGTTTAAAGCAATATTTATCCATGTAAAATATTAACCCTAAAAAAAACATAATTTAAGTAAATGCAAGGGTGACAGTCTTCTTACAACTGTTTTCAAAAGTTTTCCAGGGTCTTGAACGTCTTTTTTAACCCTATAATGCCAAATGTATCGTGTTTGATACATATGGTTTCTGAAATGTTTTGCATCTGACACCTTTTGCATAATTTAATGGTAAAAACTTTTGAAACCTATTGTACACAATCAGATATACCTGATAAGAGCCAGTAGAAGACTACACAAAAAATAATATTGACTTATCGCATAGTAATAAATTATTAATATCAAAAATGTATTTCTGTTTTTTCTTTTTACATATTTTGTTAAAAGGGCAAATAAGGACTTCAAACCAAAAAAAAAGTAATTTTCTTTTTTTTTTTTTTTCTTGAATCGGGCTTAAAAGGGTTAAAGCCAGAATCCTTCAAGGACCCTGAGGAATGAGGGGGTTGCTCTTCTATAAAGGAAGGGTGTGAAGGCCTTTCTGAAAGAAAATACAGTTATTACCTGGTCAATTCACATCAAAAAAAATAAACATCAAATACTCAAACCAGTAAAGTTATGTTAAGATTAGTTTAATGCAATAAAAAATAGCTTGACACAATAAAGGCTTCATCTCAACAAAATGTGAGTATAATCAAAATGTTCCATCTACTCCTTTTAAAAATGATAACATACAGAGTCATCATTTTGAAGGGTTTTATACAGTTAATTTAATCCTAATTCTGTCTTGGAAAAAAATAATGCATTAGATCAATAAAAGGTTTTGTTTGGCACAGAAGTGTCAGCCTTCGGTAAAAGACATGCACAGTACAGTATATGCACTCATTACATGTTTAGAGTGATATTGAAACGTCTCTCATAGCACCAGCCCTCTGTTTTTTTGGTCTGATGTCTTTCATTTTCTACTTTATTATATCCCATTCAATGCCTAAGTTGTTTGGAGACAAAAGTTTCAGAAAACAGAAATCATGGTAATTAAAGATGGCATTGTTTTTTCAGTTTTTTTTTCTGTTTTTGGCCTGTGGGAAGGTCAGTCTGACTGGAAAAGGAAATCCTAATCTCCATAAAGTTTGCAGATTTAAGAAATAATTGAAAACTTTCATATTTTTTGCAGTCAGATTTGGTAGGTTAACATCATCTGTATTAATAAAACATTTTTGAAGCATTTTTTAAATTCATTTTAAATCATAATATTTCAAGATTAACAAAAATAAACACTTAAAATCTATCACTGTGTGTAAATACAAAGAAAAAGTTTCACTTTCTGAGCTCAACTAGGGAATGCTTCAGTTAATAAGATTAGTTTTTAAAATCGCTGTCACGGATGGTGACCATGAAGTGGAGTAAAAGCTGTGATTAAAATGGCAATTAGGAGAAATAAAGAAAAGATTTTTTCTTTATACAGTTTCACTTTGTGTCTTTCACTTTCGCTGCACTTTGATTGGAATGAAGAGATCATCGATTAATCATCGTTATTAGTCCCTACCAAGTAACTTAGTTTGGAAATATACTTGGAAAGCACATATGAAAATTGTCAGATATTTATTATGGCTCACTTTGAGCATTGCTTGCTGGACTTTTTCTTTTCAGCTGCATAAACAATAAAGAAATATCAATACTAACTTTAAAAAGTTTGTGTTACAATTAGCCAATCATCAGTGAAATGATTCCTCCAGTCACTTGTTCACTCTGTGCTTTTTTTTCATTCGAAGGGCTCTAAATCTCAGGGCGGGTTGCTAAGTGTTACTGTGGCTTTCAGGAGAAAATTTAATATTTATAAATATATGAATTATATTTTAAAGAAATATAAATAAGTAATAAAATGCTAATCTTAGCTAAAATATTAGTCATCTTCTGCTAAAAATATATGGGTCGAATGAGAAATTGTTGGTGTTTTTGTGATGGTTTAGTTTGTAAAGTTTTTTTTGTTTATCCCCAGAGCTGCTCAGGTGATTAACCGGCCTCAAAGGGTGCTTAGTGTCCTCTCATCATGAGCCAACCTGTTCCGACTCTGCCATACGCCTACATATCACCTCACACCATCTGTTCACATGCACAAACCCACCAATAAAACAAAGCATTGCTCTCTTCTCAGCTACCTTTACAGTGCCTTGCAAAAGTATATCCGTTAAACCTTTTCACACGCTGTCATGCTGTGGGGGTCTTTCTACAAGGAATTTTTAACACTTTTCAGATTTTCATTTGAATTAATTAAAGTTTCAGTATTTCTTCTTTAGTTTTGCAATTTTACATACATTTTATTCTGTTAAATTTGTTAACATTTGAGGAAGTAAAATAACATGTGAAAAGGTAGGAATACACTGGGAAAAAATGGAATCTAGATAAGTATTTTTTTCTTAAAATAAGTGCATTATTTCTTGGATTGAGGAGGTAAAAGAGACATTTTGCCAATGGAACGAGACAATTTACATTTAAAATAAGAACATACAATGATAATTGTCTTATTTCAAATGCATTTTATCTAAATATCTTATTTCGAGGGTAAAAATACTCATTCCATTGGCAAACTATCTCATTTACCTTCTCAAATTAAGAGTAAATACGCTTAATTTAAGACCTTTTTACTTATTTCTAGATCGTTTTTCCAGTGTACTTTAGCAAGGTACCACTATAGGTCTAAGTCACTTTATTCAAAGCAGTACCTCTATGAAACCTTAAGTCCACTGGGGAAAATTCCTTTGTTCTGATTTACTTTTTGTTCACATTTCATGCAAAAACTCACCCTTGCAAACTCATAAACCTCGGCATGTTGTGGGATATTGCTTCAGAAAAGTTCTCAGATGTCTCTTCAACAGCAGAAAGCTGGAGTTCAAAAGTCCTTTGGGTGCGTCTTATGTGCATTAGTCAGAGTTATTGGGGGGGGGGGGAAGAAATATGATGTTTTATGCAAACATTTTGGAAGCAAATCTTTATTTAACCACTTTCTTTCTGCAATATTTTTTTTATATGTAAATACATGCAACAGCAAAAATTATGTTATCAGAATCCAGACAAATTATTTAAATTCTGGTGAGATAGAAGGAGCATTACAGTTTTTTTGGATTGCTTAAGCACGATTTTCAAAACAGGGCCTGTGTTTTCAAAACACTACACACAATTAGCACAACCACACACCCAATTAGCAAAACACTACAGATCCTTTGCATAATTAAACACTTTTGTAAAAACTATACACTTCTGTTTAAAAACCACACTTTGTTACCATATGAAACACACACGTTTCACATTACTTTACTCTGTTTGCACGAGTTACACTCTGCTGGGATAAACCTAAAACTCTTTTAGCACTTCTACTTCCCTATGATTAGAGTTGGCTACCATCAACAAAGTACAAATATAATGTAAATTCACCAAACACTACACAAGACCAATGTTGCAGACTGAAGAAACTCATTTATTTCTCAACACGCCCAAAATGTTGACATGGAGATTCATAATACTGTAACAAAATGTCACTTTACGTATTGTACTGTAAGTTTACCGTAAAAACAAAAACTAGACATTGTCTCTTCGCCTAGCTGGATCTGGCCAGAGAATTTCATCAACATCGCAGGCAATGTTGTCATTAGCAAGACACCTTGGAAAGAAACGTCTTGAATGACGAATCCATCCTTGAATTGCCGCTACCTCCATCTGGTCACAGGTCTCCTCCATGGCCTGGATGAGGGGTACCTCAGCCTGGAGACGTAGATCATATACCTTCCACTGCCATGCCGAGAAAAACTCTTTTATAGGGTTGAGAAATGGAGAGTATGGTGGAAGATATAGGAAATGTGGATGTTGCTGAAACCAGTTCTGAACCAGAGCAGAGCGGTGGAAAGACACATTGTCCCAGACAACGATGTATTGCATATGATCGATTTGATTTGCTGCTGTTATGTTGTGCAATTGGTCCAAGAATGTAAGTATGAGTGCTGTGTTGTAAGGGACCAAATGGGCATGGCGGTGGAGGAACCCATTCTGTGTAATGGCTGCACAGAGTGTTATATTACCCCCACGTTGCCCTGGGACATTGACTATACTGTAGCTCTGTGGCCAATGATGTTTCTTCACCTCCTTCGTGTTTTCGTCAGGTTGAACCCAGCCTCATCTACGTAAATGAACTCATGCTGGATCTCCTCTCCATCCATTTGTAAAACTCTCTGAAGAACAGTGTCAGGCAAAATTGTGTTCAGTGTAGATCTAGTATACATATCACAGTACAGTAAAAGATTATGAGACAGTATGCAAGATCACAATGCTTAGGTGAACACATACCTCTGCATAATCATGCCGCAATCGTTTCACCCTTTCGGAATTGCGCTCGAAAGGCACTCGATAAATTTTCTTCATTTGAATATGTTTTTTTTATTAGGACGCATGCCATTGTTGATGTTGAGACCTGATGGATATTGTTGAAACTGACGTGGTTATTGACAATGTTAGCTTGGAGCTGATTGAGGGTTATAGCATTGTTGGCCAAAACGATGTTTACTATCTCCAGGCCGTGGTTGACAACATGGTCAACCAGTGTTGCACGGATCTCATTTGTCAGATTCGGTCCTCTTTGAGCACGTTCTTGTCTTCCTCTTCCTCTACCTCCAGCATTGCCTCCATCTCTTCCTCTTCCGTTGATTCCTCCTCTGTTGATTCCTCTTCCTCCCCTTCCTCCTCTTCCTCCTTGACCTCATCCTCCACCTCGTCTTACTATCTCTCTGACTCTCTCCATTGTGCTTGAAGACAGATGAACTCACCTGCTGCCTTTTATAGTGCTTATACACCTGATTGGTGTGTCTACAATTAAGCAAACAAGTCTTTGCACACCTGATGACTGTGTTGAATCAATTGGTTGGAAGGTGTGGTAATTTGACAGTCAGTGCTTTGGTATTGCAAGGAAGTGACTTCATAATAGATTTTTGTGGGTAATGTATGTTAAGTGTGTTTAGTGTTTTGCAAATCACTGTGTGTAGAGTTTTGCAACAAGTGTGAGGTTGACAATGTGCTTATAGTTGTGTAAATATGGGCTGATGTTTTGGTTCTTGAGTGTAAGGTTTTGCTAATAGTGTACTACTTTTAACTTTAGTGTGTAAGCAATCCAAAAAAACTGTAAATACAATATGTTTTCTTCAATCAGATTACAAATAGTAAATGTCTGTGATGCAAAGATGCAGCCTCTTACTGGTTCTTTTTTAATGATTGATATATATATCTATCTATATATCTATATAGATAGATATATATATCAATCATTAATATCAATACAGGTGCTGGTCATAAAATTAGAATATCATGAAAAAGTAGATTGATTTCAGTAATTCCATTTAAAAAGTGAAACTTGTATATTATATTCATACATTACATACAAACTCATATATTTCAGATGCTTATTTTGTTTAATTTTGATGATTACAAATGACAACAAATGAAAATCTCAAATTCATCATATCAGAAAATTAGAATATTACTGAAGACCAATAAAAACAAAGGATTTATAGAAATGTTGGCCAACTGAAAAGTATGAACATGAAAAGTATGAGCATGTACAGCACTCAGTATTTAGTTGGGCCTCCTTTGGCCTGTATTACTGCAGCAATGCGGCGTGGCATGGAGTCGATCAGTCTGTGGCACTGCTCAGGTGTTATGATAGCCCAGGTTGCTCTAATAGTGGCTTTTAGCTCTTCTGAATTGTTGGGTCTGGTGTATTGCATCTTCTTCTTCACAATACCCCATAGATTTTCTATGGGGTTAAGGTCAGGAGAGTTTGCTGGCCAATTAAGAACAGGGATACCATGGTCCTTCAACCAGGTACTGGTAGCTTTGGCACTGTGTGCAGGTGCCAAGTCCTGTTGGAAAATGAAATCTGCATCTCCAAAAAGTTGGTCAGCTGCAGGAAGCATGAAGTGCTCTAAAACTTCCTGGTATGTGGCTGCGTTGACCCTGGACCTCAGAAAACACAATGGACCAACACCAGCAGATGACATGGCACCCCAAACCATCACTGACTGTGGAAACTTTATACTGGACTTCAAGCAACGTGGATGAAGTGCCTCTCTTCTTTTCCTCCAGACTCTGGGACCTTGATTTCCAAAGGAAATGCAAAATTTACTTTCATCAGAGAACATGACTTTGGACCACTCACCAGCAGTCCAGTCCTGTTTCTCTTTAGCCCAGGCAAGACGCTTCTGACGCTGTCTGTGGTTCAAGAGTGGCTTGACACAAGGAATGCGACAGCAGAAACCCATGTCTTTCATACGTCTGTGTGTGGTGGTTCTTGAAGCACTCACTCCAGCTGCAGTCCACTCTTTGTGAATCTCCCCCACATTTTTGAAGGGGTTTTGTTTCACAATCCTCTCCAGGGTGCGGTTATCTCTCTTGCTTGTACACTTTTTTCGACCACATCTTTTCCTTCCCTTCGCCTCTCTATTAATGTGCTTGGACACTGAGCTCTGTGAACAGCCAGCCTCTTTAGCGATGACCTTTTGTGTCTTGCCCTCCTTGTGCAAGGTGTCGATGGTCGTCTTTTGGACAACTGTCAAGTCAGCAGTCTTCCCCATGATTGTGTAGCCTATAGAACTAGACTGAAAGACAATTTAAAGGCTTTTGCAGGTGGTTTGAGTTAATTAGCTGATTAGAGTGTGGCACCAGGGGCCATCAATTTTGAACCTTTTCACAATATTCTAATTTTCTGATATGATGAATTTGAGATTTTCATTTGTTGTCATTTGTAATCATCAAAATTAAACAAAATAAACATCTGAAATATATGAGTTTGTATGTAATGTATGAATATAATATACAAGTTTCACTTTTTAAATGGAATTACTGAAATCAATCTACTTTTTCATGATATTCTAATTTTATGACCAGCACCTGTATATATATATATATATATATATATATATATATATATATATATATATATATATATATACACTATATTGCCAAAAGTATTTGCTCACCCATCCAAATTATTGGAATCAGGTGTTCCAATCACTTCCATGGCCACAGGTGTATAAATTCAAGCACCTAGGCATGCAGACTGTTTTTACAAACATTTGTGAAAGAATGGGTCGCTCTCAGGAGCTCAGTGAATTCCAGCGTGGAACTGTGATAGGATGCCACCTGTGCAACAAATCCAGTCGTGAAATTTCCTCGCTCCTAAATATTCCACAGTCAACTGTCAGCTGTATTATAAGAAAATGGAAGTGTTTGGGAACGACAGCAACTCAGCCACGAAGTGGTAGGCCACGTAAACTGACGGAGCGGGGTCAGCGGATGCTGACGCGCATAGTGCGAAGAGGTCGCCAACTTTCTGCAGAGTCAATCACTACAGACCTCCAAACTTCATGTGGCCTTCAGATTAGCTCAAGAACAGTGCGCAGAGAGCTTCATGGAATGGGTTTCCATGGTCGAGCAGCTGCATCCAAGCCATACATCACCAAGTGCAATGCAAAGCGTCGGATGCGGTGGTGTAAAGCACGCCGCCACTGGACTCTAGAGCAGTGGAGACGCGTTCTCTGGAGTGACGAATCGCACTTCTCCATCTGGCAATCTGATGGACGGGTCTGGGTTTGGCGGTTGCCAGGAGAACGGTACTTGTCTGACTGCATTGTGCCAAGTGTAAAGTTTGGTGGAGGGGGGATTATGGTGTGGGGTTGTTTTTCAGGAGCTGGGCTTGGCCCCTTAGTTCCAGTGAAAGGAACTCTGAATGCTTCAGCATACCAAGACATTTTGGACAATTCCATGCTCCCAACTTTGTGGGAACAGTTTGGAGCTGGCCCCTTCCTCTTCCAACATGACTGTGCACCAGTTCACAAAGCAAGGTCCATAAAGACATGGATGACAGAGTCTGGTGTGGATGAACTTGACTGGCCTGCACAGAGTCCTGACCTCAACCCGATAGAACACCTTTGGGATGAATTAGAGCGGAGACTGAGAGCCAGGCCTTCTCGTCCAACATCAGTGTGCGACCTCACAAATGCGCTTCTGGAAGAATGGTCAAAAATTCCCATAAACACACTCCTAAACCTTGTGGACAGCCTTCCCAGAAGAGTTGAAGCTGTTCTAGCTGCAAAGGGTGGACCGACGTCATATTGAACCCTATGGATTAGGAACGGGATGTCACTTAAGCTCATATGTGAGTCAAGGCAGGTGAGCAAATACTTTTGGCAATATAGTGTATATATATCAATCATCTATATATATATATATATATATATATATATATATATATATATATATATATATATATATATATATATATATATATATATATATATATATATATATATATTCAGCCCAGCAATAGATTAACCATTATGGAAGGCATCACCATGCCATGTTTGTAGAGGATGCTGGGAAAGCTATTATGTGTTCTGCAGACACTCAGGGGTCAGTAGATTACTGAAAGGTGCAGAACATGAATTTTGTTATTTATACTGTTGGTTTGTAGATCTAACAAACTTATGATCCAAAGTTTTCCTTTTTTTGCAGGACAAAATACTAAAAGCCAAGAAAGTATTTTTTACATGTAAATGAATTCGGATTCTCTTAATGTTGTCAGCCCATTGAAGTCAGGTTGTATAAACTTGTTTTTACTTTCCTAATTTTTTATTTCTACCTGGAGGATTAAGATACGTTCATTTGCACGTCCCTTCTTGCAGTTTCTGCAGCACCAAACTGCCTCAAAGCCTTCGAGCCATTTAAGATATGAAGGTGCAGCAATATTGTGATGTATTTAGCAGAAGGCTTAATGTCTCTGGTAAAAACATTCAAACTTTTGCTGCTCTGTTTGTAGCAGCCAGCTTGGCCACCCATTGTCAGTGTTTGAGAATCTTTGCCAGGTTTCTTCAGTGGGAGAAAGCAAACAGCCAGGTTCCTGTCTTTATAGCAGTTTGTCAACCAGCCCTAAAAGAGAAATCTGATGAGTGTAATCCTGGGAATTTGTTTTCCTTACATATAAGTTGAATTATGGGAATAACTTCTGAATACAAAAAAAGTTGCCAGTATATTTTGTACAATGTGGTGTCAGTTATACTCATCAAAGCTCACAATTTTCCCTTTTTGATCCAAAGCTGCTATTTTCCTAAAATGCATTACAATGAGTTTCATCTTTGCAGTTAATGCAGGGGATCCTTCACAAACTTCCTAAAGGTTTTGTCCACCAAACTAGTCCCGTTCCAGACCTGGATTGAATCAGGGTCTGTGAAAACTCAACAAAAACGTTTATGATCAGGTTTGATCATCTACAACCAGAAGACCTAGCCTCGTGAGACCATCGTGATCTCGCGAGCTTTCAAGATTTCACTCGCTAATCAGTCTGGAGACTCTCCGTCAAAGAAAATTTGGAGCCGTTCACCAAACGAAAGTCCAATCAGCGTTGGCTTTGAGGCGGGTTGAGGTGTGACGCAACAAGAAGCGCGACAGTTCATTCTAAAGAACATGGCGGTTTCAGCCGATGAAACTAGCGTTAGCGTGGTGATCGAGCAAGTTTTATCGGAATTACAGAGAATTTCTTCACTGAAAGAAGAGCAAAACACTGCTCTGGAGGCTTTTCTCAGAGGAAAAGATGTTTTTGCTCTTCTCCCGACTGGTTTCGGCAAGAGTAGCCTGGCTTGTGGTTGTGTTTTCGTCGTCGCTCTGTTAGTACGTCATAAGCTTCGTTGATCTGATTGGTTTATTTGGCCCGTCTATGACCAACATAGGCCAATCAGCTAACCAGTATTTTCGCCCCTTCCTAAAATAACTTAAACGGAAGGTTAGCAGAAGACCAGCATGTTTATCATTTTCTTCAAGTAGTTGATTGATTCAACAAAATACACAGGTAGTTTGTAGCTTCTCACAGGATAGTTTTGCTTTTGACCTTGTATGAATTTAACCCACATGCTCTACCTTTGTGACTTTCCTCTTCCTTTACTCTGCACCTCACATTTTCACTTCATTTGGTTGAGCTGAGGGGACGTGGCCACTTGGTTAAAGTTAAAAGACATTTTTTCTAGGTTGCACAAATTTATATGACCGCCTAAGGTTTACTTGCATTAAGTTGCTGCACTAGAAGCAAAGTAATTAGTGTTATAATGATCACACAGAGTTCAGTCAAATATGAACAGATTGAATACAAGATTTGAAGTTTCAAATAGATTGATAAACAGGTTGGTTTTTCCGTAAAAATCTTACTATGCAGCATAATTTTATTTAAATTTTTTTATTGTGGGCAAGATTCCGTCAATACTGATCAGGTCAACTTCAAAATGTTGGACTTTGAGGAACAATGAGTTTCCTTTTGGTCTTCCAAAAAACTTGAAACCGCTGTTTCTAATCCATCAATATAAACCCAGCATTTGGTCTTACAGGACTAGTTTGGGTATTTTTGTGACTGTATCGTATTGCATGTTCTTGGCAAAAAAAAATGTCCTGCTGTGATAGATTTAGAATATAAGGGCCAGTGAGTTACAGTCGATTTGACCTGTGGGGTATTAGGTGACTGAGGATTTGTGGGTAGAATCTTGGAATATGAAGAGTTGATGGTCAAAATCCTGCTTCCTTCTGCCACATGTTGAGTTTCTCTGGGTTAATCACTCAACTCTAATTGCTCACTCATTTTTTGTAAGATTTAGAACAAAATTTTTGGTATGGTTCCAATCTGAAGTACTTTAAATGCTTGGTAGTTCCAGAAAACTCGTTTATAATTTACACCAATTAACCTTCATCTGTAAGAAAGTATTTATTTAAGTGTTAATGAAGAATGAAATATTTTGCAGGTTTTCTTTAGTTTGCAGAGTATATGTTGGCTTATGATTTCTGTAAATATAATATTGCAGATATGGGAAAGTTTAAAGTGGATATCCAAATGGGCTGACAACATTTAAAGTGTTTTATTAATGCTTTATATTTAATATTTTTTAGATGAGTAAATTTAAAAAGGCGTAATCCTCTGAGCTAAACAGATCTGAGCCATCTTGTCTCCCAAGCAAACCTCAAAATATCCACTGTGATTTCTCACACCACCCACACCTTCATTACACCAGCTCACCGGTTCCTCCCGCAAACCCCCCCTCCTGACCTCCCCCTCCCCGTTTGAGTCCAGTGGGTGGTGTAATGTCAGATATGAATGCTAAAAAAACAGGTCCAGACAATCAGCGTGCTTTGTTAACGTCAGTGAGGTTTTCACACCTTAGTGTTTGTCGTCAGGATTTTAAAAGGAAGATATTTTTATGCTAATTGTCACTGGTCTATTTTGCTCTCTATTTATGTAATAAATGTGACTCAGAATACAACTGAAATGTTCTTCGGTCTGTCAGATCATCAGTGACAGCTGAAATGGACTAATGAATAAAAGTATAAAACCAACTTTTGCCTTTTTTGCTTCTGTTATGCTCCTTTGATGTATAAGATTATGCAGAAAAATGCCGCATTAACATCCTGTTCATTTAAATCAGTCTTATATACCCTTATAACATGCTATCGTGATCCCTACAGTTCACAGATGGGTTTAATGTCCTCTGGATGTGACCTTAAATGTCCAATAAAGACAAATCCTTTAGTTTTGTTGGAATAAAGTTTAAAATCTTTGTCCCTAAGTGCATTTTTAAGCTAAAAATCTGACTTGTTTCTGCAAGCTGCTTTTCCCTTCTTCCTCTTCAGGGTAAATACTGTTTTACTCTGAATAATAATATTGTTTTCCCAGCTTTAGTCAGCATATTTCCCCCCAACTTATGTAGTAGGTCATAACATGACTCCATGTGTCCCTGACCCTAAGAGCAAAGCGTCAGTCTTTAAATTTCACACAATTAATCAATGTATCCATAAGTCCAAATCCAAAAAACTTTATTAAATCCACATATTTGTTTAATCTCTTTTGAATATATTATATTATATATAATAATAATAATTCAAATATAATATATAATAATTCAAAATAATCACTGTCAGATAATAAGAATAAGAAGGAAAAACAATAAAAGCAAAGATCAGTAAAAGTTTCCATTAGGAGTTGGAAAAGTTTTTTTTTTTTATGTTTAATTTGCATGACCTTTATTTGATGTTGTTTTATATTATTTTTTAACTGGTCAAAAAATATTTTGATAAAACCTTTCTGCTCATGGTGAATAAACATGGACTTCTACCACAAATCTACATTTAAAGGATTTAATAATCCGTAAGGGACCTTTCAGATGTAATCCATGACTGCTTGTTTCAGAGCATGAAAATCAGGATTAGATAAGGATTTGTTAACCTTTAGATACCTGAGAAACAAATTTACCTCTGCACTTCTGAAAGCAAAACCAGATTTGTATTTTTCCACAACAGAGAGCTTCAACAACATAAAGGAGTTTTTGACAGTTTTACACAATTTCGTTAAACATTTTATTTAATCTGTTTTTTCTCTTTTATTCTATTATCTGATGATTTATTCTGTCAGATTTTTAGTTTCCTTGATTTGAAGTATAATGCTTTAGAATTAGAAATCTTTTATTCTCTTATAAAAGGTTTTGACTCTAGTATTTTAAAGGGCATATATATTTTTTTTAATCTTTTTTTTATTTTTAGATGAGAATGTCTGCAATTTTTTTCAAAAGACCCACCCTCTCCACTTAAAAAAATGCACATGCACAACCCTGTACCCGCTCCTGAGAGGGATCGCCTATTAAACACATGCGCATTCACAAGCCCATTTCTCCTCGTGCACGCTCTGTTTAAAAGTTGCCGCGTGCATCGCTTATACAATTTAGCAATTTTTCCAATTTTTCCACTATGTCAGACTCACCACTGTTGGGTGAAGATGGGGACGAGTACGTAGGATGGCCTTTCGTAAATATATCACCAGGATGATTGACATTTAGGAGGACCACTGATTTTGATGATCCATCCAGGAAAAGAGCATCCTCCACTATATCTTTAAGTATTTCATAATGCAACATACCACATGTTAATCCGCCTCCTAAAGAAAGCGCCTAACTCGACTGTATGGGTCCAGCCCACTAAAAACACGCCCTCCTTCTCCATCAGTTATCGGTGATATGAGGCAAAACAATCATTTTGACTCAAGGTTGAGAAAAAGTTGCTCTTTTAGCACCTAATCTGCCCGGCAACTAAAACCATTTCGTTCTATTTAAGTCTATTGCAACAGATTTTTACTTCCGATCAACCAATGGTTTAGATTGGATGAGGAAAGTTTTGCATGTAAACATCGCTGGTGACAGGCAATGTCATCGTAATTTCAATCTGAAAAACTCACATGAAGAGAAAAGGCAATTAGAAGAAATTTATTGATACAATTACTTGGTCTTTGGCGCTCAGACCTCAGCAGGAAACATACCGCTGAATTTTGATTGAAATGCATGAACAGGAGTAAAGAACAGGGCTGTTTCCCCCCAGGCCTAAAACTGGTGTTGGAGTGGAGATAGATGAAGTTGGTCAGTCTGTAGACTGCTGGTTAGAGAGGCGGTCTGCTGAACTTTATGGAGAGATTCAGTGGACTATATGAGCTGATACTAGAGCTTCACTCATACACCTGGAAGATGGAAGTCCAGTTTGGATAACACAGGTTGGGAGAACCTGTCCATGATGAGCAAGCATGAAGCGACAGTGGAGAGGAAAACTCCCCGTTGGGAAGAAACCTCTGGCAGAACCAGGCTCAACATGGCGGTCTTCTGCCGGACTGGTTGAGATGAGACGCGGAATGCAGTAAGAGTCTGGGAGGAATGACACTCTGAGGAAGCTTTAGCTACGATGGTGGAGGAGAGGCTGGAGGTGGTTGAAACGGGGTCATGTGAATGAAGTCACACAGCACATCCACCGCCTGCGCATTAGGTAGCAGACAAGTTGTGGATTGGAGGCCTTTAAAAATGAACCTTTGATGCCGATTGGCTTTCGTGGAGGCATTGTTAAAAGCTTATTGGCTGTGTCGTAGTTGGATGCAGGTGAGCAATCAGTTTCTTCATTTGAACTTCCACCTAGGCTTCATTAAGGCAAGGGTCTTTCTTTTGGGTTGGAAGAAAAATATTTGATTAGACACAGAATTTAAATTGTCTTTTTACTTGTTCTCAGTAATTAAGCTCTTCAGTTTGAAGTTTATTTTTTATTGTTCTCTGATTGTTCCTTTAGTTATATTTCCTTTGGTTCCATGTCTTACTGTCGTCAGGCTCGACTGTAAGTTTTGCTGTCATACCGGTAAATAATCGTTGCCACCATAATCCTGAAGAGGTTATTTCTGCATTTTGGTCTGATTCTAAAACCATTCATCATGCTGTCAGCGTACTCACTATTGTGGATCTGGAACGGAGGGATCAGCATCATTCTTACAGAGTACATTAGCATGGTCCAAATATATAAGGTCTTTGCACCAATTTCTGTCCTTCAGTAAAAGAAGAGCAATTATTTTTTCTGTAATAAAATGCAAGGCCGTCAACTAAAAATCTTTATTTGGAAATGGATAAAAACTCACACATGGTTTGTTAAAAAAAACACACACACACAAAAAAGAAGTTGCTGACCTAAAGATCATGAGCTGGTATAAAGTAAGCAATGTGTTCGCTTTGCTTTTATGAAAAGCTGCAGTTTATAAGCTTTTTCTTGGATTTAACAAATGCACATAGTGGATACTGAAGGCCTCAGCAGAAGTGGGTACTGTACAATATATTAAGCTGTCATCTCCATATAAATGAAAAGCTGAATTTAGAATATCCTATCTATATCTACCTTGAGTGACAGCTACCTTAACTTGGAATGACTCAAAGAAGGAAGAAAGAAGGAACAAAATTGGTTCTGCTGCAAAAACAACTTGCAAAACTACCACCCACCCACTGACAAAAACCCCATTAATAGAAATTTGTCTGAATGAAATATATTGATCATCAGTCTATATTTTCTAACCAGCCATTAAAGTGTTTTTGCCAGAACAGAACGTTTAGAAAATATTCTCTATCATGCTGTTTATAAGTCTTCCAAAGTCATCTAGATGCATAAATGTGATAAAATAATGCCTATATTACTACAGATTAATTATTTCTTATGGAATATCAGTTTTTTTCTGGGGCTATTTTTACAACTGGAAGGAAAACCTTTACGGCTGCCTTTTCCCATCTGGGAGCCCCCAATTTCATGATGTTGCTCCAGAGCCACTGCAAGATGGTATCACATCAACTCTGGCGACTATTCTCTTCTGTGACCTTTTGCAGCCAGAAAATATATATTTTACAACTTAGACTCTAGTTTTTTTATTTATTTAGTTGTTTTCACTGTGGAGATTAGGTGCTAAAAGAGACACTTTGTGGTAAGCAGCACTTTCTGTACATTAGTAACACATAATCCCAGACATGGGCAATGTGGAGTCAACAAGTCATCTCCATGTCATGTATTTGTTCTACCCAGCCACTGAAGCAGGTGAGTCCAATCTTCACCGTGAATTAACCTGTGCAGATTGGACTCACCTGGTTAATTGGCTGGGTAGAACCAATACATGTCATGGAGATGACTTGTTGACTCCACATTGCCCATGTCTGCATAATCCGATGTTTCCAAGGCTTTATTCCTAATAGTTATGATGGAAAAATGAAAAAAATAAAAAAATAAAAAAATGGGCAATTAGGAGAGATATTTTTTGTTTTGTTTTCAGGAACTAATGTTGTTAACTTTATTAAATACATGCAAAATACAAACCTGTCCTTTTTATAAGCCTTGTTGTTGCTTATATTTTAATTGGGTATGTTTGACCAGTAATAGGAATTAAACACATTTTCTAATTTAAAAAAAAAGGCAATATTTATAAATCAACCTGTATTATAACTTAGACTAGGGGTCAAGACCCCAAACTGATGGCGAGAAGGAGCAGGGACCCCCTAATTATTTATATATTGTATGAAATTGTATTATATCAAACTGGTTCTATAGTGCCATATGTAAATGTACCTTGTTATTTGGCAATACTAAGCAATACTAAGATACTCAAATAATACACAGGTTCATATATTCAGGTTTTTATTACATTGAGTAGGGTGGCCATGCCACTGCCATTAATAAACATAATTTAACACAATAAACTGATACCTGCCAAGATCAACAATGTCTTTAAATTACATGTAATGCACAAAAGCTCTTCAAATGGACATTTTAAAAACATAAATGTGGAAAGGAAAATTAGTGATGCTTGTTAGTGCCGTTAGCATGCATATCCATACCTGTTATATTGCATAAAAAATTTAACTATTAACATAACTGACAGATTCATGTTTTAATTTCAAACATTCATATAGTATGGGCAGTGAATCCTCAACCCATCTATGGATGGCATACATACTCCCTCATTAGTGAGATGTCTGACCCTGATGAGTAGCACACAACTTGTCTAACCTTGAACGTATGGAGGTTGTCAGGCAGAGAGTCATATAAGCCTCAGGCTGCAGTCTTGACCTGTATTTGTTTTTCGAGTGAGGAAAATACACTTTCACAAAGATATGTTGTAGAAAAGCGAAACTGGATCATCATTGCTTTTGCTGGCAGTTGTGGAGAGTCTTTATGGCAAGATATCCAAAACTGGGTGAGTGTCCCGCGGGCCCCACCCTGCTGCAAAGCTGCAGGAGGGGGGCGGGGCATCACCCAGTCACTGACACTCTGGAGGGAGAAACTTAGGTAAGTGACCACGATCATCTGACAAGGTCATCTCAGTCACTTACCTGGTTTAACAGTTCAATCTATCCTCTCCGAGGAAGGCAGAATCAGCCGATGGGCTGCCAAACGAGCTGCGGCGCAAGGAGTCACTCGGAGTGTCCCCGACGCAGCAACCCAAGGGAGCAGGCAGGAATCCGATCCTACGAACTAGGCTTACGGGACTAAAAGTGACCTCCCCCGTGTTCCGAGCCAAAACCTTGAGGGCTCTGTGGAAAAAAACCTGAAAGACATCTTCTGCGTATCAGTCTGTTGAATTCATGTTAATGTGTATTTTAAGTCATTTCAATTAGTGGAAAAATTGAATGGGGCAAATATATTTAAAAAAAAAAACGTAATCAACCAAAACTTTCATGACCCCATGAAGTACCTCCACGGACCCCCTAGGGGTCACGGACCCCCTGTTGAAGACCTCTGTCTTAGACAATGCAAATTTCATTAAAGGGAATGAGGAGAAGACGTCTATGATTATGAATAATAAAAAAATCAAATATGTCAATTGCAATATTGGAAAATTAAGAATAAATTTAAGAAGCAAATTAACAAACAAATATTCTAAACCATCTTAATTCTGATAAATAGTCAAAGAATTATTATTTTATCTGCTCCTCAGAAGCCAGAAGTTGACATTTCATGGCATTTTTCATAATTCTAATGTCAGTTTGTAGTCTTTGAAAGACACTTAGGAATAGAAACAACCTTCACGACCAAATGGAGAATGCCTTAACTTTGCAGACACCGGAAAACTACACTATTGACACAGAGATTACGCCTTATTGGTCTGTGTATGTGTGTGTGGGGGGGTCTTTCTCTAGGTACACACTGGACAGGTGGGCTGTCCAACTCAGGGCCACACAGAGACACACAGGACAAAAAAATAAATAAATCAACAAAGTTATTAGTATCTAAGTAAAATTTAGAGCACTCAGTTACCCAAGTCTTATACTTTTGGACTGTGAGGAGAGGCTGGATTACCTGTAGAGAACATTTGCATGAACTGTTAGAAAATGTGATCTACAGCAGGACTTTTAACCTCATACATTCTTTCTGCAAGACAACCATGCTAACCACCTTAGCACCATAGAGCTCCTCTCATTGTGAATACCTCATTTTATTAATATAGCAAATTTCTCACAAAAGACATCAGATAATAAATAGCATTGAAAGTTCTTAATGATCAAACTGAAATCAAAATCAAAATAGTTTCAGTCAAAGAAATGTGTAATCTTGAAACAAGCCGAAATGTTTTTGTCATTTGTTATCTGCAGAAAATCACAGAAAGACATTTGTTCCATTTGCTGTATTTGTTATAATCTAGTGGTATTGTAATTGCTGATGTTTTCTTTATTAATTTTAAGAACCTTCATTGTTCAACACCTATTAAATATTTCAAATGTAAAAAAAAAACATTATTCCTGGTAACCATTTCTCAATTATTATTATTGTTGTTTTTTTCCACCTGTCTTTAACGAACTGTAAGAATAACTTGGAGCAGGAAAACTCAGAAGGCTGAATAATTGCTAAATGAGGAGTAAACATTTGTCTTGTTGAATCAGTGTCAGTGTCAGGACTGACCCTGGCAGCAATGCTCAGTTTATTGAAACACATCAAAACAAATCCTGTCTAACTTACTGATAGATGAGCTGTGTCGGTTCATGAGGAGAACACCCTGGAATTTCTTAACCGATTTAAGATGTGCTCCAATTTTAAAATTCCTCATATTTGAAATTTACGATCCAAAATCAACAGAATTTGTGAAAGTTGCGCATACAGACTAAGGAGCAAAATCTCTTTCCAGAAGTTGCCTTTGGAGATTCCAATGCAGCATTTTTAAACAAAAAAGGAATCTTACTGTAATTTGACAGCAATAAACACTTTAAAGGAAAAGTATGAAATAAAGATCCTGGTTTTAGATACTTACTGAATTTTAACCCATCACCACCTGCTGGTTGGACACCAATAGATGGACAGTGTAGATGTCTGATGTGAAAATGGCAGGAGTCACAGCTTTCCCTACAAGTTTTTAGCTTTAATTGAAAATGAAAAATGTTGACAAAAATAACTTGATCTTAGACCTAGAACTGGTTCTGCTTCCCATTATTGGTGATAATTGGCAAAGTGTCTTTGATGTCACAGTGGAAAACTTTTTGCCCACTCTGCTTTGCTGAATTGTTGTAATTTGTTTGAGATCATTCCACTGCATTATACGGAAGAGGATTAAGGCCACTGAAAAAAAAAAGAAAAAAGTTAACTGATTTTTACATTTTATTTCAGTTTAATATGGGAAACAATTCAGAATTCTGACTTTTTTCTCAGAATTCTGACTTTAATCTCAGAATTCTGACTTTTTTCTCTGAATTCTGACAGCTAACAGACATTTTAGCATCAAGCCATAACCATGTCTGTTTTAGAGACTAGCTTTCTTGTTTTTATGACCTTCTGCTCCTCCATTAATGAGGGGACCCCTCGGGCACGTAAAAAGTTGCCTAATTCCGTGGTTCTGCTTCCCATTATTGGTGATAATTGGCAAAGTGTCTTTGATGTCACAGAGGAAAACTTTTTGCCCACTCTGCTTTGCTAACTTGTTGTAATTTATTTGAGATCATTCCACTGCATTATACGGAAAAGGATTAGGGCCACTGACAAAAATAAAAAGTTAACTGATTTTTAGATTTTATTTCAGTTTAATATGGGAAACAATTCAGAATTCTGACTTTTTTCTCAGAATTCTGACTTTAATCTCAGAATAATGACTTTTTTCTCTGAATTCTGACTTTAATCTCCGAATTCTAAATTTTTCTTTGAATTCTGACTTTAATCTCAGAATTCAGACTTTTTTCTCTGAATTCTGACTTTAATCTCAGAATTCAGACTTTTTTCTCTGAATTCTGACTTTAATCTCAGAATTCTGACTTTTTTCTCAGAATTCTGACTTTAATCTCAGAATTCTGACAGCTAACAGACATGTTAGCATCAAGCCATAGCAATGTCTGTTTTAGAGACTAGCTCTCTTGTTTTAATGACCTTCTGTGCCTCTATTAATGAGGGGACCCCTCGGGCACGTAAAAAGTTGCCTAATTTTTCCAACTATGTGTCACTGGCCATCTCAAACAACTCACATCTTTGTCAGTGAAGCTGAGTGCTCCTACATCTCTTCCTTCATGGTGCCCATCTACATTAAGATCCAAAATTCTGAGATCAAAGTCAGAATTCTGAGAAAAAAATCAGAATTCTGACTTTTTTCCAATACTAAATTGAAATAAAATTTTAAAATCAGTAAACTTTTTTTTTTTTTTTTCCAGTGGCCCTTATCCTCTTCCGTAGAATTAGAATCAAACTGAGGTTCACACGTTATAGGCAATTCCAAAACTTGACTTTAAAGGAATAGTACACCCAAAACATGATTAGCCTTCATTTTCTACTCACCCCCATGCTGAACAACACTCTGGAGTACTTTTTTGATATCTCAAATGCATCTGGAGATCTGGGAGGCTTCTTGCTGTCTGCTGACATTCGAATAATGGAGGTCTATGGTGCCCGAGACAGAGAGGTCCATAAAAGTCCACAAAAAACGTGTCATTATTCCTCCATACTGTTCGTCCAATGTATTCCAAGTGTCCTGAGTGGGTAGCATCCAGAATTTACTCGAAACAAAGTCATTTAGAATGTTTTTAGAGCATAAACAGTAGAGTATAGGATTTCCTGAAAGCGCGCCCCCGCACGTTCACTACGCTACGGAAGCCGGCAGACCAACCAGATGAAAGTGCGCATTCAGCCACAGCTGTGCTTTAAGACTAAGAAAGACCTATTAGACAAACTTTATTGTCATTTTGTATGCACCGAGTGCATACAAAATGAAATTTCATTTCACAAGGTTAAAAAAGTTTAATGACATTGCAAGTAAGATAAACATTACCAATATAAAGTGCAGCAGAATATAAGCCATGCTCCTCCAGGACCTGAGGCAGCAAATTAGCTCAGAACCATCAAACCTCTATCATCATACGTGATTGCCTCTATAATGTTCTTCTAAATATCTGTTTTGTTTGTTCTAGATGAAGGTAGATGAACACTTTATATAAAGCTCCAGTTCTGTCTCAGAACACAAAAGAACATATCTTCACAAATGTCTAAAAATCGAAAATGGTTCTTTTTGTTTTTAGTTTTTATCTCAATTCAAAAGTACTTTATTAATCCAAAAGGGAAATTAAACGTCACAATTCATCATCTTTTTAGATACTTCGCTGTACGCAGGAATGATCTTCTGTAGAGGCCTGTCTTTACCCGGATCTGGAAAAGTTTGTGAATGAAGACACTGCTGGCATTCAATAGGCTATTGAAGAGGATGCTTACTGTTTTCCGTAATGTTCTACGTTTGATGGAAAATTCTTCCTTGTAAAATCATCTTCAGAGGTTCTAGAGGATTAAGGTAATGGTTTTGGATTTGAACTCTCCCACTGATGCATCTCCAGACAGCAGTGATATTATTTAAGGTTATCGTTCTCTTGTGATTTTCCAGATTAGTCATTTTTGTCAATGTATTCTCTTTTTTTTTTTTTTATAGGCTGGCCATTACTGGGAAGGTTTACCATTTTTCTATTCTCCATATTCTAATAATCCTGGTAATTTTCTGACAGGACCTTTTTTACATATTCTTCTATGGAAAACAATTCTGGAAAAAAAAAACGAACATCATTTTTTTTTTACATTTTCTATCTGTAAGGATTTGTCTAATGTAAATTACTCTACATTGTTGCCCATTGTCGTTAGTGGAGTTGTCAAAACACTCTTATCTAAACGGCTCTGATATGATAAATATGGTTGAAAGATCTGTAAACACAAATTCCAGAAAATGTCTTTAAATAAATGCTATACTTTGTACTGCGAGTTTTTTTTTTTTACATTTCTCACAGTGTAGAAAATAATAGGTAAGCCTTTCTATAATGATAGGGGTAATATATTTGTTTTACATCCGTTTTTTTTCCTTTACATTTTAGATTGTTGTGTTACATTTTAAATCTGTTAACCTACATGTATGAAAAAAAGAGTTCTGTTTAGGGGATATCTTGAACTTGCAGGTCTGATAATAGTCCAAATAGGCTGGGAAAGGAAGCAATTTATCTGAAAAGCTGCTAAAAGTTCCTCCATCATTCTAATAGAACTTTAGAGCTATTAGAATTTGGATTGGGTTGAGGAATGTATTTACAAGAACATCTTCTATCCACTCCATGTTGCCCTTCAGGGAAGAGAGGGAAAGAAAAGATGGGAACACAGCAAACATGTGGAGATGGTTTGGTAAGATGAAACTTTCTGGCCTACATATGAACAATTGTGCAAACTCTTTCTCTAGCAAGTGAGAGTTTCAGTCTTTCTTCAAACTTTTCACCAATTATGAGCTACTTTGTGTTGATTTATCATATAAGAAATAAAATATTAGCTAGATTTATGGTTGTAACTTCCAAACAGTAAGTGGAGAAATACTTTTGCAAGGTTCTGTAGATGTTTTTAGTTTATAGTATTTTAAAAGTGGTGCTACTGTTTTATTAGAGTGATATTATGACTTATTAGGAACTTTGTGATGTTTTTTTTTTTTTATGCAGGTTGCATACAAGTGTGAATGATTTTAAATGGCATGAGGACAAAATGACTCCTGTCATCAAGGTCCGATATGGAGTGGGGGCTGTTGTGATGGATGTGACCTCATAAAGGCAGCTTTTCTGCCAACCAATCCCTTCCCAGGCATTTTTATAAAAGCCCCCCCTCCATCACATTCCTTTTTTTTTTTCCATCTCTCTGGTGTGTGTTTTTGTATGAAAGCTGTCATACACATTCCATACTCCCTGCTCTATCATACCAGGGATTTTCCTCTCAGCAGCCGGGGAACTTTGCAGCCAGCTGCGCTGTCAATTAAAGGATTCTCATATCTCACGAACTGTATGTGGACCCCCCCCGGCCTCATCCTAGCCTACTTTTCCCGCCTTTTTTCCTTTTTTTTCATGTTGAATAAGAGGCACAGCTGTACCAGACTGCATATGGATTTTGTGTATGATCTGTGCACATGTCAGACGGCAGCTGATCTCATTACTAGCTCCAAAAATGGGTTCACTGCAAAACAAAATATAGAAATAAGTTAAGATTTCTTAAATTAGGTGCATTTAACCTTAATTTGAGTAGGTAAATAAGAGGTTTTGCCAATGGAAATAGTATTTATTAGATAATTAATGCATAATTAATGCAAATTAGGATAAAATGCACTTGAAATAAGATGGTGCAATTGTTTTTTTCTTATTTTAAATGTAAATTGTGTTGTTTCATTGGCAAATTGTCGCACTTAAATTCTCAATCGAAGACAAATGCACCTATTTTAAGAAAAAATTATTAATTAAGATTTAAAATTGTTGCATTGTTGATAAATAAACAGTTTTCAGTAAGTCTGTCTACTCTCTGGGTCCAAAAGAATCTGTGGATCGGATTCAACCATAGAGAGCTGTTTTTTTGTCTTTCATTCCTCCATGGGGATAATTCTCACAGCCTTTCATTCTGTTATGTTATCTGCAAAACTAAATCAAACCCACCTTAAAACTGTGACAGTAAAGGCTCAGATTAGGATGTGGAAAACTGTAGAGCTGAAACTTTTCATAATATTCTGGGTATTTGCCCTAAGCAGAGTTGTTTTTCTACCAACATACTGACTGTATCTATTGATTGATCTTTTAATACAAAAATACACCAATGGCACCATCCTCTGCGCCGTCAAGATCAACCGTTCAGTCAGTATTTTAAATGTATAGGGAGTTAAGCTCTGCATTCCTGTTGTACTTATGTAAGAACCATCCTGTACGTCTCAGTTGTGATCTGTATACACAAGGAGACGGTTATGTAAGTGTGAGGTCACCCACTCCCACTCCCCTTCCCTGCAACTCATACATGTCCCCGCTGGCTCTCAAATTAGGTCAAATGAGGACTTTTGACTTTGAGCGCCGCCCTGAATAACCTCAATATAATCATAAAGCAGAAAGCCTTAAGGTTTTTATTTTTAGAAAACTGCCAGTATGTGAATAATCATATTTAGCCTCTTCTTCCCATTGCTTGTTTTCAACAGTATTTTGTTAATATATCAGTGATGAGCACCAAATCTCTGAGGGTTATGGACTTCCTGGCCAAATCCTAATCTTTACCTTCCTTTGCAGCAAATTAACTTGGACACCTGTCGTCATAGTATTTCCTAGGTTTAGGTTTATTTAAAGTTAACCTTAATATCACTTCAACTATAGATAATTAAAAACTCTATTAAAACTAATAAGTCATACAGCAGGAGAAAATAAAGGTATGTGACACCTCAAACCAAATCCTTCTCCTACTTTATGCACCCATTATTTTTATGTGTGTTGTTTTATCCTTTCTTTCGTGCATGTGGAACTTATTTTGTGCATTTGTTTTTAACAGTTGTGAATCTTTTTTACTATTTTTGTTGGGATCTGGAGGTCTGTCCACCTTCCCTCAGCAGAGGGCGCCTCTAGGTCTCCTGGAGCTGAGCTTACGACCACACCTGTGATCCATCAGTCATCAGGAGACCAGCATATAAGCAGCGGCGGGACTACACTCCAGCGCCAGAGTGTTAAGCCAGTTATGGTTAGCAAAGCCTGAGCCAACCAGCCTGTCTGAGTCTCTGACTCCCCTGAAACTTGAACTTGAACCTGATCAGTTTTTGTCTTCTCTGCCTCCAAGGAAGAAACCTGACTGAACCCTGGAACTCTGGAAGAGTTTCATCTGCTGAAACCTGCCTGCCGGCTTACAGGAGCTCACCTGAAGAATCTAGTTGTCTGAACCTGCCTGCCTGCCCTCAAGAAGAGGATCGGAAGAAAACTCTGGATCTGAACACTGATAAGTCTGAAGTCAAGCCCTGCCGTTGCTTAGCCCTCTGCCAACTTCAAGCCTCTGGACCCAACCCGGTTCCCCTCCTCAGTAGCTAAACCTGAATCACGTCACAGGTACAAACCTGCACAATTCCTCTGGCAAAGATCTACTGCACCCTGGCTAACCTAACTGTCCCTCTCTACAGAGAACCCTGTGTGACCAGTCCCGGATCTGTTTCTCTGCATAACTCATACTACTTGTATTTATTTCAATAAACAGTCAAACTTTTCATCTGCCTCCGTTGTGTTCTGCATGTGGGTTAGAACTCTGAATCCCATCATGACAATTTTTACGCTTTTTTATGAGGGAAATATGGAAACTGTCATGTGTAAAAAAGTTCTCTGATTTAATTCACTTGGATTCCAACACTCACTTGGGACATTTGACATGTAGAGCATGAGAGATTCAGAGTCCTCATCTCATCCAAGTGACCAGAAGTTTAAAACCATTATCTCAGAAGCAACTAGAACCTTCGGTGGTACCATAATGCTATGCCGGACATGAGGTAGCTGGCACAACTACCTAATCTACCTAGTTCACCCAAGCAGAGCGCTTATTGCATCAGATGGAAAGAGGGAATGATGGATTTTACTGTTTAGGCTCAGTGGAGTGGAAGGGACTTTATGGCTTGGTTCAGTCCGACTCAGCGACCCCGTTTTCAGTCCAGTCTGTTCATCCAACAGGCAGCTCTCAAAGAGATTTAGATTAATCTGATACAATAACAAGAGGCAACTTTACAGGGCTTAAATTTATAACACACAGTAGCCTTATACGGGACGTCTCCCTTTAGATAAGGCAGTTAGCTGGCGGCCCAGACAGCGGCGGCGCAGGTTCAATAGTGGCAGGACCAGTAGGGCAGAGGACACCAGCTTCTGACAGCTCCTCAGCAAACAGGAATTGGGCCCAGCTGTTCTATTAGCAGTTGGATATAGGATAAGCAGAGCTGGAAAGCTCTCTCTCATCTGCTTCAGCAGGCGGGTTCATGAAACAAACGGTCACTACGATCAGCTCTTTCTGAATCCTAAGAAAGGTAGTCTGACTCGGTCCAGAAAAAATTGACTTCTCCGGAGGGATTTGGTTGCTACTTAGCGTAGAGTTTAGCTGAGAAGAGACGTGTCTAGCCTTACATCGCCGCAGTGCACTGGCAAAAGGAAGTTGAATAGGCGCCAGCTTCTTGAATATACTCTGCTGCAGGGATGTGATGTCAGAGGGGAGTCACTCCTGTCCCATCACTGACATTTGGTCTCAACATCAGGAAAGTATTTTTGTAAAATCACTTTTATCTGAGAAAAGGGGATTTACTTTAGGTCCATCAGCTGCCATATTTTGAGGTATTTATGGTCTATTGATTAATCCGATTAAATTAATTTTAATTTATCCACACATCTTCATATTGACTAAATGTAGAGCAGGATCACATGCAAATCAGGTCTCCTTGAGATGTTTTCAAAGAGAGATGGACTTCAACACTTTCCGCTTCTCATCAAGCACCTTCCAAATCTGGGGGACCATGCATACACTGTTTAGGCTGGTACAAGTGAGTCTTCCTTTTTTTGCAACTAATGAGGTGTTTTTTTCCCTTTTATTATGGGTTTGCAGAGGAGTACAAATTGGAATGAGCTCTGCTTTTATGAGCTTTTATTCATGGTATTTACAGTTTAAAACATCTTACATGCGTTTTGAAATATATTCAACTATATAGAAGCGGGGCCGGGTGGGGACATTAAAATTGGACAAAGGCATGGCTCGCACAATCTTCTTTTTAGGTTTTCTCATTTTTTTAAGCGATTTAGGACTGTGTTTCATCATATGGCATTGCAGGAATTGGGTCAGAACTCGCCAGTTTTAAATAAAGTTTAGGACTTTATGTAAAACTGCCCATATCCTTTAGAGTCACCTTGTGCTGCATTGATCTGTCCTGTGTAATATTTACAATTATTATTTTTTTTTATGTTAGTTTGTCTCTGAACCTGTAATATACATTTTTAATTTCCATAGGGTGTTTATATAACACTTCTAGAGTTTCTGTTTCTGTTTTATAGAGCTTATTATCCCTTTGGTAGACCGGGGGTTACCATCATTTTTACTGCTCACGACGGTCTTCTCAGAAATTGTACTGTGGATAGAATCAGTAAGTTAATTGATCAAGCTGTATGTCTGGCTGATTTTAGCCTCCAATTTCTCACACAGTTGCTGCAAAGTTCTTTGATTTAGTAATAAAATATTTATCTTGCAGCAGGAAGTTGAAAATGTATATGAAAGGTATAAAAACAACTTAAAAGGGAACATATTTCTGTATAAATGTATCAGACTCCAACTCAGACTCCAACATATATGTGATGATAGTATCAATAATAGATCTGGGTGAATATGATACTCTAGTTAAAGTATTTATTTTTAATAGCATTAGCCTAAAAAATATCTAAATATTGTTAACTGGCTTAGAGCTTGTCTGTTTAACAGTTTCTTTCCCATACAGAGCCAGCTGAGGCACTAGTTTACCATTACCTTTTCTAACATAGAAAGTGTTTATAGATCAGTGCTTCTATGTTAATTTTTATGTCTAATTCTGTCCTTCTGAACTCAGTCGGCCTCCGCAGAAGGCCGCTCACACTGAGCCTGGTTCTGCTACAGATTTATTTCTGTTAAAAAGAGATTTTTCCTCTCCACAGTCGCTGCATGCATGATCAGAGTGCATGCTCATTCATGACTCAATTTAATCAGCGGGTTTTCCTATGACCCAGTCTGACTTAATGATCTGATTGAATTGTCCCTGTAAAGTGCCTTGAGAGGACATGTGTTGTGAATTTACATTTTATAAATAAACTGAATGGATTTTTTAAATACTCTGATTTCCCCTTTAAGAGTTAAAGTCATAATCGGCCATTTTAAGGTATTTCTGTCAATGCCGTGTTGAAAAAAAAAAACTTCCTGTTTTAAAACTGCGTTCTTTAAAGTCAAATTCAACCAACATCACCAAGAGCCATTTCCTTCATCTCTTATTTTTGAGCTTCTTAATGCTCTTGTGGCAGAATGGGAGCAAATCCCAGAAGGCAGGCTTCATCAAAGTCTGCAGAATTTTAGAGGATCCTAAAGTAACAGATTAATGCCAACTTATGGAAGGAGAAGTTCACAGGACTTTTATAGTAAAAATAACCAACAACCTCAGAAAAGTGGCGTAGCTTTTTATCTTTCCCCATGTGGAAAATATTTCTAAAGAATATAGATTCAAATATAATATGACTGAATACTGATTAAAGGAATAGTACACCCAAAACATGATTAGCCTTCATTTTCTACTCACCCCCATGCTGAACAACACTCTGGAGTACTTTTTTGATATCTCAAATGCATCTGGAGATCTGGGAGGCTTCTTGCTGTCTGCTGACATTCAAATAATGGAGGTCTATGGTGCCCGAGGCAGAAAGGTCCATAAAAGTCCACAAAAAGCGTGTCAATATTCCTCCATACTGCTCGTCCAATGTATTCCAAGTGTCCTGAGTGGGTAGCATCCAGAATTTACTCGAATCGAAGTCATTTAGAATGTTTTTAGAGCATAAACAGTAGTGTATAGGATTTCCTAAATGCGCGCGCATGCGAGTTCACGACTCTACGGAAACCGCGGCAGACCAAACCAGATGAAAGTGCGCATTCAGCGTCTGCTCTGCCGATAATTCAGGCGTAGAAGAAGAAATGTGCCGTTTACCTGTGCAAAGAAAGAAACAACGAAAGAAAAATGTCTGAGGACTTCAGTGTTGAGGAAGAGTATGAGTTCTTTGCCGAGCTGAATGCGCACTTTCGTCTGGTTTGGTCTGCCGCGGTTTCCGTAGACTCGTGAACTCGCATCCGCACGCGTTTAGGAAGTCCTATACACTACTGTTTATGCTCTAAAAACATTCTAAATGACTTTGTTTCGAGTAAATTCTGGACGCTACCCACTCAGGACACTTGGAATACATTGGACGAGCAGTATGGAGGAATATTGACACGCTTTTTGTGGACTTTTATGGACCTTTCTGCCTCGGGCACCATAGACCTCCATTATTTGAATGTCAGCAGACAGCAAGAAGCCTCCCAGATCTCCAGATGCATTTGAGATATCAAAAAAGTACTCCAGAGTGTTGTTCAGCATGGGGGTGAGTAGAAAATGAAGGCTAATCATGTTTTGGGTGTACTATTCTTTTAATGAGTTTATTTCAGCTTCAATGCAAACTTTTTCACAATAATTCAGTCCTAGTTTTAACAATAAAATGCCTGACAAGAAAATAAATTAACATAATGTGTCAAGAGTGAAAATCTTAAAACAAAAAGGAAAGTGAATTAAGAAACATTGTCCTGAACGTATGCATCATGTTCTCCCCAAATTACCAAATAGTTAAAGGTAATCATGACCCAGTGTTTTTCTCATTAAGAAATAACCCTTGCATGTTCGAAAACAAATCGCTAAATTGGTTCTAAGGAGTGAGTTGCATTAAGTTTTCACAGAGAACTTTGTGTTTATATTAACAGATCCAAAGTATGGGCTGGGAAAATGCATCTGTGAAGATGTTCTATGAATGAGTCGAGAAGGAGTATCTGCTTTCTGTCTTATCGTCTCTCCCAACATTATGACCCTGACAATCCATATAAAAGCAATACAGGAACCCTTGATTTACAAGACATCTCAGCGTCCGTAAAACCCTCCAAGGACTGCAAGGAAGATAAACGTGTTAGGAAGTGCAAACGCATGAATCATGACTCCATTCAGTGACACTTTGTGAGCTTGCCAAGGTTAAAAACAGGAAAAACAATTAAAGTGAGGGAAGAGTTCATGATTGCTAGGATTGATCCATTAATAGACTAAACAGTGATACAGAGGTATATTTTAAAGCAAATCTGGGTCTTTGTTTTTCATCCATCATACAGATGAATTTATTTAAACTTCAACGTGGCTAAAATAGCTTTATATTAACGGGGATCTGAATGTTGTTCATAAATAACTGGTAAAAGTCTCCATTATTACTTGTGGTGTTAATTGGGAGCATTAGATAGATTTTCCTTCACACGACTACATTTTGTGCAAGTATTTATTGTGGAGAATGGATTTTGGCTAATTAAATCTGGGAAGGACTGCGGTGCTCTGGATTAGAGGGGTCTAAAGAGAATATCTGCAAGATATGTTTTCAGTGTTTGAAAAGTATAACTGCTCTGTTTTGAATATTTATAGAGAAAATAATTTTACCCTCTTTCAAACTCATGAAAAATATAAAAAGGTGCACAATGCTGTTTGCCAATAGCTGAGCTTTTATTTTAGAATATACAACAGACCTTTATTGCTTTTACCATTTTACCTCAACATATCCCTTTTAGCAGCCTTTAACAAAATCATCCAGGCCATTCATTCTGGCACACATATTAAAAAAGCTGCGAGTGGCAGCACTGACACTGGTTAAAATGGAGAGCTACTTCTGCCATCCCCTACTTTGCACCTACTGGTCAACTGTTCTGAGTGATTATGTCCATTAACAGCTGTATTGCACATGGACTTTACTGAATAATGTGTGAGAGGAGAAAGCGTTGCAAGCATTTCCACATATTTCTATTCATATGTTGTTCAATAAAAGAACGAGAATCTGTTTTTTTGCAACATTTTGTGCCTCAGGCTGTCCTGGAGAAACAAACCCTGAGTTGCTTCTGTAAAATTCCAACTATTACCGTCCCCTGCTTTAGTTACTTGTTTCCAAGAAGCAGTAAATCTTCAAAAATTTTGACATTATGGGAATTATGTTTTAAAATATCTTGACTTGATTTTGCTTTGATCTGCATAATTGCAATAACACAGGAGTGTGGCTCAACTCCAAACCTAACAAGATATGCCTGTCGGGCTAAACTGACAGGTTGGAGAAGAAACATAATTTATCAGAGGAGCAGCGAGGAGGTCCATGTGAGTGAGCTGCAGAGATTAGGTGGGAGATCCTTGCAGGATAGTTATTAGTTGTGCTCGTCAGGTTAAAACTGATCTGTGCATCCAACTGACTGAGCTTAAGCTTTATAAGCAAACCAATAATGTAACCGCAACATAATGTGGTGCTAAATACGAATGCATAAAAAATTTTGCTTTTTTGAGAAAAAAAAATGGAGTATTAGGACAAAGGGGAGAATAAATTTTTGTTTTTGCACCACTTTGTTTTTCTGTTATATACAGTCTCATAAGAAAAAGATATCTGTTGCTTTTAGACCGGAAAAAATTTGATAAAGTGCAGCTACTGTGACTTGTTATTATTTTTCAAAAACAGTAAAGAACTGTCTCTAACGCTAGTCTTTGTAAGCACTGGAACTTGTTTTTCTAAAAACCCATATTGGTAATAAATAGTATTTTCCAAATAAGTTGAATTTGTTTAAAATAAATTCTACAATGACATTCAACCTTTTAGTGGGTCACAGTTAATAAACTGTATCAAAATCCTTGTTAAAAGGGCATGGAACACATTTGGACACATAGCTCCTAATTAGTCACTTTATTTTGTATTTTGGCGCCACCGCGTGGCCAGCAGGGGGAAGCGCGGGAACCCTGTTTCCTCCCACAACGGAAGAGGAAGTCGTCCACATTCAATATGTCTGCCGTCACATACGTCTGTTGAACAACAACAAGACTCGTGGAAAATGGCAGACGGTGGAGTTGACGAGTTATCGCAGTTGGAATATTTATCTTTGGTGTCGAAGGTCTGCACGGAACTCGACAATCATCTGGGAATTAACGACAAAGATTTAGGTGGCGTTTTAAAACTTTCCTTTCAGTCCTCTACCTTGATAAGCTAGCCTGTACGTTAGCTCTGTTGCTAATATGTGGCAGGCTTTTCAAACCGTCATTTTGTCTTCGTAGTTGTTCGAGTCATCTCAATTAACATTGGTTAATCTGAACATTGGGTAACAGGAGTTGAAGCTAAAGTCCATTCTAACCTTGTTTTCCTTTTTTTCGTTATAGCTGAGTTTGTTATTAGTCTTGCTGAAAAAGAGCCGAGCTTCGATGGATTCAAAGTTCTTCTGCTCGAAAATGGAGCCGAATTCGCTGTAAGTCAGCAAACTGTGGCATTGGTGGCTAAAAGAAGGTGTTATTGCCCAAACTGCTCCATATTGAATCATTTTTTATTGTTTTTTTATTGCAGGATTCCCTCATCGGTAACTTGCTCAGACTCATTCAGACGATGCGACCCCCATCTAAGGCATCAACAAGTAAAGGTAATATTCCCCTTTACCTTAATTCAATTCAGTTTGTTTCTATAGCGCCAATTCACGACACAAGTCATCTCAAGGCACTTTACAATTCACCAGATCATACAGTCAAATTGATTCAGTTCCCTATCTAAGGAAATCTAGTTGATTGAAGGCAATCCCTCACACTAAGCATGCTTGCAGCGACAGTGGAGAGGAAAAAACTCCCTTTTAACAGGAAGAAACCACCAGCAGAACCAGGCCTTAGAGATAGTAACGCTTATGTAGTTTAAAGGTAGGCCTCCTAGTCCTTGCTTTCAATAATGTATTAAAAGTGATATTTTATCACTTGTTTCAGATTATGATCCTCACCGATTCACCAAAACCTTTCTGGCCCTGAGGTCTTGCAATTTCGGTCATTGTGCTTTAAGCCGGGCCTACACTGTGCAGTTTTTCATTTTTATTTTTATTTTTTCGTGCACACAGCTATAGCTCACACTGTACGACGAAAACCAGTGGTTTTGTGGTACAGTGAGTTCGCAGTTCACGATGCATGTTCAGCATGACGCTGTGATGCAATCTACTTGCTCACATTGTATGTCTATAAACCACGTCGGATTCAGCTTTGCAAAGAGGTGGTGGTACTCGGACTCTCCTATCCGGTGTAGGTACCAGATCTGCTCGGTGGCCCTGCCCTTTATGATGTCAACATTATACATTTTGCATCCGCTCTTGCTAGAAAAAACGGGTTCAATGATGAGGTGTAGCTGTGCTAGATTGATCAGCAGACTGGCCTGATTCTGAATTTTGTCACTCTTCTTTATATGTGATGAACTAATGTGTTTGTTTTTTTAAAACAAGTGACCACCAAACATTTTGTTCACAATGATCTAATTTCATGAGCTCTACCTGATTTCCTCTGCAGCCTCTGATGTTTCATTCAAGCCAAAAACGGAGAAAGACAGGCTGAAGGAATTGTTTCCTGCACTGTGTAAACCCAACGATCCATCACCAAAGGTACGCTAATATTTGCACTCATATTTCTTCCGTTTGAACTTCTTTTCACTCAGCATAATTCTGAAATGAACAAGGTCTAAACAAACTGTTTACTAAACTCTGTATTCAAGCTTATTGAAAAGGAAAGATCTAAGAAAAAGGACAAAAAGATGGAGATATGGCTGAAGATAGAGGATTGGGAAGCAAATTCTGTTTAAGCTTTAATTGAACTACAGCTGGAGTTAGGTTGTTAGAGACCCACATTTCTGTCTTTAAAATTTTGTTTAGTCTATTACTTTGTTGTTTAGTCTTCTAAATGTTGGGTTTTCATGAGCTGCTGACTATAATTGTAAATAAATACAAAAATGCATTATGTATAAAAGGGCTAAAACAATTAATCCTGATTAATCGATTATTGACACAATCATCAACTAATTTAATAAATAAATCTAAAGCATCTATTAGCTATAAGAACAACCAATATACAGCACTAATTATAGCCTGATAAACCAGTATAAATGTGAGATTAAATGTGTAATTTAGTCTGACCCAGATGAATGAGACATCGGAAGATTGTTGATGAGAAAAACCCGTTCTTTTTCAAACCATGTCTGTGCCTATTAGACAACGCTCTGACCAATGAGCGCAACTAACTGTGACGTAGGAAGTGCGACAGAAAGCTGCAGGGGGAGTGTAAAAAAACAGCCTTTCGGTAAAACGGCGAATATGTCCTTCTTAGAAATTAATGAGCGTGGAGCCTCTCCCTGCTCCCGTTTCAAGTAAAACCCCAAGTCTATTCTTTTCAAAGCTAGGGCCCTATAGAATCCGTTTTATTTTTTCCCAAATTCTGTTTTTTCCATTTTAATTCTTGCGAACTCAGTTTTTTTACCCTTTACTGTTATTTGGGTTGTAAAAGAATGTGCCTGTAATGTTAATGATTAAAGCGTACACAAATAAAATAGGAATGACCTTAAATTTATTGAGGTAAAAAAACAGATTTACTCAGTACTTTTACTGCATGATGCAACATAATACTGCATTCTAAGTACTAACAAAATATTAATGGTTATGAACCAATGGTTATAAATAAAAGTGCTCCATTAGCTTTTTCAAGTAAAAAGATAAAATAGGACCTCTCAATTTCACAATTATAAGGTATTTCATAAAGAATCATATTTTCCATACAGTACATTAAAGTGCATAAAAACAAGCCAAAATACATTAAGTATGTAAGCAAGTGTTTCTCAACTTTTTCGCTGAAAGCGTGGCTATCGGCTGAAGCCGCCATGTTCTTTAGACTGAACTGTCGCGCTTTACGTTGCGTCACACCTCAACCCGCCTCAAAGCCAACGCTGATTGGACGTTCGTTTGGTGAACGGATCCAAATTTTCTTCAACGGAGAGTCTCCAGACTGATCAGCGAGTGAAATCTTGAAAGCTCGCGAGATCAGGATGGTCTCACGAGGCTAGATTTTCTTAGGGTTTTAGAAAGTTTGGGCCATAATGCCCAGCCCTAATTGTGATTTATTTAGATGCATGTATAAACGTGTTTGTTGATTAGAGGAACTTGTTTACATTGTTTTAGAGCCATAGTCTTCGGAAAACAGCTACCGTATTTTCACGACTATAAGGCGCACTTAAACGTCTTTTTTTTTTCCCTCAAAATGTGCGGTGCGCCTTATGTGTGTTGTAACTGCGACTTTTGAGACCACCTCATTGAGGAGATGATGAAAGAGTGGCGGAATGTAAGGAGACCAGGTGTTTTTTTTTTTTTCCCGCTCATCACCATCGCTGATGTGAAAAACATGGTGAAACAAATTAAGCTGTGCTCGCTTTTATTCAACCGCTGGACATCGGTGTGAACCGGACCCAGCAGGCGCAGCAGAAGCAGCGTATTTACATGCAAAGTCAATGGTTGACGCGCGTATAGGCGCAGCAAAAGGTCCCGCAGCGCGTTTTGAGCTGCAGGCGCAGCGCGTTGGGAGAGTTTAAGCATCTGACGCACCGCCAACGCGCTGCTGCAGCTCGAGATGGAAAAATTGAAGTTTTGCTGCTGGAAGCGCCGCATCGACCAATCAGAGAAGCTGATCTGGGAGCTGAAAGCGAGACAGACACAGCGCTCTGATGACATATGATATTAACGCAAATGAAAAAGGCTGGATGGATGAGGAGATGATGAAAGGCAGGTGTATGTGAGGAGACCAGGTGGTCGCATCACCATCGCTGTTAATCTGTGACTCCATGCGTGCCCTTCTCACAGCCGATGTGAAAAAAAAGGTGAATCAAATGAACGCTGTGCTCGCCGTTATCTCGGGGGTCTGACAAAGGAACTTCAACCGCTCGACATCGGTGTGAAGCGGCCGTTCAAAGTAAGGCTGCGAGCGGCGTGGGAGCGATGGATGACAGACGGAGACCACAGTTTCAGGAAAAGTGGAAGGCAGAGCCGGGCAAGTTACGCCACCGTTTGCGGATGGATTGCAGATGCTTGGACTAACGTGTCTGCTGGCTCTGTTGTTCAAGCTTTCGCAAAAGCCGGCATTATTTCTGAGGAGCCGCGCTGCACGGAAAGTGACTCTGACAGCGAAGAATGGGAAATTGGCATGTCTGATTTAGCGCAGCTGTTTAATTCAGAAACAGAGGATGATGACTTTGATGGGTTTGATTAATACTTTGTAATAAATACATGAATAAAGCACAAACATGCTCAGTTTTGCTCCCGCTCTATTTTTCTACCTGAAAACTTAATTCAACAGCAGCCTCTAGGCCAGGTAGCCTCCGGTTTCACCGCGGCGGCTGGCAGGTGTTTTTCATCTAAATAATTTACAGTGCAGGCACCAGGATACCAGTAATAAAAGGAAACATATTCCGTCGGCAGGTTTCAAGATTTTAGGTTAATTTAGGAGTAATCACAGCGCTGTGTCATCTGCGATGTGTCTGTCTCACGGCCAGCTCCCAGGTTTGATTAATACTTTGTAATAAATACATGAATAAAGCACAATCATACTCAGTTTTGCCCGCGCTGTATTTTTAAATACGCAGTAGAGGTATTTAAAGGTAGTAGAGGACATGTACCTGTATATAAAAAACGCGCCCTATAGTCCGGTGCGCCTTATGTGTGTGTTAAATACAGAAATGGCACACATAACTGAGACTGCGCCTTTTAGTACGGTGCGCCTTATGGTCGTGAAAATACGGTAAATGTTATGGTTGATTCGACAAATAAAATAGATATTTATTTCAAATAAAAAGTTTTAGACTTTATTTTAACAAAGATGAGTATATGTGTGTGTGTGTATATCTGTGGGAGTGGGGCTCGAACTCAGAACCTCGGGATTTCAAGCTCTATGCCCTTACCACTAGACCGCCACTCCATAGGCCGTAATAATATTACAACATTAATAAAATAAATAATACATAATAGATCTGATGTATGAGTTTCTGTTTTTGCTTGAACTTCGCAGCGGGTGCTGGATGAAGACGACGTGAAAGTCGCTGCTGATGCGATAAAAGAACTAGAGATGTTGATGCCCAGTGTCAGTGGGGGCGACTCCAAAATCAGCACGACCAAGTAAGAGATTCTGTTAACCTTGAGACGAGTAGAAACTTTTTCTGAGTTTTTGCTCAGTTAAAGTTGAAGTGCACATTTGTTATTGGGACTTTTCATGTAGATTTCCTATTTTACTTTAACAGATCAGAAAAGAGCAGACGTCGTAGCCGAAGCAGAGAAAGGGACAGAGACCGGCATAGAGACAGAGATCGTGATAGAGACAGGGACCGGGATAGAGACCGGGACCGGGGAGGAGACGGGAAGAGACGGCACCGTTCTAGATCTCGGTCCAGGTCCCGCTCCTGGGATCGTGACCGACACAGAGATAGAGACCGAGATCATGGTAAAAGAAGAGACAAGTCTTACCGCTGGTCTGAGCGTTCACCCAGCCCTAGAAAAGACTCGGACAAGGACTCTGAGCGCTGGAAAGACAAACACGTGGACCGGCCTCCTCCAGAGGAGCCTTCTGTGGGCGACATTTACAACGGAAAAGTTACCAGCATCATGCAGTTTGGCTGCTTCGTTCAGCTCGAGGGTTTAAGGTCAGCATGAAGTAACCGGTGAAAAACAATCAGTGGCCAAAATGCTCTATTCTTTTCATTCTGCTCAGTTTGAACTCATTCATTCTTCCCAACTGCTGTCTAGAAAACGCTGGGAGGGATTGGTCCACATTTCAGAGCTGCGCAGAGAGGGTCGGGTCGCTAATGTGGCCGACGTTGTCAGCAAGGGCCAAAGAGTCAAAGTGAAGGTGCTCTCCTTCACTGGCTCCAAGACAAGCCTAAGTATGAAGGTAAGATCAAACAGCATAATTAAAATATTATTAAATTTAGTTCATGATACATGAAATAATAGTATTGCCACTTAAAGATACTAAGTGTATGTGGTTTACCCTAACTAGTTGACTTTTTTTCTTACCAGGATGTGGACCAGGACACCGGAGAGGATATCAACCCCAACAGGAGAAGGAATATGGGTCCAGAAGGAGGAGATGATGTCTCCATGAGGAACCCCGACAGACCGAGTAACCTGAACCTGGGCCACGCCCCCGAGATGGAGCAGGACGACACCTTGGAGCGCAAGAGGCTCACCAAGATCTCTGACCCAGAGAAGTGGGAGATTAAACAGGTCAGCCCTCACTGTTCCCATGAGGAAAAACTCTTCTTTATTAAGGATAAAAACAAAAATAATAAATAAGTGACAGAATGATTCTAATGTTTTAAAATATGTATGTCCAGTTTTCTTTAGAAATCATGTAATTAGTAGACAGAGCATGTCACTTAATCTTAAAGTCTTCTGTTCTGTGAAGACGAAACTCGCCTAAACTGACCCAAGAAAGACATTTTAATGATAAAGACTGTTCCAGTTAAAAGAGCCCAAGTTTACAGTCAGATCTGCCATCTAAAAATAGCTTATGAGAACTACAGTGTAGCGGGGGTTAAATGCTGCTGTAAGTCGTCCTTGAACTTGAGGATATTGGTTCTGGGTGTTAACCAAGGTGTGTGAAGTTCGGTCTAATCCTGTCCGTTAGCATGCTGTTAGCATTTTAACATTTTTTTTAATGTGACATTCCTGCTTTCAGATGATTGCTGCCAACGTTTTGTCCAAGGAAGAATTCCCAGATTTTGATGACGAGACGGGAATTCTTCCTAAAGTGGATGATGAAGAGGGTAGGCAGTGGTCTACTTCTTTTCCTTTTTTATTTTGCATTATGAATGTATTTAAATGATGAATTTTCTTAAAATGAAGTCTTGTTTTTATCAGAAATTAAGTAGTAGAACAATTTATGGGCAAAATCACCTCTAGTTAAACATATTATCCGGTAGTTGTGAGGTAAGATGTTTATTACCATGTCATTGAACAACATGTGATCCTATGTGTTATTTCTACTTTACACAGTGAATTGATCAGTTATCATATTTGGCTCATGCTCAACTTTAAACATGTCACTGTTTGCTCTCCTGTTGGTTGATTTCAAACAGACGAGGACCTGGAAATCGAGCTTGTTGAAGAGGAGCCACCGTTTCTAAGAGGACACACCAAACAGAGCATGGATATGAGCCCAGTTAAAATTGTTAAGGTACGGCAGCAGGGGTGGCCTTTTACTCACACAGTACATAAATGGGTCATTATTGGAGGCTTTTCTTGTATTTTTTCTATCATGTAACGCTTTAAAGACATATTTTAGATTTCATTTTTGTAGTTTGTCACCTGAGTACCTGAGAAACGGGAAATAGAAATAGACGGCACAGGTTTTTATCCTTGGATTTGGTTAATTTCATACATTGGGCCTCGGGACTACTACTACTCAATCAGGGGTTGATGTTAAGGATTTTTACCACTTGCCCTTTGGGCAAGTGACTTTCACATTTTATTTGCCCAGAAACAATTTTTACTTGCCCAGTATAATGTTGGATAAATATAGTTTCTAATATTCATGCCGTAATATATATCAATGAAACATGTCTTTTTTTTAAAAATTGTTTTTTGTAATTCTGTATTTCTTAAGTTTCCAGGTTCCTGGTGTGTATCTGCATGCGTCAGATAATGAACTCAAGCCTACATTACCGTGTTAACATGCTTTTCAATCCTTTCTGCACATTCTTTTCAAACTAAACTTTGCTTTAAACTGTTGTGTGCTTGGAAAAATATAAATTGTATTGTTAAAAATCCCCCCCAAAAAACTTGACAGGTTAAAAACTTAAGATAAATCACAAGATAGAAGTCAATGTCACAAATGAATAACTTTTATTTTAGAGTCACGGTATGTTTATACAAGATAATACTATTAATATAATGTGACTTTTCTAGAGAATCTTTATACATAGTTATTTTATTCAGAGTTTCCACAGTCTTACATCATTTCAGAATTCCCTGACTTTTAACTGACTCTGGATTAGTTTTCCCTGAGAAAATAAATGCAGCAACAAGACAATAATAATAACATAACAGCTCACCAATTTAACATGTTTAGCTCTATAACATTTAAATGCACATCTCCAATGTCTGAGAGAAAAAAATTTAATGAACATTTTTTAATGTATGACCTGCATCACTGTACAGAAGACTGCCATATTTACACTGTGCGCATGGCATACAACTATGCCAATTTTCCTAATCCCTGACAAATAATTTTTAATCTAGGGTTATCTGGGTGGTGGGTGAAATGGGTGCAGGGTAAAATAGCCTTGTTGTTGTTTTTTAGCCTGCCAAGTCGAAAAAGATGTGCCTGATTCGCTCCGGACAAAAATCACGCAATCTGGTGGAAAATCACGCGAGAATGTGTACAATACAACAAAAATGGCGCCAGCAACGCTTGTGGGTTGTTTTCAGCGAATGTCGGTGATTTTAAAGTAATTTTGAGTGAGACTGTCAATACAGTCTCACAAAAATATCACAATATAATGAAGAAGGCTTAAATCCTTTGATTTATATACATTAAAATGTTAGACCATATGCTAAGTTGTTTTTAAACTTTCAAGGAAAGAATTGTCAGCTGATGCTTGTCCTCTTAATTGCTGTTTTTGATTTGCTGCTTTGATCAATGCACTAGAATTACAGCTGGATGTTTTATGGGTAATCCGTCTGTCTTCTCAGAATCCAGACGGCTCGCTGTCACAGGCAGCCATGATGCAAAGCGCTCTGGCTAAAGAGAGACGGGAGCTGAAACAGGCCGCTCGAGAGGCAGAAATGGACTCTATCCCCATGGGGCTGAACAAACACTGGGTGGACCCGCTGCCAGACGGTTAGGAAGCCCTTAGATCTGCCTGTTAGATTATTTCTAAGATTCATAAATTGATGCTGAACTCGTGTTTTCGTTAGAGTTCGGATTACTTCAATCTTTTCTAATTTAATATTTTTTGATAGTAAATACTGTTTGGATTTGTCTGCCAATCTTTAGGAAGATTTTATTTATTCTGTGTTAGTGTTTTGGTCCTGCTTTATTAGGGCCAAAGGCCAGTCTGAGCCATCAGACTTCCTCAGTGCTGGCAGAAATTAGGCCTCCTAATGCAGGAGATGCCTATCTGGCTTCCTGCAACCCCCCATTTAGCCGATGGGTCCAATACTCTGTAGTTTATTTTTTCTGTAGATCCTCAGTAGTTTCAAGTTTTCCTTGTAACCCTACTGATCCGACTGGGATCTTGCTTAGTTTTAGGTGGAGTGTTGTAATTGGGTTATAACAAACACATTAATCCTCTCTTCCAGCTGATGGTAGACAGATTGCTGCCAACATGAGGGGGATTGGAATGATGCCTAATGACATTCCAGAGTGGAAGAAGCATGCTTTTGGGGGGAACAAGGCCTCGTATGGAAAGAAAACGCAGCTGTCCATCTTGGAGCAAAGAGAAAGCCTTCCCATCTACAAACTAAAGGAGCAGCTCATTCAGGTGATTTCTTATCTTATCTTACTGGAACCATTGGAGAATATTGTCACTGTTTGAAATGTTTTCTCAAAATGCATAATATCCATCCGCTGATCAATTTTCAGCATTAAAACATTCCAGAAGAAACTGGTACTAATCAGCTGCATGCTCTTTATACAGAGTTCCCGCGGGTCCTTAAAAAGTCTTAAAAGGCATTGAATTCTTTAATATAAAAGACCTTTATTGGCATTAAAATGTCTTAAATCAGTCTTTCGTAGGTCTTAATTTTTAAAACATCATAAATAGGATTATTTTTATTACAATTTATTTTTATAATCTAAATAAAACATTAAAATTGACAATTTTTTTTTTTTATTGTATAAAAAAAAAAAATAACGGCTCGCCATTATTGGTTCCGTCCCGATAGCGGAACCAATAAAAGCGTTGTTGCGGCCGGGACATTTGGGAGATGCACCATTTACTTTTTGTCTGGAAAATATGAGCAAGTGTAAATGTAACGTAAAATGGTCTCCAGCCAAGAGTTTTCTCCATGGATAAAACCAGGGAACATACATGAGGCTCAGTGGATTTTGTGCAAGAAGTCATTCAAGCTCAGAACGATGGGAATTAAGGCAGTGGAGTCACACATGCGAAGCACGAAACACAAAGCATCAAAAACGAGTCACCAAATCAAACATACTAAGAAAACGATACAAAGAAAAATAGCTGCATAAAAGACTTAGCACTGGTTATGTTGTGGCTTTAAAACTGATTTGTTTTGTTCCCTGCTAAAACAAAGTTTGTGAATTCAGTTAAATAATTGTTAAAATATATCTGTCCTTTGTGTGTTTTTAGCTTTCTTCCTGTATGGGAGGCTTTTCAAAATTTGAAACATTAGTGCAGGGGTTTATGTTATAATAAACCTTTGGGTTAGGTTGTCGCAAGCAGGTTTTTCTTGTGTTTCTTGTGAATTTGGTCTTAAATTTTTATTTCAAGTGGCATTAAAAAGTCTTGAATTTAACATGCCTTATGCTGTAGGAACCCTGAATGAGCAATCAATCACCTACTGTAGAGTGGGTCCTGTTAGCATTTAAGTATGGTGCGTTGCTGATTTATGTGAGGGGAAAAAAAGATTAAAGTTTAAGACTAACTGATAATAAGCTTAAAAAGTTCAGTTTAGGCAACTGTACGTGAAGTTCAACTTCTAGTTTTGCTAAACTGAACTTGACAGGTTTCAGAATCAGAAATACTTTAATAATCCCAGAGGGAAATTACTTTTGTTACATGCCCCAGAGGCAATACATGTATATTTATATTTATACAACAAGCCACACAAGATAATCCACAATTAACAACATCCTTGTGGTCATCCTTGACCTGGATGAATGAGAATCTTAACAGATAAACTAGCTGATAATCTTGGTTACTAACAGATCTGTGGTTGCAGACAAAACGCAAATCTTAATGCTGTATCATTTACTCTCTGTCGTTGTGTCACAGGCGGTTCATGACAACCAGATCCTGATTGTCATTGGAGAGACTGGCTCTGGGAAGACCACCCAGATCACTCAGTACCTGGCAGAGGCAGGTTACACCACCAGAGGGAAGATCGGCTGTACGCAGCCCCGCCGTGTCGCCGCCATGTCGGTGGCTAAGAGGGTCTCGGAGGAGTACGGTTGCTGTCTGGGACAAGAGGTGAGCTTTTCCTCCTTCAGTACTTCTGTTGATCCGCACCGTCGTCATAGGAACGTTTCTGTTGTTAAATGTCTTGAGGTATTGCTTGTTTTCTGCAGGTGGGTTATACCATCCGATTCGAAGATTGCACCAGCCCTGAGACGGTGATCAAGTACATGACAGACGGTATGCTGCTGAGGGAGTGTTTGATCGACTCCGAATTGGGCCAGTATGCCATAATCATGCTGGACGAGGCCCACGAGAGGACCATCCATACTGACGTTCTGTTTGGTCTCCTTAAGAAGGTAAGCTACAGGGACGAAAGGTTATTGCATGTTTCTTTCGATGTGGACAGTGGAGAACTTTTCTGAGTGTTTATCTGTCTTCAGACTGTTCAGAAACGCACAGACATGAAGCTGATCGTAACGTCGGCCACACTGGACGCTGTGAAGTTCTCCCAATATTTCTATGAAGCCCCCATCTTCACCATCCCAGGCCGAACATATCCAGTGGAGGTTCTTTACACCAAGGAACCTGAGACAGACTATTTAGACGCCAGCCTCATCACCGTCATGCAGATTCATCTGACTGAGCCTCCAGGTCAGCAGGAAAATAAGAGCATCAAACATTTAAACAGCGCTTAAGTCACAGTATTAACGTCGATGTTGTTTCCTCTTTGTGCACAGGTGACATCCTGGTGTTTTTAACCGGACAGGAAGAAATCGACACTGCCTGTGAGATTCTGTATGAGAGGATGAAGTCTCTTGGACCTGATGTCCCTGAACTCATCATCCTTCCAGTTTATTCTGCTCTGCCCAGTGAGATGCAGACCAGAATCTTTGATCCTGCACCTCCAGGGAGCAGAAAGGTACTTTAGAAGAGTTGCACTGTTTCTGCCTGCCTTTGTTTAGCATTCTAACTTCCCTAAATCTCTTCCAGAAGCAAATATATTTTAAATCATAAACAGGTACACACTGAAAAAAAAGTGCGTATAAAACTCAAACCAAACACGTTAGTTTGAAACCAGGAGACTTCCAGTTGAAGACCTGAGCCAGAGGTGAGGTTAACTGTAGAAAACAGAGTAGCGACTTGAATAATATGAGCTTGAATAAAAAAAAAACACACCTGACATAACAGAGAAAATGTCCCAGATTGTTCCCATATTTTAGCACTCTGTTTTTGTTTGTGGTGATCCTGACAAATTTTTTAGTCCCTACCAGCTAAACAGAAACATATTTTTTTATTTTTTACTGCGGTTATACCAGCATCAAAATTCAATAAGTAGGTTTTTTTTGTTAATAATGACCATAATAAGATAATTTTTATTTAAACCTTTATTTATACAGGCAGCCTCATAATTTTTATAAGAATACTGTTTAATAATGCTGTAAAAATATTTTCCTTTTCTACCTACCGTATTTTCACGACCATAAGGCGCACCGTACTAAAAGGTGCAGTCTCAGTTATGTGTGTCATTTCTGTATTTAACACACACATAAGGCGCACCGGATTATAGGGCGCGGGTTTTCTATACCGGTACATGTCATCTACTACGTTTAAATACCTCTACTGCATATTTAAAAATAGAGTGGGAGCAAAACTGAGTATGTTTGTGCTTTATTCATGTATTAATCAAACTCATCAAAGTCATCATCCTCTGTTTCTGAATTAAACAGCTTTACTAAATCAGACATGCCGATTTCCCCTTCTTCGCTGTCAGAGTCACTTTCCGTGCCGGGCGGCTCCTTGGAAATGATGCCGGCTTTTGCGAAAGCTCGAACAACAGTCCCAGCAGAAACGTTAGTCCAAGCATCTACAATCCATCCGCAAACGGTGGCGTAACTTGCCCGGCTCTGCCTTCCACTTTTCGTCAAACTGTGGTCTCCGTCTGTCATCCATCGCTCCCACGCCGCTCGCAGCCTTACTTTGAACGGCCGGTTCACACCGATGTCGAGCGGTTGAAGCTCCTTTGTCAGACCTCCCGGAATAACAGCAAGCACAGCGTTCATTTGTTTCACCATGTTTTTCACATTGGCTGTGAGATGGGCACGCATGGAGTCACAGATTAACAGCGATGGTGATGCGTGGAAAATACCACCTGGTCTCCTCACATACACCTCCCTCAGCCACGCTTTCATCATCTCCTCATCCATCCAGCGTCTTTCCTCCAACTCGGGCCACCTCGCCTTATGTCCGCGGAAACTCGGCTGCGTCTTCTTCACCTGTCGGAGTTCGTTTTCCATCTTCCTCGACTTGCGAACCATCGATTCATTAATCTTGAATTCTCTCGCAGCTGCTCGATTTTCCTGTTCCTCTGCGTAGCTGATAGCCTTCAGTTTAAACTGTGCTTCATAGGCGTGTCTCTTCTCCATTTTCAGGGTTGTTAAGACAACAATGTTTTGCCTAAAGCACATACCTGGTCTTTTATACACAATCCACGCCCACACTTCCCCCTTTAACGTTCTCATGGTGTTCTCAACGTCCGCAGTAACAACACACATAGGGCGCACCGCACTATAGGGCGCGCCGCACATTTTGAGAAAAAAAAAAGACGTTTATATGCGCCTTATAGTCGCAAAAATGCGGTAATTTGGCTTTGCCAAAGTCCCACGGTTGCTGTTTGAAGGCATCTGTAGTCTTTTTATTTCAGTAATCCAAGGAAAATTGATATGAAATTGCATCTTCCATAAAATAGCTCCTCCTAAGATTTTCAGGTCAGTGTTTTGGGTGTGTTTGTTTTCAACTGCCTGTTAACCTTCTATTAAAGCACAACCCAGAGTTTTTAGTCAAACCGGTCATCCTGTCGGTCGCGTTGTGTAAAATAAACGGCTTCTCTCACAACCCGTTTTACTCACGCCCTCTTCTATTACGTCTTCTATACCTTCTTATGCAGTGATGTTTATGAAAATTATTGACATGAGCCAATGATAAAAGCATAAAAGCAATGGGTGGGGCTTGAGGTTAGCATTTATTCTGGGCCGCATGTTGTCGTGCATTAAGTGTGAGAGCAACTTGGTTTATATTTTTAACCTATGGATCAGAATGCGTTTTAAATGATCCAATAAATGGTCAAATGTGTATAACAGAATTTGGACACCTACAGACCTGTAGCATCAACATTTCTAAACTTTTTTTATTTTTATTTTGCAGCAACAGCATAGGCAGGAATTTATGTCTAACCAGTGGCCATTTTAAAAAGTTTGAATTGCTCTGGGTTAAGCTGTGAGACAGTCACAGTGTTTTGATTTGTATCACCAAAAACGAGAAGGGCTGCACTTAAAAATGCCTCCATCTGGGATTTAAGATGCAGTTCCAATAGATGCCATTTGGGTTCTTCCAATTTTTGTTTACAAGATAAAATCCAGTGGATGGTACTTGGTTCAAAATCTTCTGATCTTTTCTTTAGGTCATAATTGCTACAAACATCGCAGAGACCTCTCTGACCATCGATGGAATCTACTACGTGGTGGATCCAGGCTTCGTCAAACAGAAGGTGTACAACTCCAAAACTGGTATCGATCAGCTGGTGGTGACTCCCATTTCACAGGTTGGATTCATAGATTCTTCGGAGGTTTATGGTTCATTGAGGACTCCCAATATTAAAAGATAGTTTGATTGGCTCTGATTTTAGGCCCAGGCTAAACAAAGGGCAGGTCGTGCCGGAAGAACTGGTCCTGGGAAATGTTACAGGCTCTACACGGAGAGAGCTTACAGAGACGAGATGCTGACTACCAATGTTCCTGAGATCCAGAGGACCAACCTGGCCAGCACAGTGTTGTCTTTAAAGGTTAAACATCCTGTTTGATTTACAGTCATTATATCTTAATGGATTTATTCACATGCTGGTTTTCTTAGAGTTTTAACTAATTTTCTTTCTCTCTGCTAGGCCATGGGCATCAATGACCTCCTGTCTTTTGACTTTATGGATGCTCCTCCTATGGAGACTTTGATCACAGCCATGGAGCAGCTTTACACTTTAGGAGCTCTAGATGATGAAGGCTTACTAACACGCCTGGGGAGAAGGGTGAGCTCAGACTCTAACAACCTCAGTTTTGACAAAAAAAGAAATCGTTTCATCACTAATCTGCCACTTCTGGACTAATTAATGAGCTTCTTAATGCGTCTGGCTGATTTGTTTTTCTGAAACTCCTCATGGTAACCTTAAAATTTGACTTCCAGATGGCAGAGTTTCCTCTGGAGCCCATGTTGTGTAAGATGTTGATCATGTCCGTCCACCTTGGCTGCAGTGAAGAGATGCTCACCATTGTGTCCATGTTGTCTGTGCAGAACGTCTTCTACAGGCCAAAGGTACATCCTCCATTTCTGGCTTTATTTACAAACATGGGATTTTAAAAGCTTTCAGAGTTAAAGTAAAACTTTTTTTTAACCTATTTGAGATCCTAAATGTAAAAATCTTCTCTGGAAGGAAGTGTAATAAGTAATACTTTTATGTCCATTAAAGCTTGAAGTCTTATCAATCCAGTGGATCTAATAAAATGTGTTGGGGTTCCAAAAAGCTTCCCCTAACATATTTTGGTTTGCATGTGAAATTCATTTTCTTTTTAAAACCTTGTAGGAAATTTCTAAAAGCCACAATATTTTCTTGGTTAATTGATGTAGAAAGCAAAACTCTAAGATTAGATTAATCCTATAAGCACATACGTTGAAATGTCAAGTTTTTGTTTCTTGCAACAGATATGATAACCTAAAGTCTGGTGGGGGAAGATGCTTTTAGATTTATAAATGTTATTTAGTCGCCATTTTGGAAAAAAGATGCTGCCTAGTAACCAAGTGAGGCCAGAAAAGCTCCGTCCAGCAGAAGCTAGTAGTTCAGAGGGTGGCATCCAAACATACTTGTAGAAAGTTGAGTGGAAGGAAAAAGTACATTCAGGAAAGATTCCCTAGCAACAGGGATAAACATAACTATGAGGGGATCATTAACATTCACCATTCAAGAATTTCATCGGCCTCTTAAAGCTAAATTTCTTCATTCCTCACATTAAGTCATTTATGAACCAGAGACCATTCCCGTCAAGTTTTGGATTTTAAAATACGGAAATTTTTACAACATCAGCTGAGAGCAGATGAACAGATTTTGACTTGCAATGCTAGCGGCAGTTTCAATTCAGGAGGAAGATCAATGTTTTATATCATTTTATAATACAATAATGTGGGAAATGTACAGGAGACTGCGAATACCGGAGGACAGAGGGTTAAAATCCAGTAGTTTCTTGGCCAAAATGGGAGACTTGAAAGCTATGACATTAGCAATGGCTTAAATCAGGCATCCCCAAAGTTGATCCTAGAAGTTTCCCTGCTTTAGCACAGCTGATTATGAGGATTGCAGTTGAGCAAAAACCCTGTTAATCAGCTTTCATTTAAAATCAGCTGTGCTGGAGCAAGGAAACCTCTGAAACCTGCAGGACAGCGGCCCTCGAGGAACGACTTTGGGGACGCCTGACTTGACTTAAGGAGTAGGAATGGACAGTTGGCTGGTAGCTCAAAATCCTCTATGTAGATGAAAAAAAAATTTTTATTTGAAAAGCAATGTTCTAGAGGAAGAGCAGAGAGATGGAGTCTGGATTGCTGGAAGTTCAGTTTGAAGGTTTTATTTGACTATTTGAGGGCAATGACATCTGCTGGTAGCCTCGTGAGACCATCCTGATCTCGCGAGCTTTCAAGGTTTCACTCGCAGATCAGTCTGGAGACTCTCCGTTAAATAAAATTTGGAGCCGTTCACCAAACGAACGTCCAATCAGCGTTGGCTTTGAGGCGAGTTGAGGTGTGACGCAACGAGAAGCGTGACAGTTCAGTCTAAAGAACATGGCGGCTTCAGCCGATGAAACTAGCGTTAGCGTGGCTATCGAGCAAGTTTTATCGGAATTACAGAGTATTTTTTCACTGAAAGAAGAGCAAAACACTGCTCTGGAGGCTTTTCTCAGAGGAAAAGATGTTTTTGCTCTTCTCCCAACTGGTTTGGGCAAGAGTTTGATCTATTAATTGGCTTGTGTTTTCGTCGTCGCTCTGTTAGTACGTCATAAGCTTCGTTGATCTGATTGGTTTATTTGGCCCGTCTATCACCAACATAGGCCAATCAGCTAACCAGTATTTTCGCCCCTTCCCAAAATTACTTCAACGGAAGGTTTCCAGATGGATATGCGGAGCAAATCCATCTGGCGGAGTCAGGTTAATCTGCTGCTGTGTTTCTAAGTCCAAAGCCAGAGCAACAATCAATGAGGAAATTTCCGAGCAAAGCTTAAGCTTCCCTTTATTTACAGGCTTTATGCAGGGGATGCTTTGATTTTTCAGCAAGACCTGACACCAGCTCACACTACCAAAAGTACCAGAACCTGGTTCAGCCATCATGGTGTCCCAGTGCTTGATTAGCTTGCCTAATGTGACCTGAGCCGCGTAGAGAATCTACAAAGTTTCTTCACAAGACAGATGAGGCAACTGGTCCAACAATGCAACCACTGTTTAACCAACATGGTCTTCCTGAACACCTGAACTGAACCACAGGATCAAAGTCTCCATGCTGTGCCACACTGATGCTGTTGTTACGACCCGTCCAGGGTTGCCAGACCATAACATATTAAAGAGTGGATCCATCCGCTTCCCATCCCAAGCAGCTCACACATACGAAGTTGCACATCTTTAGAAAGGGATTTATTTACAAAAAGGAAAATGGTTCTAAAGCTACATCATAAATGGAGCAAATGACTTGAGAGAGAGCTATATGCAAAAAATAACAAACAAATGGCAACTTTCTAAAACAAAGAAATGAACCAACTTACCTGCTGCAGTATAGGTAAACAAATAACAGTCACCTTAACTCCCAAACTAAGAAAACAGGAGAAAACTTAAGCAACAGAAATGGCAGCTCACTCTTACAAGCTCCAGAATATTCAGATGTTAACAGTGTGGCCAGTTGGGAAGAGTGGAGGACGGAACCAGGAAGTCCACATCAGCAGCCTTTTTATAGTTGTCACTTCCAGGAAGCCACCAATGGGATGTCATGTCGTCATCGTCCTGGAACCAATCAGCAACTGGCACCTGCACACTTACATTAACATACTAATTTACGCCACCTGTAACACTGTAATTCATGCAAAAGTAGATGCAAGCAAGTACTGAGTATATAGAAATTAGCTTTTCAGTATCCTGATTTCTTTTTTAATTTTGTGTCAAAATGTTGGATTTTTGCAGTTTGAAAGCCCTAATCATCAACTTTTAAAGGAGCGAAGACTTGAATGGAATCTAGATTATGCATTATTGTCACTTTCTAAATTGAATGACAGAAGATTTTGAGCTTTTTTCTGATAATCTGCTTTCGAGATGCAGCTGTGATGTGTAAATCGTAGCGAGCTCTATTCCTGAGTGGATCCACTGTGTTTACAGGACAAGCAGGCCTTGGCAGACCAGAAGAAGGCAAAGTTCCACCAACCTGAGGGAGACCACCTCACCCTGCTGGCCGTATACAACTCATGGAAAAACAACAAGTTTTCCAACCCCTGGTGCTACGAGAACTTCATCCAGGCTCGCTCCCTGCGCAGAGCTCAGGATATCCGCAAACAGATGCTGGGAATCATGGACAGGTGGGATTTCTCCTCCTTGTTGCATGACAGAATAGTGTGTCAGGGTGAAATATCACATGCCTTCTCCGTTTACTCCTTTCCTCTCCTCCTACAGACATAAACTGGATGTGGTGTCCTGCGGTAAAGCCACAGTGCGAGTCCAGAAGGCCATCTGCAGCGGTTTCTTCAGGAATGCAGCCAAGAAGGATCCCCAGGAAGGCTACAGAACACTGATCGACCAGCAAGTTGTCTACATCCACCCCTCCAGCGCTCTGTTCAACAGACAGCCTGAATGGTACGAACACATGTTCAATTCACATAGAAAGGAGGCGCCATATCTTGACAGTTGTTTTGTTTACAAACTTGTTTTTCTTTTTATTTAAACATTTTAAGTTTATGCAGCTCTTTTTAATCTATTTTTAAATCTGCTCATAAAACACTGCGTAAAAAAACAAAAAAAACAAACATTTTAACATCCTTATTTATTTATTTTTCAAATTACTTCAGCCTAAAATGATCAAACCGTTGCCTAACGAGCATCTTTAATTATTAGAGCAGCCTTTTGATGAATGAGTCCTTCTCCTGGCAGAATCTAAGGAGAGGATCCAGTTCATTGGCTGTTTTAAAAACACTTTAGGTCATTTGGAAACGATGACCAGAACTTTCTTTAAATCAAACCTTCATTAATAAAAGATTAAGTTCGTTGTTTTGTTTTAAGGTCCAATGAGGCTGAGCTTCAGCTTTTTACAGATATTTTCACCCAGGATTTCCTCTTCTTGACTGAAACCATCTGGCTCTCTATATGTTGCAGGTTTCCAGGGATGGAGGAAGCAATATGACTTTAAATGTTTTCAGTCATTGCTCCAAATTTATTTGCTGCCTCTTTAGGAATCTAGTTCATAGCTTCCTCTGTTTGCCACCAGGTGGCGTAGGCACAGTTCTAAACTTCAAACTTTCATCCTTTTGGACATTTAGTCTTTTTCTTTTAATATATTTTTTTTTTAACAGAGTGAAGGACGATGATTCTTTACCAGCCCGTTCACTGCCTCACCCTTCAGTACAGAGATATCTAAAGTTCTCTTTCTCTAACAGGGTTGTGTACCACGAGCTTGTGCTGACCACCAAGGAGTACATGAGGGAGGTGACGACCATCGATCCTCGATGGCTGGTCGAATTCGCGCCCGCCTTCTTCAAGGTCTCCGACCCCACCCGCCTCAGCAAGCAGAAGAAGCAGCAACGCCTGGAACCGTTATACAACCGTTACGAGGAACCGAACGCCTGGAGAATCTCCCGCGCCTTCAGACGCCGTTGATTTTTGTATGATATCATTAGTCCACAGCCTGGATTTCTGGACGGTGTTTTTGTCAAAACCTTTGTTTGCTTAAGATTGGTCAGAAAGCGATGGGTTTTGGGGTTCCTCTCACAAAAAGTTTTTCTTTTTGTAAAAATTGTACATTTTGTTTCTTTCATTCAAACATTTTCAACGATTTAAATTTAGTTTAGTAGCCGTGATGTCAAATTAGTAATTTTCTTTTAAAGAAACTAAGCAACTAAAGACAAGCTCTTTTTGTGATCAATTTAAAAGTCCAGAAAACGACGACCTGTTTATTTCAACTGATGCAAATGGAGTTTGCCTTTTTATCTTAAACTCTTTAAGCTCTTGTATTTCTAACCAGCAGGATAATGAAACATGTTTGATGTTTTATAAAGGGGCAAATCTGTGTATCTGTGACTGTAAACCTTAAATGTTCTCATTAAAGAGAATCTTTTTTTAGTCTAATGGATTATTTCATGAAGAAAAAATATTTTAGAGGAAATTTGTAATTTTTGATACAATTTGGCATGTTTTAAAATATGCATAAAATATACATAAAAAAGTTTGTTCGTTTGCAGCCATTTTTAATTCTTTAAAAAGCAGCTTTGAAGATGACTTGTTGGGTAGAGTAAAAATATCCCAACACTGCGATCAACAAATTCCTTTTATACTTTATAATTAGTTTGTGCTCCTCAATTAATAAAAGGTTTAACAGGTTCTTCCTGTTCAACACTTGCTTTATTTTATTACAGCAAAAAGTCAAACTGAATTTATTATACTTCATGTTTTCAGTTATGTCCTCCTTGATGAAACTGTTTGCTGTTAATCGCTAAATCTAATATATTGTCTCATTTTAAATAGTATTTCCTAATTAAAAAAAAAAAGGATTTCACAAAGACTCTTTAAAAAAAAAAAATCACAGTTTATGGTCTGGGTCAACATTAAAAATGACCAGAACTTTTATTTTTGCTTCATGTATTCAGACAGATGTGAATGTGTACAACTATTAAAACTGAATTTCAGCTCCGCAAAACACATTTCCTAAATGCTCTTCTGGCATCTAATCTTATCTTTTTTTGCTCAGTTGTAACTTAAGTCATTAAAAAGTAGATTTATCTCTTATGTCCGATGCTTCAGAGTTGAGATTAGCTTGTTTCTTAATTTTCCTGCAGCAGGCCTGTTACCATGTCACAGCTGGAGATGATTATCACCCAGTTAACACAGATATGACTCAGTCTCTAGATACCCTGAGGGAAGACCCCCCTCCCACTCCATGGTTGCCATCTCTGACTCATAGTTCGACTTTAACAAAGTCCTGTTGGTAAGTGAATTAATGCTGATGAAGCGTAATGGAAAACACTGCAGATGGCCTCTGGAAGGTTTGGCCTTTTCCGTTTCTGTCATGGAGGAAGGCGGACATGATGATGTACACAAGAGGTTTGTCATTGAGAGTGCTGTTGATCTTCCAGAGGAAAAAAAAATATTAAAATTTTTTTTTTATCTGTTAGGAAAATAACCCACAGAAATTTGTGAAATGTAAACGGCGCCATTAAAAGTTTTTCCTTCCACTAAACATTGTAGTAATAAGCTTTAACCCTGTAATGCCAAATGTATCATATTTGATACATACGGTTTCTGAAATGTTTTGCGTCTGACACCTTTTGCATAATTCAATGGTAAAAACTTTGCTTAAAATCCTATTGTACACAATCAGATATACCTGATAACAGAGGGCAGAAGACTTTACAAAAAATAATCTTGACTTATCGCATAGTAATAAATTATCAAAAATGTATTTCTGTTTTCTCTTTTTACATATTTTGTTAAAAGGCCAAATAAGGACTTCAAACCAAAAAAAAAGTAATTTTCTGTTTTGTTTTATTCTTGGATCGGGCTTTAAAGGGTTAAGGAGCACTCACTTGGATCATTTCAAATCACTACATTCAATTAATAGATTTTTATTATTTTTTTTATCCAAGGCACAAAATGAATTGGCTTCTTATTTTTATTTTAGATCAGCCTGTATAAGGCACAGAGCTCATTTTAATATTTATTTTAAGATGGACTGCTGTACCTACAGTGACCAGCAGGTGGTGGTATTTACATCTCCAAAGTTCTTAAACTCACTTTGAGGCCCTAATCTGCCATTAATTATGACTTTAAGTTAAAAATAATGCACTGGACTTTGTTTCCAAGTTTGAAGACGTTCCGCTTCCCATCCAGGAAGCTTTTTCCAATTCAAAAAAGCTTCCTGGATTGGAAGCAAAAACATCTTCAAACTTAGAAACAAAGTCCAGTGGATTATTTTTTTTAAAACTTTTTTTGGAATGACTGACTGAATGACTAAGAATCTTCACCAGCACCAGGTTTGTATATTGCACCAGCAATAGCCATTGTTAAATGACTCTCCCACCTTTTATTTAGAAGAATTGTAGAAAATGTTTCATCAAATGAAAACCAGGTGTGCTCACCACATGCATTACTAAAAAATAAAAAATGACTCCACATCAACATATTTGGTTCCACGTCAATGCAAATAAAAAAGCCATCCACGTGCTTTTCATTAGAAAAAAACAAAACAGTCTGGACTCTAGTTGTGGGGTATTATTGTAGGTATTTATTATTAAGCAATCTCTTGAACCACATTAATGTTTAGGTATTTGAATAGGCCTCGGAAGTGGGAGCAATACAGCTTTTAAAAACAAAACAAAAAATCTCTAATGAGATTAATTTAAACAAAAAACACCATAGCCTTATATACAAGTGGATGGGTGGGCATGTGCAAGAGGTGCATGGCAGGGTTTTAGGGTGATGATGATGATGTTGGTACGACAGGAGTTCTGAAGGCGGGTGTAGAAGAAAACGCGGGTGGGCTGGCTTTAGTACATGTAGCCTTTGGAGTAGGGCTGGTGGGTCATGTTTTGGGGGGCTTGTTCTGGGGTGTAGGGCACTCCCTCGTCCAGGTGCGACAACGGCACCGTGTCCTCCTCGTTGACGTAGCGCTCGAACTCGGCCTTTAGGCTCGGCCGCTGATTGTCGGGGAAGGCCAGGGAGATGAGTGCTTCAGGCTCGCACACAAACTTGTAAACATAACGCTCCCCTGCCACCTAGAAAGAGAAAAACTTCAAATAAGATCGCCATCTCACAGCTTTCAATGACTCCATAATTGTTCAGGTGATAAAATGGGAATTTTCCATATGTATCCTTATGCACCAACAATTATACTCGTTGTTGGTCTGACACAAACTCCACTGAAGTCTGTAGTTATAATGTGACATGTAGTTAAAATTAGACATGCATTTAATGCTACCCCATGGTGTGTTTTTACCAACCTTTTGCATAATTCCCTTCTCGTAGTAATAGCGCAGAGAACGACTGAGCTTGTCATAATTCATGGCTGGACGGTTCTTTTGCATCCCCCACAGTCTGGCAACCTGAAGAAAAGAAAAGTTAGAGTCTTCCACATGATAGCAGCAGTGAGGGGGGTAGACACTAGTTACTTAGACAACTTTTATTTTCATTTTGTATACACAGTGTATACAAAACACGTCAGAAAGTAAATGAAGATTTCTATTCCATAGTGTGAAACACTGATCAGATGTAAACGGTATGGGAGGAATAACATGATGCAAAAAAAATGCATTGATATGGAAGTTCAGAGCATTAATATATAAGGTGCAAATATGCAGTATTTTTGGTTTGGTGTTATTACTGTGATGCAGAGTCTGTGGCATTAATAAAAAAAAAATAAATTCTTTTTTTCAACAGTTCAGCAGTCTGATGGCGAAGAAACTGTTACAGAATCTGCTGGTCCTGCATCGAATGCTGCGAAGCCTCTGCCCACAAGGCAACAGGAAGTTACATTTACTCAGTTACATTTACTTTAGTCACTTCTTGGAAAAAATGTACTTTAAGAGTAGATTTACAGCATTCCATTTTTAATGTTTAAATAATTAGTAATAAATAAATAAAAGATAAATCATCACGACTCAAGTAAACTTTCTGGTTGTTTATGGTTAACTTCAATGGAAGCTTGTTTTAAACAATATGCACCATTGTGAGAGATAATTTCTTCTTATTATTAATCTTATTTTTTCTACCATGTTATTTGGAGCTTGAGTGAAAAAACAGTAAACTGCATACAGTAAATTAACCTACTCTACATACTGTAAATATTTATACCTCGATTTATTTTAAGTGTTCATTTTACCTAAATGTTTTGTAAATTACTGTATGTTAAATTTTTATTTTTATCCTATTTTTGAGAAGAAAAAAACAAACAGAATTTTCATAATGCTTTTACATAATTTAATAAAAATAATCATGGGTAGTAAGTAGATCAGAAGCCTTTTACCAAATACTTTTTTTACTCTTGAGTATTTTCTTTAAAAGCTACTTTTTACTTTGCTGCAGGTTTCTTCCTGTTAAAAGGGAGTTTTTCCTCTCTACTGTCGCTACAAGCATGCTTAGTGTGAGGGATTGTCTTCGAGTCAATGAGTCGATGAAATCAGCTGGTTTTCATTAGATAGAAAACTTTGAATCAATTTGACTGGATGATCTGGTTGAACTGTAAAAAGCCTTGAGATGACTTGTGTTGTTAATTGCGCTATATAAATAAACTGGATTGAATTACTTGAGTAAAAATATGATGAAGTAGTGCTACTCTTAATGAAGTACAACCTCATTGCACACCAGCTCTTGTCAGCAGTGTTTTTTCCTCTTACATTTATAAATCTAAGGTGTAATTCAGCTTTATGACTACTAGGGGCCCTCAGCAGCAAACTAAACTCCCATCTGTTCTTAAGTTCAACTGTGTCAACAAGCAAAGACCGGGGCGAGTCCCCACATGTGGATTCACTTCCTTTTTTATGAAACCCATTACCACTTGAATGCAACCAGAATCCCGCAGTTTTGCAATGAAAAAGGGGAGCAATGGCCGTCAATGAACAGCTGTAAAATCCAGCTGCACTCTTAAATTAAACCCTCATCTGAGCTGGTAGCACCTCATACAGGAGAGGAGGATGCAAACACCTCTGGGGGGAATCAGAGGGGAGGGAGGGGGAGAGGAAGATTAGTGACTAAAGACGAGGAGTTTCACTCCCCCCCTCAGCTGCCCCGTTTGATCTCTGAGTACGCTCTCAGGCCAAATAGCTCCAATAAAACTCTGAGCTCATTCATTTTTAATTTACAGTAAAGAGATAATGGAAAACACAATACGGACCCAACTGGCTCAAAAAAAAAAAAAAACCCAAATGAACAAATGAAAACTGCAGACTCTGTCTAAACGTGTCTCAGGTGAGAGGGATGGGAGATAGGGGAGTGTTTGGGTTTATATGCGCCAGAATGATCAATTATGCTTTTTTTTATGCTGAATAATGAATAATAAATCGGGTTGTAAGGGAGAGGTGGACAGATGCTATTCTGAACTGTTGGTTAAGAAGTAAAGAAAATGAAATCTTAAAAATAAATTCTGCTCAGATAAACGTTCATCAGTCATGAATTCCATCAACTCGATCTGTGAAACAAGTGCTCTACAGTAATGGGCCTGAAACTAGGTTTTAATTATTCATGACGACAACCTACAGACATAACAGAATCTATATCCAAGTATTCAGCAGTTTTAAGCAGCAGCGGTATTCATTTCTTAAATACGTCAAGCCCTGAGAAAACTTGGGCAGACCTTCAGAAAGTGCAAAGAACTATTGATTAATATCAACCAGGGATACGAGAGTCTGGCGGCTTGAAAGCGGAGTAAAAGAAAAGAGGAATAAGTCAGGACTTCGGCACAGAGCTGTATGAATGTCGTGCAGTGAGCTGGCATCAACGGCTGCATCGTTTCTGCTGACTGGCAGAAAACAATTAGACATCATGTACTTCCACTGCTTTTTCCATAATTGCATAACTTGACTGACTTGGTCAGACTCATGAAGCTGTTTGAGGTGCTAAATTACTGCCAATTCTGAACCTGGATGCTTCTGCAACAGTTCCACTAAGCTGCATGCTCATTCTGTCTGACTGCATTAAAATGAGAGTTTATGCATTAAAGAAAATTCTATAAAATCTATGTAAATTTCTGCATAAACTAGATGGAATAAAATGATGGATGTTAAATGAATCTCCCCTTCAAAGTAGATCTATCTGCAGTTTTTTTGGTATAAAACAAACACTGGAAAAAAAATCAAAATCTAAATAAGTCATTTTTTCTTTAAGTAAGTGCATTTTTTTTTCTTAAATTGAGGAACTAAGGGAAACACTTTGCCAATGTGACAAGACAATTTACACTTAAAATAAGAAAAATACTATTTAATTGTCTTATTTCAAGTGTATATTATCTAATTACCTTATTTTAAGAGTAGAGATCCTCATTACATTGGCAAACTATCTCATTTACCTACTCAAATTAAGGCTAAATACACTTAATTTAAGACATTTTTACTTATTTCTAAATCGTTTTTGCAGTGAATGATCCAAACCTTGTTTAAAATCTTGCCAACTTTTATAAACACAAAATGCAAACCTTGTGATTGCAAAATGTCCGAGTTAGTTAGTTAATGTAAAACACATATATGCTTCAGCAGATTGTACAAATAAATAAAATAAAAACAATGTAAGGATATTCATGCATGATAGTAAACAAAATAAATTTACTTTAGCAAAACAGGAGGAAGTGATCCTGTCTGCATGTATTTAACAGTCTTCCCCCTAAATTCTTTGCAGATAAAATAATTTACCAGAGCAATAGAAATGTTAAATATGTAAGAGGCTGTGGTGAATATAAAGTAGTTTATGAAGTATTTGAATGCTACTGGACCGACTCTTCCTCCCAGAATTGTTTTGATGAGCATCTTCTTAAGCTCATGTCATGGCATCAAATCTGAGTCTGGAATTTAACTGGCTCACTCCAAAACCTTCATCTTGTTGCTTGAGTTATTTCTTTTCTTTAGCTTTAAACCAAGGCTGCTTTAGGTTTAGGTCACAAACAGCTCAAGAAAATCATGGTTCCATCAATTCATCCAGGAATTTAAGCAGCAACGCAGCTTCTGATCATCACACTACCACCACCGTGTTTCACTGGTAGTGTCATGCCAGATATAGTGGGACACACCTTCCTAACATTTCATTTTTGTCTAATTAGTCCACTGAATATTCTACCAATAATCTCGGGGATTATCAGAGATATTTTTCCACAGATGTGAGATGGGCCTTTATTTAAAATGGATAAAAGTGAAGCAAGTAAGTTATGCAGAACTTTGGATCTTTTTCTGGGTTATTCCGAAAGAGTTGTCCGCGTGTTCTTTGAGAAACTCTGGTAGACCCGCTCCTCCTAGGAAGGTCCAGCACTGATCTATGCTTTATTCATGTGGAGATAAATGTTCTACTGCAGTCCATGGAGGCCCAAAGATTTAAAAGCGTAATGCACCTTCCCAAACTCAGGTTTCAATAATTCAATTTCTCATTTGTAGTTGAATTTCTCACAATCAAGGAATGATGCATTGACTTTAGTTCATATTGCCAGAAGTTGTGAATAATTCCTAAAGTCGATAAAACTGTTCCCAACTTCTCCAGCTCTTCTGTTCAGAGGTGATTTCAGAATTCAGACCCACCTCTTCTGGTTCAATGAGTTTGAACTCCATGCCGCGGCCAGTCCAGGCGATAAAATGGGAATTTCCTGGATCGTCCAGAAGGGCCACCAGGAACTGCCAGAGCTGCAAAGAGCCACGTCGCTGGTAAGGTGTCCCCTCTCGGAAGACGCCGCCCCCTTCCTGCTTTACTTCACCTGAACACAGAGAAATACTTCATTTTTAGAAGCTTTAGCCAGACAGGATTAGCTGCAGTCATTCAGAGGTGCACTTCCTTCTGTCTCAATGCTTAACGCTTGAAGAGCGAATGGTCATAAAGAAATCGACAAAGACAAATGTATATAACGGAGTTACATGGAATGATATGAATATACTTTATCTTACAGTATAATCAAAAATGAAAATATCCATATTAATCTATTGTTTTATAATTTAATGAGAAAGCAGATTTTCCGTTTAAGTGCATGGTTTGAATTTGCCTTCAGCTGAGCAATCCACAGCGTCTTACAATGAAATAGCCTAAAACCTCTTTGTTTGGATACGAAAAGACAACAGCTTAACGGAAAACTTATGTTTTATACAATTTCTGTTTTTATTTTTCCTTTTTCTGTTGATCTTTTTCATGATTTCATTTACCGTAGTTGTTTTTTAAATTTTCAAAGACATTTTTTTGTATTACTTTTGTACATTTATTTTTCACGTATTTCATTTACTAACTGCCTTTTCAGTTTTTTTTTATTTTCAATCATAAGATGTAATTCATTTAATAAGCTTGTTAGTTCAGTGAAGAACACAGGAGGTGCACCTCTGCAGCAAGTCACCCTGATAAAGACCAATGGTTTTAAAGAACATGATGATCTGTCTTGACTTTATGTGAACGAACAGGTAAAATGTGGTTTGTTAATTGTTTTCTAAAGCCATCTGCTTCATTCACATGAGGATCCTTTTTACAAGCAGCTGAATCCGTAGAAATAAACTCCAAAAGTTACAGAGATCAAATGCAACTTTATGGTTCAGAAGCATCAAATAAAATTTAATCTGTCTTCCTTAACGAATTACAAACAGAGAATTAAAGTTTTCTATTTGTAACATAGAAAAAGGAATTACTTGAACCATAAAGCTAAAGGCTGAACGCTTGTAAGTAGGTTAACGTTTGTATGTCTGGGATTGGTTCTAAGTTGTTTACCTGTAACTGGATATGTTGAACACATCTGTAGGAATGTGAGAACTGTGGCTAAGTTACTGCCGTCTTCTCTCATAGTACATGTACGCTTCACTGGTTCTACCACCTCTGACACCTCAGGCTTTTCACTCAATCACTTTTAGCGTCAACAAACAGCCACACCATGGGAATCTACTCATCTGTGTGACAGTGGAGCCCCGTACGATGAAACCAAATCCACTTAGTAAACTTTGGAGAGCAGAAACCTGTTTACATCTCAGCGAGGGGGATTCAGGTGTCTTTACAATGCAGACGTAGTGATTGGAGTGACCTCATCTATGATACCTGCTGCCCTAAGCAGCTCGTCTGTTGGGACTGAGGCGTGTAAATGTGTGGGAATGAAGGGTTGTGCTCGCTCACCTTCGAACTTCTCTGGAACAACACGGGAGTCGTTCTCGAACAGATAGCCTGCGAGACAAGAAGGGAGCTGTGTTGGTTTCCAGCAGCCTTGATCTGAGAACAACAGCTGTGCTTTGCATTCAGGATCTGCGCCAAACTTTAAATACCGTCGCACCAAAACACAAGCAGCTATATTCACGCTAGAATAACAGTGAGGGAATAAGTGTACATTCTTAGTGATGAAAAGGGAAGCAACGTTTCATAAGTAAAGCATCTAAAAGTGTTTCAGGGCATTTAGAAAAGCTTTGACACGCTAAATTTGACCAAAAATGGTCCAACAAACGGCGGGAGAGAGGGGAGGGTTTGTTTTCCTTTTTGCAGGAGAACTATTCTGCTTTTTTTTTTTTTTTCCAGGAGTTGTTTATTCAAGGATTCATGAGGCAGGGGTGAGCTTTGAGTCCATGCCAATGGAAACACGAACACACCACTGGTTGGCCTATGGAAACATGAACACACCACTGCTTGGCCAATGACCACAGAGCCTATAGAAGATAAAGCTTTTTTAGACAGAGAAGATTGGCTGCATGAAACTAACTTTTAGGTTTTAAAAACGGAAAAGGACTTTAATGAAAAAATGTAAAAAGAGGTTGCCGTAAAAGGTGAGGAAATGGTTACCTTCATTGCTGTGCTGGGGGTTTGGATAGCCCTCATTGTGGTGGTACATGGAGGGACAACCAGGCACATCTGGGACAGAAAGAAGAGCTACAGGTCAGTAATAGTAGCAGAATCTAATTTTAACCCCCCCTTCCAATTCTTAAAAAGACATTTTCTCCATTCAAGCCAGATACTCTAACGTCTAGTTTTAGGTATTTCAAAGAAAACAGATTTGGTATCAATAAGAATGATGCCAACCAAGGGTTGTTACTGATGTAGAGGCGGCCTAAAGTTAGGATTTAAAAGAATATCCCACCAGCTTTTATGGCTCCATGTTTAAGTTATCATCTGAGAACGGGCTGCAGAGATCCATAACAACATGGCTTCATTGTACACTAAACCAGTAAAGCTTTTTAAAAGGCTGTCTTTTTAAGGTTGTTAGTGATTTGCCAAAACTCAGAAAATACAGCAAACATATGGGCGAACCTGGTCTGGTTGGATAAGACCTAAATTTATCTTTTTGTTTTCAACTGAAACTCTGCTCTGCAAAAACAATCTAGAAAGAAGTCAACATTTCTTAGATTAGGGGTATTTAGCCTTAATTTGAGCACGTAAATAAGATACTTTGCCAATGGAATGAGTATTTTTACGCTTAAAATAAGATAAATTAGATAATATGCCCTGAAAATAAGACAAAGCAATTCTTTTTTCCTATTTTAAATGTAAATTGTCTTGTTCCACTGGCAAAGTGTCTCACTTACCTCCTCAATCCAAGAAAAAAATAACTTATTTTAATAAAATGTGACTTATCTAGATTTCCATTTTTTCTAGTGTGCAGAGGAAAACTAACACCTAACATGACCTTGACCTATGGTCAGCAATAGGACAGAAGGTGGTAGGATTGTTCCTAGCGCCAGGAAAGGCGGTAAATTGGTGGTTTAGATCAAAGAATATCTGTAAGGATGTCCAAGTCCAGATGTAAATCCATTGAGAATCTGTGGCAATACTTTATATCATGGGGGAGTGTTAGCCTAGTGGGTTAGAACAATCATCTTCTGCTCTGAGAAGGTTGCAAGTACGAGATTTGATCCCCACAGCCTGCACTCTGGGTCTCTGAGCAAGACCCTTAAACACACATTGCTCCCCGGGTGTCGCACAGTGGCAGCCCACTGCTCCCCCAGGGGATGGTTCAAATGCAGAGGTACATTTCTCCAGTGTGAGATAAAAAAAGTTCAATTTTTATCACTATTATTTTATTATTTAATTTTCACTTTTCATTAGCAAAAAAAAAAAAACTTAATAATTATTAGAAACATAAGATATGATGGCGCTCAAGCTCCAAAGTCATACTGAGGAGATTCAGCCTGAAAGACGGAGCTCTAGAGTTGGAACAATAATTTAAAAACACAAACAAATTTAACAAAACCTCAGATTTACTGTTTTTTCCCATCCCTTTAAGAAGAAAATGTACAGTTTAGTATACATACATGATATGAACACTACAAGGACAAGCATTTATCATATAACTCCTCTGGGTATATTTAGACTCACATCAGGCATCTTCCCAAGTATTGGGGACAAAAAGCTGCATTTGCCAATAAAAGGCCATTGTGCATCACATCCTTCAGCTAAGCTGCTCACCTTTGTGCATATGCTTCCTTTTTTCTTTACCTTTCTGTGCACTCACAAAGAGGATGAGTCAGTTGGCTTTTCTACGTGTGTTGACTGGTATTCTTTTATTTTGGCTACCTGTCAACTGCATCACAGAGAAAAGCAAGTGGATAACAACTGAAATGCAAAGCCCTTTGACTGTGGCTCTCGCTGTAGTGACTCACTTCTGGGGAATGCAGCTGCAGCACTGTGGTTGCGATAAGATGCCACTGGGGAACATCAAACCCTCCATTTTGGGGCAGCAGCTTTCGATCATACTGTAAATAATATGTCTGATACCAACGGGGAGCGATGGGTAGATTTGGGTGTGAGAGCACCGGGGTTATTTGTGCACTTAGTGGAAAGGCCGTTTGTGTTCAAGTGTCACGACAGCACGCACAAAGTTTTAGCCTCCATGTTTTTAACATGGATTATTGCAGAGTGGCGTGCAACTTCGTTAAAACTTTCTAACCATGATTTTCAATTAACCTAAAAAATACTGTCTGTACTTTACTGAGACCTTTACTTTTATTTTGTTACATTAGAGACATAAAAAAATTACTTTTACTTATTCACTTAAAAATCTAAGACACTGTTACTACAAATAAAAAAAAGATAACCAGAACTTATTAGGAAACGATTTATTTATGTGGATTTAGCATGTGAACAAGAGAAGAATCGGTTCTTACTTCTTACTGGTCGATGGATATAAAGCACAACTTTATTTTTGCCAAATTTGCCAAAAGTGTTTTTGGAGTAATTATAAAAAAAAAAAAAAAAGGAAGTTGTAATTTCTTTTATTTCTCTAGAGAGGGGCGAGTGTTATTTATTAAGCTACATTTCATTCTAAATAAGGTCCTAAAAGTTGATAAAATCAAGTTTCTGCTGTATAACTTTTACATAAATGGTGGTAAAGTGTAGTGACACTTATTTTGTTTTGCTTGTTGGTTAGTTTGACACCATGCACAGACAGAGCAAATAAATATTATCGTATTCTCACAGAAAGCCCTTTTTATCAGGTATAGATGGGGATGCATCTAATTCTACACTGTGGCTTTTGTGTAATTCTAAGTCTGAGATTTTGGCCCCGTCCACACGAAGTCAAAACGAACACGAAACGCTGATATTTTCCAAAACGTTTGCCGTAAAGACGGAGACGTAAAATAAATGTGAGCGTCCACACGAATGCATGAAAACGCTGCAAAATGTATGCCAGGCCTGTAAGTGGCGCTGTGGTGCCAAAGCAAAAATAAGCGACGAAATGTTGGGCATGGCACTAATATTTATACATGGTTGCCCTGCGGGTCCATTTTCGTGGTTAAGTCAAATTCAGGTGCTGAACTATGTCGTCGATATTGCTCTGTTCTTCCTGGAGATATTCCAGAAGAAGAAGATTCTGTTGCAAGCCCGACAGCAGGGTGAGTAGCATTAGCAGCAACGGCGCCATTGTTGTTGTGATGTGTCGCGCATGTGTGTTTAGAGGCGACGCTATGACGCATGCGTGTAAAAAAAAATATGCGGTTAGAGCGTAAAGATGGAAACGCGAAAACGGCGTTTCCAAATCTTCCCACTCTGAAGGCTGAATAAAAAAAAGATCGTTTACAGACCCCTGAAACGCCGGCTTCGTGTGGATGAGAGGCTGGTTTGGTGAAAAATTTGTGCGTTTAGGCCAGGGTTCGTCTTCGTGTGGACGGGGCCTTTATCTCTATTGCTTTTACTGAAGTTAAGGGACAAAAAAACAAAACAAAAAATAAATATGTTTTTTATGCTTCTTTTTATGTGCAAAATATTTTGTACCGGTAGTTTTACTTTCCAAATGATGGCCAACAAGTTTTACTACTTTTCTTAGTAGTAACTTCCACTTTTATCAAAGTTTTTTTTTGTTAAGAAGTATTTACTTTTACTTAGTTATTTCTTTTGAGTACTTTAGACTAGCACTGAAACAATTAATCGGATCAACCACGATTAATCCATTATTGAAATAATTTAGAAATCGTTTAATCGTTAACTGGAGTATATAGACTCTAAAACGTATATACTCTGGAGTATATAGACTCTAACCTACCTTGAACAGCTATTATACCAAAATTGTAAAACAAAATATATATATATATATATATATATATATATATATATATATGCAAACCTTTTGTATTTAAGACAAAAAAACGTTTTTGTCTGTCAATATGCTCTATCCAGAACTCCTCAAGTGGAATTTTTTTTGTTTCGCCTAGTTTATTTTAGTAAAAAGTTTTCTTTAAGGAAACTTTTGCTATTTGATTATTCAAGAGATTAATTGATTTGCAAAATAATTATTAGTTGCATGCCTATTTTACACACAGCTGCCATTTTCCATTTATGTATTAAAACATCGATGCTTTAGGACACATCTTTCCCTCACGGCATGTTAACTGCTGACACCAACAGCAACACATGAAGCCCATGAAGGTGCGTCAGTCTGAAGCATTGAGTGCTTATTGTTAAGAGAAGCTGTTCCCACAGTTTCTTTTTTACAATGTCATGAATGTTGGCTAATTAAAAGAAACATGTTCCACGAGTCTAGATTTAAAGAAAAAAATGAAGGGGATTTTGTGGAACATCAAGTCCTGTCATGTCTTTGCAGGATGTTGAATGTCATGATAGAGGCTGAGAAATCCATACCGTTCACCTCTGTCAGAAAGGGATACATTACCTTTGCAGCCTTTGCTTTTAGTTTTTTTTTAATTTTTTTTAGAATCGGCTCCCAGAATGAGTTGATTCATAATTAACCAGAAAAAATACAGTAATGCTGTCAAGATTCACAACCTTCAAGCAGAATACAGAAACAGAGGTCAGTGAATCTTCATTGGTGCAGAGAGCTGCTGTAGCATTAGTGATTCTCTTACTGTGTCATTTCTCTGATATTTGAGTCGGAGTTGTATTTGTTCTGCAGCTATGGTGGAAGAAGGAAAAAAACCTGATAGTTCACATAGTTCCATCATCACATGAGCAATTCTACAGCACCAAAATGTCAGTGGGTGACGGCAAAATAAGTTTCTTTCTACACCAAAAAGAAAAAGAGATTAGCACCATAAGAAATCTGGGATATTAAAGTTTCAGTTTAAATTATAATTTTTTTTTTTTCAAACTATATAATATATTGGCAGAAAAAATTGGTCTATTCTCATCGGGTGCTATTTCTATCCCTATTTAGGGCAGTTGATCATTTCCGATACGATACCGATATTGCGGCGTATCGACCCGATACGATAATAGCACGAATCACGCCGGCTCTTAGTTATTTTATACTGTAGAATGTTAGAAAAGGCTTGATCAAGTCATTTTACTTAAACAGGGAACTAAAGTCAACAACAAAAGGTATAAAAAAACAGTCCCATGTGAACTAACCAATGAGCTAAAGAAACTTTTTCTCAAACAGAGTGTTTCTATCAGCATGAAAATATTGCAGAATTTAGATGTTGGCAAATAAAACACGATATCCGTTCTTCGTAGTCAAGACCACACCAATCAAGACCAAGGGGGCGCCGAGACCGAGCCAATGCCAAGACCTTTACTGTAGACCTACACCTCTAAAGGTCTTGGCCCAGTTTCGGTACTCCTGTCTCAGCTGGTGTAGTCTTGACAACACTATTTTTTTCTCTAAAATCGGACTCATATTAATATTGTATCGGGACTTTTCTACTTTTAATCACACTTTCCTGCTGAAATAATCCTAAATAATGTGACTTTTGTGAAATCCGAGGCACTTTTAACCCTTTAAAACCTAAACCATGAAAAAAGTTATCAGAACATTTACATTTTTTTAAGCGTTGGCTGTCATTGTAATTTCCAACATATGAAAAAAAAAAAACAACATATTTTGTGCAAGTTTATATAGATACTTTATTTGTATCACTTCTGAGACATTAGGCCTTTTTCTTTAATGTATTTGTCTGTCCACGACATGTCTTATTTTATAAGTCAGTGTTTTCCGGAACCAAAAATATCACACTGACGATCTCCAAGTCTCACGTATCAAATATGATACACTTTGTTTAAAAAGAAGAGGAAACCACCAAATTCAAGTTTTTATTTCACATTTTCTACTTTTTTTGTCTCACAATGGTGGATATCTAGCCCACCACTAGACTGAAATGTCCAGAGCTAGCTCAGGAGCATCTTTAATGCAGTGGAATGAGAGGAGAAAGTGCGCCTGGTGTTTGGATTTCTTACATAGAAGCAAGCAGATGAGCTCCCTGCACATAAAGCTTGTTTGTTAAAGCACCTAAGCTGACTACCGCACGCGGTCAACCGCCTGCCCTACCTTCAGTTTTACCCCCCCACCCTCTCCTGCAGCCAAGCCAGTGAGAGGATTGAGTTACCACCGCCACACTCATTTTTCCATTATGAGTTCATCTGCCTGCAGAAAAAGGAAGCCGCTGCTGCAACCTGAAACCCTGGAGCACTCCGTGAGGGACTCTAGTCTTTCCAGTGCCCTCCATTTTCTCAATGAAATTCCTCTGCCTCTATACACAGAGGGCGGAGTGAAGCTGCAGCAGAGTCAAGTAGAAACTAAACTTTTTTTTTTTTTCCTCTCTTTTTGCTGCAGAGTATCAGAGAGTTGAAAGGAGGAGTCTTTAAGGCAGTCGGCATTCAGGGTGGAAAGTTTGTTTTCCCCTTGTACATTTTGTTCTCCGGGGTTAGCCACGCTCACCAGAGCCCTCTCCTCTCAACGCAAAAGTAAACTGTCAACAAAATGGTCTAAATGCAGAACATTCTTATCTTCATCACTTTGGATCTGAATGATACAGCTTACCTTTTCTTCCTGTTTCAGTCAGTTAGTAGTTCTTTTTCATTCAGGTTGGAAACATATTTAAGAATTATTTTAAATATTTTCTTGAAACTCCACGTTTTTTTTTTTAAATGTTGATTTAGTTAATGAAGTGCTGCAGCTCAATGGATAAATTAATGTCCCACTCAGAAGGCTGACCAATTGGGTGAATGTGGGCATAGTCTATAGCACCTTTAGCGGTCAGTAAGACTAGACAAACACTTCATAAATTCGCTTAATTTACCATTTAACACTGGAGTAGCAGCAGAAGTTAATGGCTAAAGTTGAAAACCTGCTGAAATCGCGGGTGATTCTGAGTCATGCAGGTCATAGTCATTCCAAAAAAAGAAAATTAAAAACAATCCACAGGACTTTGGCTATGTCCACACCGCAACCTGAAGTGACCCAAATCTGACTTTTTTTGCCCACATGCGATCTGGATCTGATGTTTTCCTGACAGTCTGAACAACACAGATCTGATTTTTTTCAATCCGACCCAGGTCACTTTGCTATGTGGTCCTAGCCTCGTGAGACCATCCTGATCTCGTGAGCTTTCAAGGTTTCACTCGCAGATCAGTCTGGCTACTCTCCGTTAAAGAAAATTTGGAGCAGTTCACCAAACGAACGTCCAATCAGCGTTGGCTTTGAGGTGAGTTGAGGTGTGACGCAACGAGAAGCGCGACAGTTCAGTCTAAAGAACATGGCGGCTTCAGCCGATGAAACTAGCGTTAGCGTGGCTATCGAGCAAGTTTTTCAAGGAGTATTTCTTCACTGAAAGAAGAGCAAAACACTGCTCTGGTGGCTTTTCTCAGAGGAAAAGATGTTTTTGCTTCTTCCAACTGGTTTCGGCAAGAGTTTGATCTATCGCCTGGCTTGTGGTTGTGTTTTCGTCGTCGCTCTGTTAGTACATCATATGCTTCGTTGTTCTGATTGGTTTATTTGGCCCGTCTATCAACAACATAGGACAATCAGCTAACCAGTATTTTCGCCCCTTCCCAAAATTACTTCTACGCAAGGTTTCCAGATGGATATGCGGAGCAAATCCATCTGGCTGAGTCAGGTTAATGTGGTCCTGCATCCGATACGAATCTGATCTTTTTAAATGCGACCTGCGTCTGAACACCCAGGTCGCATTCATCCGACCTGAACGCCATTAGTAACAGACAAAGGTCACTATTCAGCTTCTTGCTACGCAGAAGTGGCAAGAACAGCATGGCGGCCGATAATGCAGAGAGCATCATTTTTTTTAACCATCTTGAAAGTATTGAGGGTTTAAGGGTTTGGAAAGATCACTAGATGCGCTACAGCACTACATCCATGTTTACTTCCGTAAACACGAAACACGCAGGGAAACCTATTAGATGTCTTATCACAATCAGCTCAGGGATAGAGTTTTAGCAAAGCCTGTCAAAGGAGGGCAGGATAAATACAAAATGTATGTATATGGTCGACATGTAGGATATGATGTGTAGAGGCCAGATGTTCTCCAGCATCATAGTGTGGGAGCACCGTTATTCAGTGAGGAGAGGGCAGAATGCCTTTTTCTGGTGATAATATCTAACCAAGGCAGGATCATCTTAAACCCAGACAGTTACATGGGAATACATCAGTCTGCATAACTCACCAGGCTCATAGGTGTAGTCTGTGGGCTCCTGTTTAACCATCATGTGGGCTGGTGGAAACCTGTGTGGATGTTGTTGTGGATGAGAGTGTGGATGTGGGTGGGGTCCGTGGCCGTGCGCATGGCCCTGTCCTGCCATATGAGCCGCTCGTTCATACAGAGGGTCCAGGTATTCTTGCTTAAAGCTTTGCTGCAGGTAGGGCACGCAGGGGTCAGAGTGCTGCCGATGATACGCAACCCCGCCGCCGCCACCTCCGCCCCCTGGACCCCCACCCCCTCCTGCGCCACATCCAGCAGAACTATGCCCAGCTGGGGCAGATGGCATGCGCTGAAAGGCCTGTGCTGGTGGGGGGAACTGGGGACACATTGGGTCTGCTGAAGTGCCCTGAAACCTGGAACTGGAAGATATAAACACAACATTCACATTTTCACACCTTTAATACTAAAAGTTAAGCAACATTTTTTATGTCTAGATTTGAAATGTGTGCTGTATGACCTGTTGTTAATGTGGTAGCTGTTGCTGGGAAGAGGCTGAGAGGTGGAAGCTGGGTTCAGGTAGCCGGCGTCGGGCCGTCCAGCTGCTGCAGGCTTTGGGGAGTAATGCTGCTGCATTGGAGACATGGGAGTACCCGGACAGGAGCTTTTAGCTCCTGCAGCCCTTTTCTGCTCATAGGCACTGTCAGGAAAATAACAAAAATGAAGGTTTGAATTCAGGACCCAAAGGCTGGGGGAATGCTGCAGTCAACACAACCGACAGAGCTAAAGGAGAAGAACCTGTCCGTAATTTGTGGTTTTAGCTCTGCTGATGTTTGCTCACCATTACCAGGTTATTGCTAAAAAAAAAAAAAAAAAAAAAAACTGCACTGCAGGAAAAAGGCCTCCTGCTTCATTTATTTATTTATTTTCAGATGCAATTAATCATCTGTCTTTTATTGTCTTTAATGCTGTACTTCTTTTTTAATGTTAGAGTTAGAAATGAGGCAGTCTTTGCTCTGCAGCAATGCATTCATCAACTCAAATTAAACTATGGGCTTTGAATGGCACATTGCAGCAGCTTAAGCCTTTCCCTTTTTCATCATTCTGATTTATTTGTGTTTCTTTACCATTTTTTGGGCCTAGCTTTAGCTATAAAACCGTGGACACACTTGTCAAACACTCTGGTATAAAGAGATCTGAGATTAGAGTCAAGATTCTTCCCTAAATATTAAACTTTCTGTAATTTTTTCTGCTAAACTGCACCACAAATTTGCAGAAATATGAACTCCTGAGCGAAACAGAAGTTGTATGAAATGTTTTCTGCTCTGGTTCTAACTGAACAGTTGTAGACTATGAATTCTTTGGAAACAGCTTTCAAATCTGAGTTTAATGGGCAGCAATATTTGCTTTTGTAAGTTAATGCCTGATGTATTTCCACCATTGCTTAGTGATAACTCTAGAGCGCCTGAGGTGTTCATACTGAGGATAATCACTTGATAGAGTGATGGAAAATATGGCTTAGATTCAACCCACTTCTATTTGCCCTTCAAAACTCTGTTTTCCACCTTTCCAAAGACTGATGGTGATTGAAACTATGTCTTTATTCTGCTAAACCAATTGAAAAATCTTTATACCTGGCGTAAAGGCACTGCTCTCCGCTGGGGTAGCTGAAGGTTTGTTTGTGGCTACAGGACTGGCTGGGGTCAGAGCCCGGGCTCTGCGGCTCCTTCTTGATGGTAACTGGAGGACTGTGAAATGCCACTGCTACAAGAGATAATAAACAGAAAGCAGACATAATGGTTAGCTCATGAACAAAAGACGCTGCTAGATTCCTTTGTGAGTCGGCCCTGCCCCGATACTACCGTCTGTAAGCTCTGAGGAATAAGGATAGTTGTCTTGCTCGGACTGGAATGTCTTTATTGTGCCAGCCCTCAAAAAAAAAAAAGTCTTAAGTGACTGTCAGTGGAAGCAGAGGACAGCAGACAGACAAATAGAAATACAGTTACATAAACACAGAAACACACATGCTTGCACACGACCGCATTCAGGCAGCCTTAAGTGTCCTTGCCCACTTTTGTTTTTCTCTTCCAGACACAACAGCAGCAAAAACTTCCTCTATAAAGTCGGACTGAAAGCTAGACCCGGTTAGGGCCAGAGAGATTACTTTCAGAGGGGCACATACAGTAAATCTGTAGCTCGGCAATCTTTTCTGTTCCTATCCAGATGTTAACCATCACTTTGTTTTCTTGCATGACAGATAATGTAACATGAACTTTTGAGGCCACATCATCACAAAAAAGTTCCCCATTTTGAAATGTCTATCAAGCCCGGCTGCTGGAGGGGACCTTTTGCCTCGATGGCCACAGAAACCACCCAAAGTGGGGCTTCAAATAGCGCAGAGGGCTCGTGTTTATTATGCGAGGGGAGGTTTTCACCCAGAGAACTGTACAGGATGTTTTTCTGGTCCCGACAGGGTAAACAGCAGCAGCTGTGCGCTTCCAGCTGGGGAAGGGAGGTACGCATTGGTGTGTGTGTGCGTGAGCGTGCTCGCCGGCTCGTCTGCCTGCTGAACATTTGTGTGAGTGTGTGTCTGCTGTGGGCGTGGAGCTGATGGAACAGGCCACACTGAAAGCACAGCCCAGGTAATTACAAAGTAATGTCGTCCATTCACAAAAACACATCTGGCTAACCGAATGAAGTGCAAAATGGCCGTAAGGTAAAAAGTGAGAAGATTACAGTGTTACTTTTTTTTTTTTTTAATCTTAACACCAGTAAGTGTAATGGATTTTGTTTGAAATTTGCCATAACACAAAGTGGTGCGTCATTGAACGGCTAAATAAGAGAGGATACATTTTACTCAAGTTTTTTAAAAATGTATTCCAAAGTAGTATGTTTTAAGCCCTTTCTCTAGGAACCTGGCTTGGATGTGAATTTATCTAAGCATAAATCCAGCTGTTTTGTTAAGAACAATAGCAAATAGTAAGGAAGACAGATTAGAGAGAAAGTTGGGGAGAATTTAAAAGATTTATGTCAGAAGACAATGTCTCAACCTTTGAACAACCTATAGAACTCTATTCATGAAATAATCCCATATGGAAAGATTTAATAACAGCTGCAAACTACCAAGATATGGCTGTCCACCTTCAAGGACAGGCTGGGCAGATAGACCATTAATCTGAGATGGGAAAATATTTTCTCAGGACAACTAATGGTCGTATATTTGACTTTTAACGGTTAAGTAACAGAAGGAAAGCGAATGCTGAAAGAAAGACAAGAATTTTTCCCAATAATTTGGTTATTTTGAAGGACAGTATGACGAGGCAAGAGCAACAATGGATTTCTGGGCTGTATTTGACACATCACCCATGTTTCACCATTGTAAATTTTGGTAGGGGAAGCATCAGGCTGTGTGAAATATTTTTCAGCCAACGAAGGGAAGCTGGTGAGAGTTGATGGACCAACAGATGCAGCTAAATATATAGGATTCCTGGTAGAAAATCTGTTAGAGGCAGCAGAGCAGAATAAAGTCCAGATACCCTACAACCAGAGCTACAATAGAATGAGAGCCAGTGGAAGCCGAAGCCACAGACATGTTACAAAGATGAATAGACACGTTTCTTTTTGACTAGTTCAAAGCAGTTTGGGACAAACCCCAAAAGACATGCAGCTATAAATACAGCAGAATTACAGCTCCCACGGAGACTGAATAGAAAAGCATGTCCCCCCTTAGAGATGTTCAAAGTCATTTTTACAATAATGGGCTAAATAGGGCTGGTCTGTCAATAAAAAAAAAAAAAAAAAGATTGAAGTTTTTGCAGGTAATGTGACAAACTGTAAACAGGTTTAGTTGGTATAGCTTTTGTTAACTCAAATATGTTCAACTTTTTATTAGACATTATGTAAATGTAGGCGCTTATATTTCCTTCATCTCACATGGTCAATGTGCCTTTGAAAGATCAAACCTTTTTGATAAACCGACAGCCAAGTTTTGCGGCTCGTCATCATGACCTTCCTACATTTTTCACCTAAGTCACTGTAGCATGGCAGGCTGGCAGGTGAGGAAGTGTTGGCTTTAGCCAAGGATCAACAGGATTAGAGAGCATTTACCCAGATTTCCCAGACAGACACAGTGGGGATTCCAGCCTCCTCTGAATCTCCGGCACGGCGTCTGCAGGCGCTTTCACACAGAGGGTGGCACATGACTGCAGCTCTTATATTATAAACATGTTTTTCTGTTGACATTCTTCTTTTTTTTACCTCTGGCACGGTCATGCACTGCAAACAATCCTGAGAGGGAGTGCACCCAACTTGACTCACAATGCAAACTAACTCAATTGGAAAAGGGATCGCTATTATTGTTGCTGTGCTCCGTTCTGGTCTAACCTTTGCAATTTAAGGTTTGTATTAGGTTAGCTATACACTGTTGCTTTACATCACACTCCCCTTGTGTCAAATTAAAAAATAACTTAAGCAAACTTCCCAAAAATCTCCCTGAGAATGTCAGTGACCTCACCCAGTCATAAATCATTCCACAGTCTTTTTTGTGGCTGCGTTTTAATGTCTTTAAACAAAGTTTCCATAAAATTTTGTATTGAATTATTTCCTTTACCCGTTTATATTTAAGATTATCGTGCGCAGCTTGGTCGTGACATGGGACACTGGTGCAGCTGACAATAACTGCATGTCTGATTTCTTTGCATTAAAGAAAGGTGCCTGTGAACATATTTGACTATTTATCTGAGCCAAGGAGGAAATAGTTTTAGTTGAGTTTCTGTGTTTGTTTGTTTTTGTCTTTCCTTCCATCGGTCTGTGAACAGGATATCTTGAAAATGAAAATTTTAATAACGGACCTAAGATGCAAATCAATCCAAGGAACAATCTATTACATTTTTGTGATGATCCAGATCATAATCCGGATGGAGGAATTTTTTTAAAGGATTCTTTACCATTTTTGGCAGAACAAGCAGTTCCCCTCTAAACCAAAGGGTGGCAGCAGTGATTATTGACAGCTTCAGTATTGGACTCAAAAAAGCTCAAGTAATATACTAAATACCATATCACATGAAAGGTGAGCCAATGAAGCAGAACAAGCAGAACAAACACCAGAGGCTGCAGGCAGACGCTGTGCCTTATTTATACACGTATGAAAGGATTTAAAGCAAACTGTAACCAAAGGTTCACCTCATGCCAAAGAACACTTTACTAAAATGTGCAAATGATCCAGATCATGTTTGAGTCTTAGCTAGGTGGAAGTCACAATATGGGGCTAAATTTGCCGCTTGGCAGAGGTTTGTGCTCTCTGAGGGCTTTTCTAGTTTTTACAAATGCTGTTGCTTTAGTTTGTGGTACGGCGCAACAGAAACTGAAAATATTCTGAGACTACCCCGCACAAATTAGGACAGCTGGTCACCATAGTAAGTTATAAAATTACCAGTAATATATACATGTTTTGATTACCTAAAAGTCATTGTCTTGACCATTTGATTAAAAAATATTTTAGTCTCACAAAAAAACAACTTCTGATTAAACATATAGTAATGAACAAATGATAAACAGATTTTGTATATTTTTATGAAGAAACACCACCAAGAAAGACGCACCTTTCACCTTCCCTCTGCAGGTTGTTGAAGTGTTATGAGAGGAACTTTTACACTGATGTTTTCCCGTTTCATCTTAAATTAGGCAAAGAGTTCATGGCCCGTATTATGCATTCAGTGGAAATAACTTAACAGTTTAAAACTGTATGATGTCAAATGCAAAGCATACGCGTAGGATGCTTACATGCTGCTTTGCTGCTCTGTCACGCTGTAAGAAGTCTGGTATTTTTTCCCCCCTTTATTTTAAATCTTAGTCAATCCTTTTTGCTCAGTTATAAAAGAAACAGTTAAATAAACAACATATTTACAGTGAGATGTTATCTGACTGAATTACATCTGTGTTTAGCTCTCACTCAGTGGTAGGAGCCAGCAAGGCTTTGAAATTAAGTCGGGTATCGAGAACATCGATAAAAACGCCTTGAATTAGGGGGGTTCTGATACAACTTTTATTTCCGATACGATTTCGATATTGCTTCTTTGAGAACCGATACAGATATTATACCGATATGAATCATATCAGCTTTTATTACTTATTTTATATACAATAAAACAAAAATTCTGTCGTATGTGGAAGCACTGTATATACTGTATATATCCCATGCACTTTTTTCTTCTCCTTTGACAATTTGAGCTGATGTAATTAGTCCATTTCTCCCCTGTGGGATCAATAAAGTCAATCAATCAATCAATCAATGCTGTAAAATTTTAGAAAAGGGGAACAGGGAACAAAAGTCAACAAAAAAAACAGTATGAAAACAACTGACCCATGTAAAATTGACAAATGAGTTGCAGAAACGTTTAACTAAAGCAGAGTGTTTCTATCAGCATGGAAATGTTGGAGATTTTAGATGCTGGCTAATAAAATACTATATTCGTTTATTTGGCTTATATCGGACTGATATTGGATTCTAATATGGGATCGGCACAGTCCTACCTTGATTCAACCTAAAATACAGGATAAAGTACACAAGATAAAATGCAGGAATACAGCACAACTTTATCCTTAAAAGACCTTATTCCGTGGAACCTACCTAAAAACCAAACATCTATAAAAACTAAAATGATCCCATGCAAACCTTGAAGCCAGATCCATGAATAGTTCTTAGAATAATACCAGCTCTGGTCTCCAGCAGCTACTATAAACTGTCGTGCATGTTACAGTAAATATTCCTGTCCAAATGATGTCAGATTTGCAGCTGAAGTTTATAAAGCACTGGCAATCTTGTAAACAGTTCAAGGCAGAGTTATGCTCTTCAGGTTTCCTTCTATTCCTGCTTTTATTTTGGGGCAATACGACCTCTTTAATACCTTTTCTCACAGAAACCAGCCCTCCAATGAGATCCTCAGCCTTCCATATACAAGGTGAGGGGCGCTGTGTGAGCTTACGCACTCTAGGCGCAAAGACACTGAAGGGTGTTTGGAAGTGAAAAGACAGATTCCAAACACAGTGGTTGTTGCCCTCTAAACTGGACAATTTTGAGATAATGCAGACAGCACGCTGTGTCCTCAAGGTAGCAGCTTCCCATCACCTCCTACACTGATAAGGTCAGAGGTTCCTCCTCATCTCTAAGCTCATCCTATCTCCTCCTCCCTTATTTTGTGCCATTCTTTTCGCCTGTCTCTTTTGGCACCTCTCTTTATTCCATTGCATAGATGTGACCCCTCTATTGCTGCAAAAAGCAAGGTTGAGATGGACGTTTACATATGTAAATACGGGCTCGACGGGGGAGGATGCAGGGTGAAAGGTGATGGTCATGGTTGAGAGCTTTAGGAAGTAGATGGATCATTACATGGGTAGGGCTCCCATTCAAAAAGCAGCTACCCCAAACAGACTGCATGAGCAAGGATTCCCAACCCCCACTCACCACCCCCCAAAACACACACACACACACTATCCTCAACACAATGGGGCCCTCGGCTGAGTCATGCAGACATGGTGTGAAAATCTACTTAATCTGCAACATGTTGAACTGTTAAAGATGACAAAAAAAGCTGAACAAAAGCATTCCAAATTTGCAAATGTGATGTTAGCAAAAGTCTGCGTCTATTCCCGTTTGTTCGGATCCCTTCAATAAAATCCACTGCAACCGAGAATGTCCAGAGGTTAGAGCTCTGTTCAATTAATTATGAGAAACTAGCCGTGTTTCCATTCAACTAAAATTTATATTACACATAAACTTATGAAAAATAGCGAATATGGGGTGTTTCCATTTGGTTTAAAGGGAATTAACAAAGTCCTGCAAAGAGTATTTACGACCTACGACGTCGTCCATTTTAAGTAATCACGCATGGCTGTAGTAAATTAGCCTGACGTAGTCCTACTCAATTCTAGTCAGAATATGAGTCTGATGCTGCTCCATAGAGCTGTGATTATGGGGCGTGTTTCGAACGAACCAGGAAAAAAATGCCTCTGCACTCAATTGGATAGACCTACAACCAATAAGAGCAACGGAGTGCGTGACGTATGTTAAGCCACGCATAGTTGTTGTCAACAAAAATCAAAGCGTGCAGTTGCACGCCGTTTCTCTGTTCCTCTTTTAAAATTAATTTGCTGTCGATATCTTCTAGAACAGACCTAATAGCAGAATCTACACACCTCAACTCTCCAGCGGCAGCCATTGTTGTCGTCACCCATGCGCACTTTGGTGACGTGGTTGATTACGTTACTGTTGATCATCTGTCCATCATCGTATAAAGCCCACCCTGACAATTTGATTGGCCCGCCAGATATTGTGCGAGCATACTCGCTGTACTGCTGAGCAATGCCAGACCGAACTTCCCGACCTCAAACATTGTGGGCGGGACTAAATTCGGAATGGCACCCAGGCTAGTAGTTAATAGGAAGTAGAGGCTGTAATCTAGCACTGACTACTGTTCAGTTTTAATGAATGCGTTGCAATCGGGGAGGTTGTTTTAACCTTGACATGCCGGTAATGCCAATGTTGCTTCCAGCCATGTATAAGGGGAGTGTATTAGGGAAGTGGCAGCTTAGTGGTTAGGGCATAGAGCTTGGATTCCTGAGGTTCTGAGTCCAAGCCCCACTCTGGGGCCCACAGACTGCCACTCTGGCTCCCTGAGCAAGACCCTTAACCCCTGATTGCTCCCTGGGCGTCCCACAATGGCAGCCCACTGATCCCCAAGGGGATGGGTTAAATGCAGAGGTAAATTTCTCCAATATGTATTCAATAAATTAAAATTATTATTATTATTTTAAGGACATCATAGGAACATCCAGGAAGACACAGACAGCAGAAACAGCTGATCATGTGAGTAAAAGTTCACTGCATCAGACCTGATCAATCCAGATCAATCCTTTTTCTCAAAAGCCAAAAACCATCTCAAGCGACGTAAAAATATTTTGCTAATTTGAGGAGAGTTTTATCAGATATTGCCATTTGATCAAGCTTTTCTGATGAGATACTTCAAAATTTACAATATAAAACACGGATGGAAACACCTTCTGGGATTCAATTATTTGTCTAATTTAGCCAATGTCAACTCTACCACTTTAAATCTACCAAGGGAAGGTTCTCCCCACGGTTTGTGTAAAGCGCTATAAATAACATGACTAAGGTGGGGAAAAAACTGACAGGACCTGTTATAATTTTCCTTTTAATCAACAATCGCACACTTCTTGTTTTAATCTATCATATAAAATCTCAACAAAGTACACCAACTTGTGGTTTTAAGTGCCTGGTTCTGCTGGAGGTTTCTTCCTGTTAAAATGGAGTTTTTCCTCTCCACTGTCGCTACAAGCATCCTTAGTGTGAGGGATTGTATTTGAGTCAATGCAATCAACTGGTTTTCGTTAGATAGAACACTTTGAATCAATTTGACTGGATGATGTGGTGAACTGTAAAGTGCCTTGAGATGACATGTGTTGTGAATTGGCGCTATAGAAATAAACTGAATTGAATTGAAGTGACTTAAAGTGAAAAACTGATCATGTTGATATTTTTGCAAAATAATGTACATTGTAAAAAATATTAAGCAGGTGAATGAGCGTTGGGATTTCGTCCATTAGTCGAAGGGACACAGCTCTGCACTTCTCTATGTGAGTTTGGACAGATTATTTCCTCCTATTAAAGACCTTCAGTTTGCAGAAATCCAGCATGAGGACAGAGAGCGCGTCTGGAGAGTCTTACTCTGGATGTTTATATGCAGCGTGGCCAAGTATTAAGCCTCTGGAACACTACAGCACACAGCAGCCCCACTCACAATCAGTCATTGGACGTGAGCGTCATGATCCAACCAGGTGACAGGAACGTGTCCCGTTAAATCCTCCCATACACACATTCAGAAGGTCTGGTTAAACAAATAACATTCAAGTCATACTCTTTTAGGTTTTAACGGGGAGCCATCTTCAGATCTGGTTCTTATCTTAGATGATGTGCAGTTCCTCATAGCTGGAGCAACGCACATTCATCTGGTGTACTACTGATGGAGGACGAATACAGAAAAATATGGCAAAGATGGAATAAGGTTGGAAAGGATGATATGCAGTCACAACTGCTCAAATATTGTTTAGCTAAATACATAGTTGTGATGAGAGGTTTTCTCTGTAGAAAATGGGATACCTGACTGTATGAAACGCAATGTTTGGTCGACTGACAGACTGATGTCATTCATTTTAAGTTGATAAGAGCTTTTCTAATAGGAGTTGAAGCATCTTGTGAAACAGTCTCATGTTTTCTCCAGTTATTCATGATTGTTTTCATTCTTCCTCTGTGAGCAATCATATATAAACTGAAAACACCTTATTAGGTATTTAGTTTTTTATTGAGAAATATCTAATGTACTTTAAACTTCCTCCGTGCTATAGTGGTTAAAAGTGTTTGACATGGTTGGTATCTCATAGCAGGACAGTAAAACACATATGCTTCAGCAGATTGTACAAATAAATCAAATAAAAAAAACGATGTAAGGATATTCATGCATGATTACAATACTGCTCTTAACATACATTCTTAGAAGCTGGTAGAGTGTGATAATATCTTCCTATAAAAGTAAAAGCACAGTACAACACTAAGATAAGCAAAAAAATTAGCAGCTTCTCATCAAATACAAGGATTAGCTGTCTGAGGACATGACGTCTGTGCAGCATGCTCCGGCTCTGTACATTAGTGCTGATTTACACAAACTGATTGAATGGTTCGTTACTGTTCTTGTGTAAAAACTCAGTGAAGTCAAGAGTACAAGTTGTAATGACACGCTGGATACTCCCAAATAGCTCTGTTGTCTGTTTGGTTGTTCTTTTTTTAAGGGCCTCCTCTTTATCTAATCTGGTGTCCACTGGTTTCTGTATCAATAGAAGGAAGTTTGCCCCTACTTCTAACCTTAATGTGTAAAGCCAGACATACACTGTGCAATTTTTTGTCCTTTTTGGGACGGTTTTCCAAGTCGTGTGAGAATTTTTCCATCGGGCCGACATGACGCACGATGCACGAGCCTGATCGTGCGTCATGTAGTATACAGGGGGGTAACGAGGGGCGATCAGCTTTTCATGACGACCTCCCGATCAGGAATCTGAAGATCGGGAGAAAATCAAATTCTCAAAAATCAAAAATGTTTGAAATTTAGTCGGCTGTCATAAGCTCCTATCAGATTTTCTGTCATTTCACAGCATCTTAAAAAGGCTAAACATCTGAGTTTTGGATCTACATTATCTTTTCCAGTCTCTGATGGTCATCTATAGGCATATGTATGATGAAATATTGCCTTTGGTACAATAGAGTGTCCATTTATTTTAAAATATTTTTTGTTTTCTTCCAAACTGGAAGAAAGACAGCTGCCTACCCTGTGTGGGCACCGCCCATTTCATAACATCACCCTAGACCTAACATATGCTAACATATGGTATCGCACCATTTCTTAAGATTGGGCTCTTTTTTAGGAAGCCTGACCTAAGTGTGAGACCACCTGCAGTAAAAAAACTATTTAGATGCCTTGGATACTGGCAAAAAAACAGCACAGTTGTGGTCCTATTGCTGATTAGAAGGGAATAAGAATCTCTTTGCCTTAACTTTAAGAAGAAATTCATGCGCTCTGCCACACATCACAACTTGCTGGGGAGGTGCGGGAAAGACAGCTCTACGTCGATTTGTCTTGTTGTCTCATTTTTCCAAAATAAGGAGCGATTGCTGCTCAGTGAGCAAACAATATTCAGACATAAACCAGGCAAAATAACACCTTTGCTATGAATTTGATTAGTGAATATTATTATACCATGGTTATAGCTCCAAAAAGCTACATTTGTATAAAATAGCCCCTTAAAGAATTTACTAGTGCTTTTTGGTTCACTAACATGTAGCAGTGTCCACTTCTGACAACATAGCATGACGCCTCCAGACCTACACCTTAAGTAGCCTCGTGAGACCATCCTGATCTCGCGAGCTTTCAAGATTTCACTCGCTAATCAGTCTGGAGACTCTCCGTTGAAGAAAATTTGGAGCCGTTCACCAAACGAACGTCCAATCAGCGTTGGCTTTGAGGCGGGTTAGGGTGTGACGCAACGAGAAGCGCGACAGTTCAGTCTAAAGAACATGGCGGCTTCAGCCGATGTAACTAGCGTTAGCTAGCAAGTTTTATCGGAATTACAGAGTATTTCTTCAATGAAAGAAGAGCAAAACACTGCCCTGGAGGCTTTTCTCAGAGGAAAAGATGTTTTTGCTCTTCTCCCGACTGGTTTCGGCAAGAGTTTGATCTATCAACTGGCTCCTCTTTGTCGTCGCTCTGTTACGTCATATGCTTCGTTGATCTGATTGGTTTATTTGGCCCGCCTATCACCAACATAGGCCAATCAGCTAACCAGTATTTTCGCCCCTTATGATGGATATGCGGAGCAAATCCATCTGGCGGAGTCAGGTTAACACCTAAGCACCGTGCTGCACAATTTATACACCACTCTTTTGCTGGAATCATGTCCTCTGTTTTGGTATTCCAATATTCTACTTTTAGACACATTCGTCCAGAGAACATTATCCCAGATCCCATGGTGTTTTTCCACACACTTTATGGTAAATTTCTTTAAGGAATAATAGTGTCGCTATACGACAAATTCCCTTTTTAATTATGACACAGCAGAGCTACGGTATTGGTAAGATATCATAAAACTGCTATGTCAGTGAAACCAGTTTGACAAATGAGAATAACAAGGAACAGCTCAATCACAGGTATCAATAAACATACTTTTCAATAGTAAGAATTACTCATTTATACAGGGGTCATATGTTTATAGCAGGCACTAAATGATGTGTATCACCAGAAAAGGAATGGAACTGAGAAAATACAAGCTAATCCAGACCCTTTCGCCTGCAGAGGCAGACCAGCTAAGCCACTGGTGCATGGAAACATGTGCTGAACATGTGTGCGTGCTTCTCAGGTCACTGCACAATCAGAGAGACACAAGGAGGCCGGGCAGCACTAACAAGCTCATCCTCTTTGAGAGCGAGCACGCAGAGAGGAGCTTCAGTATCTATCTAGAGTGCTGGATCCATTAGTGTCCGCTCTATCTGATTTACGGATCGTCCACACCCATCTGATAATGCTTCAGTCCCCTTGAATTTTTAAAGAATGGTTGTCAGATACCTGCCAAACAAGTCTAACTAGATTGATTGAGGCCGCAGTGGTAACATCAACACAGACAACTGGCCTGCAGAGACATTTTTGGGTCATTGTTGACTGTTAAAACGCCCATGGGGCATCTATGCCTCATCAAACAGGATGTAGCCGTGAATGACAGTAATCCTGGTAAGGGAGTTGAAAGGTTAAATCTGCACACATCATCGTTTCACTTCCTTTTAATGAACTCCAAACAAAAAGCAGTACTTGTTTTAGAAGAGGTGAGAACATTTCTTCCTAGCTGATAATCCTGCTGGTTTTCTCAGATTGATTTCTGCTATTTAACCCTGAAAATGTCTCGAAACATTCTACCATTTTATGTTTTCCCTGCTGTCCAATTCACTTTCAACTGTGCAGCGTTAGCTTTTTATAAATGTCCATTGAGCAGTTATAAATCTCACTACCCTGCTGCAGTTTAGTGGACTATATACAATAGATCCGCTTCTCGGGACACACGCAAATAGAGGGACGTCTCATCAAAGACGAGGCCTGGATGTAATTAATCTACCTAAATATTGACTCTTTACTCTCAATCACTCAGCCAACCCCCAATATAACTGCCCCCCCTTCTAATGTTTAATGTAGCCATCGATTAGTCCCCATACAGTTACTGAAATAAAATAATGAGCTTTGCCCTCTGGTGTGCTACATGTAGGGAAGGGCTGTGTATGTGTAGATCTATTTGCGTTGGGTTTAATGAGGTGCAACCTACAGAGGTAATGAAATCAACAAAAGATAAGGAATCCAGGTTGGATCACCTTGCTGGGAATTATCAGCGTAAATGCCACATCCACAGCTTCTTCCTGCAGATTCCACCCTGGCAGCCCTCCAGTTTGACCCTCACTTCTCGATCGGGATCTCGGCCATAACTCTTTGTGGCACATTTCTAGCTCCTTTCCTTCCCCTCGTCTGCTTTCAGGCTGATTTATCTGGGCTTTACCTTTATCAAGCTATCTATCAACCTTCTCCATCTCCTCCTTCTGTGCTTCTGGATCAATATCCCTGTAGGATGGCTCCCATCTAACTCCGGACACCTTCTGGTCTGTTTCACAAGGTAATAATATGTTCATCCACATCAACATAGTATATGTTTAGGATTGCGATAGAAGTGTGCTTAGTTGTTGTGTTAAAATATGATATTTGTGTAATCTCAGACAAGATTGCATCCTTAATCTACATCTTTACATCTTCACAACACCCTCTATGCAGCATCCCAACATAAAACATGGTGGAAGCCCAATCATGTATTTTGTTCTTGGTTGTGTGTGATTCCTCTATGCAGTACTGTGAAATGGTAAAACAAATAAGGAAAATTAAAAACATGACTTCTTTTCATTTTTATTTTTGCAGGACCTTTTGAATTTGCTGTGAAATCATGTATTTCAGGATTTGGACTCCTCAGCCATGGTAGAACTGATCATAGCATTTCTGTTTGATAAAGATTTTCAAATGAGAATGAGATGACATCTGTTTTCCATCCATTTGGTAGATTGTGAATACATTCCCCTACTTTTACAAAGCTAAGACCAAAACAATTCAATCCTTGACAAAAAAGTGGCTGTTGAAAAGGAAATGCACAATACATAATAGTGAATGAGGGAATGGAGAAACAGGAAAATGCCAACCTAATTCTCCTATTAAAGGTCAAACCAAAATCAACAGTTATTTTGACAGATTCTCCTCCTATCTTGGTCGTTACCTATAAAACAGCATAGAAACATAAGGAGTTCTTTGTCTGTTTGAGGGATGAAACGGCATAAAAAAGGTCTCTTCTCCCTCCTTAAACTCTCCTGTAATGAAGAGCACACTGCCATCCATTCACAGAGCAGTGCTGCCAACTCGAATCCATGTGCCCCCACCCTCAGCTTTGACACCGCCACTCTGAATCAGCTCTGTAAAGCTTTTATTTCCCTCATTGAACGCTTTAAAACAAATATATGCCTCAACAAACCCTTTGAAGACCAACTCACAAAGCTACAATCTGCAGGTACTTTCTATTATTGATGAGCCTTAAAATCTAAACAGACCAAATGGAAAAAGCTGAAAATATATTTTCTTTTAAATAATAATTTAAGAAATGGATAAATCTCTGAATTCTGTCTGACAGAAAGTAAAAACAGTGCTACACTTACACAAATAGGTGCTTCTGGTAGAGAAATAACTCATGTCAGTGTCATGAATGGAGGTTCACTCCCCTTAACTCAATGTGCTTCCTCAGCCAGTCTTTCACAACCAGCCCATTCATAAAACAGCAGGGCCGGGGTTTGTGTGTGAAAAGAGGGAGAGTGCGCGTGTGTGTTTGTCCGTGCAGCGGCGGATGAGGGACTGTCAAAAGAAATCATCTGTTCACGTGAGAGAAATCAGCCATTTCACTCCCAAATAAAATAATCAAAAACAAAACACACAAAAAAAGTAATGGCACACAAATTCAGCTACCATGAAGTAAAACGACATCTGCGTGTTTTTGGCAACCACCTGAATGTTTGTGCACACGTTGCATAGCAGCTGTGTTTTGGAGAGTGGATGAAAACATATACCTTTTTTTTCTTTTCTTTTTTCTCCCCCCACGCCATTTTGCTGATCTGGTCCAAATCTGGGCTGATAGTGACAGTTCTGATGCATAAAACCCTCCAGGGAGGGTGAGTGGAAAGCAATGAAGCCTTCTGTTATTCATAATCTTCAGTAGAAAGAGATGGAAAGCAAACAAATATGCAAAAACAGAATGAATTCACTAAGTTAATCAAACAATTAATTGCCTTGTTTATTTTGAAAGGCCTTTCCAGAGCAGTGTTGGGATTGTGGTTTGACTATAGTAGCAGATAATAGTTAAATTTTTTAGTTACTGCAATGCACTTTTTATAACAATATAAAACAGATTATGCTTAGCCCTCATTTTTTACTTTTTTCAATGTTTTTGAGCTTAGGTTGGACCCCCTTTTGCCTTCAGAACTGCCTTAATTCTTCCTGGCATAGATTCAACAAGGTGCTGGAAACATTCCTCAGGGAGTTTGGTCCATATTGACATGATGGCATTACACAGTTGCTGCAGATTTGTCGGCTGCACATCCATGATGCGAATCTCCCGTTCCACCACATCCCAAAGATGCTCTATTGGATTGAGATCTGGTGACTGTGGAGGCCATTTGAGTACAGTGAACTCATTGTCATGTTCAAGAAACCAGTCTGAGATGATTCCAGCTTTATGACATGGCGCATTATCCTGCTGAAAGTAGCCATCAGAAGTTGGGTATATTGTGGTCATAAAGGGATGGACATGGTCAGCAACAATACTCAGGTCGGCTGTGGCGTTGCAACGATGCTCAATTGGTACCAAGGGGCCCAAAGAGTGCCAAGAAAATATTCCCCACACCATGACACCACCACCACCAGCCTGAACCGTTGATACAAGGCAGGATGGATCCATGCTTTCATGTTGTAGACGCCAAATTCTGACCCTACCATCCGAATGTCGCAGCAGAAATTGAGACTCATCAGACCAGGCAACGTTTTTCCAATCTTCTATTGTCCAATTTCGATGAGCTTGTGCAAATTGTAGCCTCAGTTTCCTGTTCTTAGCTGAAAGGAGTGGCACCCAGTGTGGTCTTCTGCTGCTGTAGCCCATCTGCCTCAAAGTTCGACGTACTGTGCGTTCAGAGATGCTCTTCTGCCCACCTTGGTTGTAACGAGTGGTTATTTGAGTCACTGTTGCCCTTCTATCAGCTCGAACCAGTCTGGCCATTCTCCTCTGACCTTTGGCATCAACAAGGCATTTCCGCCCACAGAACTGCCGCTGACTGGATTTTTTTTTCTTTTTCGGACCATTCTCTGTAAACCCTAGAGATGGTTGTGCGTGAAAATCCCAGTAGATCAGCAGTTTCTGAAATACTCAGACCAGCCCTTCTGGCACCAATAATAATGCCACGTTCAAAGTCACTCAAATCACCTTTCTTCCCCATACTGATGCTCGGTTTGAACTGCAGGAGATTGTCTTGACCATGTCTACATGCCTAAATGTGATTGGCTGCTTAGAAATTAAGTGTTAACGAGCAGTTGGACAGGTGTACCTAATAAAGTGGCCGGTGAGTGTATGTCAGAAGTGTGCAAGATGGGAGCAGAGGAATCCAATCTAACAGGTTAACCACATCATTGGCATCCTGGCATCCAGCTTAGCAACTCTGGCAACTAAGGGAATCCTGCAAAGTCAATGTCTAAATGCAATCAGAGGGTTTTAAATAAGAGGTCGTCTTTTGAATTGGTGCTATATTAAAAAACTGAGTCGAATTACTTTTCTCTTGAAGCCAATTGGTTTCAGAAATGCCCATCATTGATATTCCAATGATAATTTGTGTAATATGTTGTTCAGCTACAGTTCTGATGTTCAGGATTTCTTCTTTGATAGCAATCTATATTCTGTTCTATCTTGTGGACGGCTTTCACTGATAAAACACCGGGTTAGCTTCAGAAGGCTGCAATTTTCGAACAACATCGACTTTCCACTTGATCCGGATCCATGTGGACTTTGAGAAAGGATCCATTATATGATGCACAAGGGGAACTGTGATTTGGCCTTTCAAATGTAGATTTTTCAGCAGCAGATGCCCAAGCAATGGTGTAAGGGTTAGATTTGCACATTAACTTACAAATTTATGTGTATCCTCCATGTTAAAAGGCTTTTTACTGATGCAACTTTTCCTGAAGTGAAATATAGCTTTCTGCCACTGGCCATTTCATACTGATCAAGCATTAGCTACATTTTTATGCAAACTTTTACAAAGAGGAATTTCAAATTATTTTCTGTAATCTATCATAGGGGGTGGAGCTCAGAGCTCATGGCTGAAAGGTTATTGTGAACATTGTTAACTGTTATTCCAAAAATCAACTAAAATCAACGCTGGCAGGTCAGAGCACGACAACAACCCTAGGGGAGCGAATCTCCGACTTCCAGAGTCACTCAGGAACAATTCATTGTGCAATCTGGAGAGGTACTGACAGAATCCTAAAACATGAGTGGTGAAGGATTTTACTTTCAGTTCCTCTTCTCTCCTTTTTTTTATGCTGTCCTTACAAACCGTGCTCTCGGAGAAACACTGTAACGGCGTTCTATAGCCACAACTTCCTATGTAATTACTGCAAGGCACAAAGCTAAACAATCGCTCTACACAAATCCAAAAAACACAGGATTAGTTCACATCTTGGAATGCTCAAAGAGTGTGTGCGCTGAAAGAGGTAGAGGGGGGGTGTTTAAATTTGACTTAGTTTGCACAGAGACAGGAAGGGAGGGAGGGTTTTGAAGTATCCAGTTAGAGCGCAGGAGTTTTACTGTAGGGCTGTTTTTTATGAATGAAGAGTGGAGGAGAGCTCTGCAGAGAGGAGCGAGAGGGAGAAAGCAGGAGAGGAGGAGGGGTGTGGTGGGGAGACACACTTCCTTTTACGCACGCAGGGAAGAAAATTTATGAATGGGTCACATCTCTCGAGCTGCTCCAAGTGTAAACAACATACTTGGACAGGGAAGTGCAAGCTCAAGACGCAGATTAGCCTCGCCGAGTGCTCTATCTGCGACGCTTTAGTCCCTTTTTTACACAAAAAACACCCAATTATAAAACCCTTCAGGGTATTTCAATGTACTTTCCATGTCATAAACAATAGACAGCCCTGGGAGCTTTGTTCCCCCCACAGGTGGAAAAAAAAAACAGATATGCGTTTGATAGCCAGGAGACGGGCAAGGATAACCCCTGAAGCTGCTTCAAAGAAAAAAAACGAACCCTCTCTTGCGAGCACATAATTTAAATTCAATCTTTCTTTAAATACTTCCAAAGAAATCACATTAAATCAGTGGAAACAATATGAAGTGTAATTTTACCAGTAAAATGCACATGAACAAATAAATATAAAAGCATGGCTGTTTGCATAACCTTCCAGACAGGGCTGGCTTGTTAGCCTTGAATTGAAGGACCAGATGAGATGGATTTACCAGATGTTCAAGTATTGCTCAATCTCAGCTTTTACCCCCTGTCTCTTCTTTAATTTAGTGCTCTAACATGTGTTTATTTCCCTTCTTTTCCCCCTACTGACTTTTACTATCTCCCTTTGCCCCTGTTAACACCACCACACCCATGCAGGTAAAGACTTGACTCAGTAAACAAGAATGTTTAATTTTAACAAGGCACTGCTTTCAATGGAGGCTTCAATTATACTCCAGGTCACATGGGATTAAGGCTTATGCTTCAAGTGTTTTTGTGCTGGTCTGTGTATGTGTGTTTTAGACTTTCCAAAACAGGTGAGTCACCTGTTTTTAACATTTAGTCTGACGTTAAAAATGCCTTTCACTTTGGTATGGGAAAGAACAAAGTTAACAGACAACAGAAGAAGTTGTGTAACAAATCAAATGGTGAAGATATATGCAGATTAATTTTTTTATCAGAGCCCCAGTTAAAGGGGTGATACATATTGGGCAATAACTGGACATATTGTCCTCAAAGTTTATGAGTTAGAAGAGGAAACAACTAATAACTGTAGGGATTTACCCGACTGCATTACACAGTTACACAAAGTTAAAGGATTAGACTGGAAAAGTATATTTATGCACTCAGATAATGAGTGTCAGTGTAAGAAACTCCCAGAAATAGCATCAACCCATGTGAACTTCTTTTCATTGCGACCCGTTTCTGCAGCCAGAACCCTAAGCACAGCCTGCTAGGTCGCAGCACTCTATGCACCAGAGTCAGTGTGACACGGTGCACTTTTAATGCTGATTTTTAAAGAATTGAATGAAGTTCAGACACAGGTGACTTAGGTCATATTTCTATATATATGGGCTAACTATTTAAATATAACTGTACTCTTAAAGTCCCACCTTGCAGCCTACAGCTGCTAACATCTTGCTGCCAGACACCACAGCACACTCTCAGGGGTCTGTTGGAGCCCATGGCTTATTGGGCTGTTGTGGCAGGAAATGCTGGGGTAGCATAATACTAGTGGGGGTGGTCATAATGTTATGCCATAACAGTTTATGTTCATACATACTTGTCACATTAATTTCTCCATAAATCCAAGTTTGAAGGGATCAGCGTTTTGCTCTGGACAGCCATCAGCAGGGAAACTTTCACCAAAGGAACGTCTCTGCTATGGATAAGTGAGCTGCCAATCAAACTGGAGCCTCTCTGACCCTGCAAATCACACCCAGGTCAGCCGTTAGAAAGCCCTGACAGCTGATTGGGTGTGGAGGCCACTGGGTTAAGTCGACATGACCCTTGTGTGCCCAAAGGTTCATCTGCACTTCCTCCTCAACATTGTTGCCCAACAGATTGCCACAGCAGACTGAGCATGTGTCACCCAGTCTCTGATGAGTTGGGAGTAAAAAACAAACAAAACAACAACAACCAAAGAAACGCAATGTTTGAACACAAAAGCTGCATGTCTTCAATCAGAGGAAGTGACTCTCAGTGGCACCCAGCACTGCCAGTTTTCTCTTTTGAGGACGGATTACATTTGAAGTTCCCTTTACCATTTCAGCGTCCATGCTGGAGCTGGAGTGGCCAGAAAGAAAACTGTTTGTAGAGCAACACGTCTTCCCACCCAGATCCTGAATCGCCATTGTTAGGGCAAACAACAAGAAAGGGAAACTCATTCAAATAGCTGCTCAGTTGTGGGGCCCAGGAATTTGCTTTTCCATTTTGCGCCTTCCGATGTGCACAAAGGGGCCACCTTTGTACCTGCACCCTGAATAATTGTGTACTGGTTTCCTGGTCTGCGGCCTATTCACATTTTTAAAGGCATGCAAATAAACGACGGTGGAGCATATTCCTGCAATCCAGGATCTACTAGGAGTGGACGACTGGGTTATTAGGCCTTTCTCTGCATAGTTTTGCCTGCCAAAGAGGTTACCGTAACATCAGGCTGACTACATTTGCTTTTATATTACACTATTTTCCCATTGTTGGACAATAAATGTATTTTCTATTTGTCTATTGTCTATTATGCATATTTCTTCTGGTATGACATGATCAGAGACTAATGGATGAATGTGCAAAAATCAGAGCAATAATGACAAATTTTAGGCATAATTAAACCAAGGCATGCATTATTAACAGCAACATGTTCTATCATTTATACACTGGACTGCTTCACTTGATGTTCTCATCTCCCACCTACGTAACACAATGTTTTTGGTATGCAGACATAAGTCGATAGCTAAATCTTTGATTTAGATGCAAATAAAAATCCTTAACACTTCCTTTTGAACAGGCAGTGAAAGTAATGTACTCACAGTTCTCAGAATGGAAATCAGGAACAAACTGCTCATCGCTGTCAGGAACTTGAGCTGAAATAAAAACAAAAAATAACTTTAATGCATTTTACACAGACTCTCAGTCCTTTATTCATCCTTACTGTCTCTGCTCTGTGAAATCTGAGGCACGGCTTCATTTGCTTGACCTCCAATACTATAAAGGATTTTTCACAGCTTATATTGGCCTCTTAAATCTTAATTCGATTGATAAATTCAAAAGAACACAAAGCACATTTTTATCTTCACTGGTAGTTCCAAACTGGTACTAAACACGCCAGGGTTAAATGTAGGACACACCAGTACAAGGTTTTTCACATACAAATGTCACTTTCTCGTCACTGATCATATTTAGAAATAGGTTAAGCCATAGTTTATTGTGAAATATTTCCGTATTGGTTTCTATTTCACAATCATTCCTTTGTTAGCCTAAAAAACACAGAGCCAAGCATCCCACAGCTTCCATTAGCACGTTTCTTTTCTAACTTCTTTTTGTTTTGAGGGAACACAAACCGGTCACGTTTGACCTGTGGATGGTTTTTGTCTCCTTCTGAAGAAACCTAAACCTAAGACAGGGTGTTCAGGCTAAACCAGAGATGTTGGAGCTCAAAAATTCTGAGAATAGTTTAGATTTTGTTGTCCGTTTGTTTAAAAGAAACTAAAACTGGTCAAGTTAGTCAGGAGGTGAGCAATGACTGCAAAAGAAGATGCAACAATTGAAAGAGTGTCTTTCTTTTTTGTGTCTTTGTGGACACTAAAAAGGAAAATATGAAGAATAATATTAATGGAGAAAAATATCAGACCACCCTTGTTTTCTTTGTTTCTCTTGTATTGTTCTCTAAAAATATTTTTAGCGCACAGCATCGAGGGAAACTGAGTCTGCTGATTTTTCCATGGCTGTAAATATAAACAAATCATGTAACGTAAGAAATATCTTCCTGCTTAAAGTCTTAATGTAGGATGCGGGGAGTCAGATTTGGAAAATCTGTGTTAAATAAAAAAGAGTAAATAAATAAAAAACAACAAAAAAAAAATGAAAATATTGTTTTAAAAGTACAAAAATAAAAAATAAAAAATGTAACATTACAATAATTTATTAGCTTAACTTTTTGCTGGAATTTATTACTGATCCACTTCATTTAGAGTTGCAAATCAGTTAGAAACCAATATTTATCAAGGACGAATAAATATCCCAGGAAACATTATATAGCCACCTAAGACCAGTTTGTAAAAATAGATGAATCAATAGAGTGATCTAGCTTGTGTGATGCTACCCCTCTTGCAGTGGTGTAGAATTTCAGAGGCCTTGATTAGGCACTCTTGCACAATGAAACTCATCTCACTAAATACGCAGAGCTGCAGAGGCCAAGCCCAGGAGCAGCAGAGTTGGACCAGCACTATTGTAACACATTCCAATTCAAAAACTCACTTATAAATATCTTTATAGAGGTTTGAACTTTGTTTTTCATGAAATAATTTAGGAAAAGTTTAAATATTAATCTGCATGCATATCAATTTGAGACCAGAAAATAAATTGAATTTAAATGTCAGAGTTACAACTCTATAACCTGTAACCAATGTGTTCAATTAATAGAAAATAAAGCAATTGTATAAATTAGATTTTGTATATCAGTAGCATGTTGTCCCATTTATGAGTCATTGCAAAACAACTTAGCAGTGCGCATATACAGTAGAATTCTACCAAACAACAATATCATGGACTACATGAGTTTTGCCATCTCTCCTTTTTGGTATTACCGACAATTTTATGTCATATGCTGTAAGGCATTACTTTTATAAAGAGCCTCCATTGAAACACAATCAAAGATTCACATCTTCCACAAACAATTTGAGTTTTATTATTAGTATAAAAAAATAAATGCAAGCAATTGGTTCAAATGCCGGTTGACTTTTGGGTAACATCACATTTCACCAAGAAATTAAAAAAAGAAAGAATATGTACCCATAAATCCATGGTCCTAAATGATGATTGGCTGGCCTGGGGGTGAAGCTGTGCCAATAGGTTGGAGCAGAGACGCATGGTGGCGTGATTGGTGGGCAGGCCAGAGCCTTTCCGGTTTAAATTTACGCCTTGGTGTCATTTCTTTTATGAACAACACTGGAAAAAATCTAAATCTAGATAAGTCATTTTTCCTCAAAATAAGTGCATTTGTTCTTGGATTGAGGAGGTAAAAGAGACATTATGCCAATGGAACAAGACAGTTTACCTTTATAATAAGAAAACAAAATTGCATTGTCTTATTTCAAGTGCATCTTATCTAAATATCTTATTTTAAGAGTAAAAACATGCATTCCATTGGCAAATCACCTCATTCAAATATTCAAATTAAGGGTAAATACACTTAATTTAAGAATGTTTGTACTTATTTCTAGGTTGTTTTTCCAGTGAAGATGGAAGCTTAACTAGGCCTTGACATCAGCACAAGTTCTACGGTGAACATTGATACCAGTTTCTGTGCAACAGTAAGGTCTAAAATACATTAAAAACTGTGCTGATGAAGGTTCTCAGTCATCCAGGTCATAGTCATTCCGTAAAAATTCAAAAAATATCCACTGGACTGAAGATTTGAAGACGTTTCGCCACCTCTACAGGAAGCTTTCACATTTGAATTGAGAAAGCTTCCTGGAGAGGTGGCGAAACGTCATCAAATCTTGGAAACCAAGTCCAGTGGATATTTTTTGAGTTTTTACGGAATTAAAAACAGTGGAATCAGGCCAGTTCAAAAACACAAAGCGGTAAAGACCAACAGAGGTTGTGGTCACAGTCACTGCTCTTCATAACTCAAGTAAAATCACTCCAAGCTCCATGCAAAGTTCCAACAGGCAGCTTACTTAAAATAACATAATGCTGACTTCAGATTTACTCAATTTTCTAGAAATGCATATGAGACGAAAAGACTCTGACATCTAAGGAAAATGACTCCTCAATCTGAAGATGCTTGTTATAATGAACAGATTCACTGGAAAAAAATCGAAATCTAGATAAGAAAAAATTTTCTTAAAATAAGTGCATTTATTCTTGGATTGAGGAGGTAAAAGAGACATTTTGCCAATGGAACAAGACAATTTACACTTAAAATAAGAAAACACAATTGCATCATCTTATTTCAAGTGCATATTATCTAATTCTCTTATTTTAAGAGTAAAAATACTCATTCCATTTGCAAACTCTTATTTACCTACTCAGATTAAGGGTAAATACACATAATTTAATACATTTTGACTTATTTCTAGATCATTTTTCCAGTGTTCTAAATAATCAGAGAGGCTAAGATTGTTTTACTTTGCAGTTAAAAAGGTAATATATTCAAATATTACTGATTTGAATGTACTGAATGACTGAAGGAAGTGTTACGCTTTTAAATATAATAATAATTAAACTTTATTGATCTCACATTGGAGAAATTTACCTCTGCATTTAACCCATCCCCTTGTGGAGCAGTGGGCTGCCATCGTGCGATGCCAGGGGAGCAGTGTTGGGTCTGTGGGAGTGGGGCTTTAACTCAGAACCTCAGGATTCTACAACCGTTAGACAATTTGTATTGATGTGGTTGAGGTACTTGGTGCTGCTAGTATTTACAGTGATACGGTAGCACTAGCACACTAATGTGCGTTCCTTCAAAGACCTACATGAAAGGAATTCAGAGTTAACGGAAACTTCTGAGGAAAGAACAATGACTTTCCAAGGATCGCAGCCTCAGCCGAGAGGTAAAAATCAGACGCAGCCAAATTATCCACCTCCCCTCTTTCATTATTTGGTTTTTCCAGACAGAGATACATGATGCAGAAAAAAAAAGTCACAGACAAAGGGCAAAAAGAGGAAATAAGAAATTCAAATCCACTTGCATGTCGTCACACTCCTTCCTCTGCAGAGGAAACCGGATGACTGCGCTCTGCAGCATGTTCTGATAAATCACATTGATTTCTTATGTAACGCTGCATCCTGTGATTTACTATATTATAATGATATTATCTCCTTTTAAGGTTTTAGTCATTTGCCCTCAGGAGGGGCCTGCACGAGATAAAGCAAAGGCCAGTATTTAGTTCTGCACACCCACCAATCAATCACTTCCACTAGTTTCAACATGTCTGAAACAGAACACACTGGACCCAATAAAAAGGCAGCAAAAAACAAACGATGAGCCGCAGACATTATCACAACCTCGACCGTCTGTGTCTGCAAACTTTCCTGAGTTTGTGTGTAAATGCGGATCTGATTTGTTTCCAGGAACACCCCACCAGGAGCTTTGAGATGCAAGTCAGCACAAGAGGAGAAGTGTGTTTATGTGAGTCCAGACGCATGTTCTCTCAGATGCTTCCAGCCACCTTGAAAAACTTTTTTTTTCTCCCTTCCCCATGTTCCCAGCAGGAGATCCTGGGAGGAGTTTAAGAAGTCATATAAACCTAAAGACCAAAATGAGACAAGATGTGACAGGTTCCTGAACTCTTGCCTTTCAGAACTTCACCCTTTCCGTCTCGCTCCTGCTTCCGTTCTTCTTTGGTGAACAACAGGGAAAAAAAAAAAGAGAAAATCTCCCTCTAGCTAACCAGCTTTTACAACTGCAGTGGATCCGTCACAACTACAATCACTCATGATAGGGTCTTTAATTAATGCAACAGGAAAGGAAAGGTCTTAGCCGGGGGAAGCTGAAAACAAGCCAGTACTTAGGGTTAAATAACGCTTTGATAGGGTTAGACTTCCATCTCTCTGCTTTCTGTTGCCTTGATCAGGCTCTGAGACTCAACAATAAGCCATCACAGTATTTGTGAGTTCAAGACATTGTATCCTTTAAAAGGCTGTTTTGTCCAATGATAGGAAAGAATCACTTTTAAACTTCAGAGAGATGAAAAGGACATGTTATTACTGGATTTAAAGTGATTATTTCTTCCATGAAAGGCATTACAAAATACTTCCTTTTTTTTCTTCCTCTACTGTAAATGGCTTAAACCAAAACTGAGATATAAATATCTCAGAGTTAAGTGCTGGCAGGGATATTTGATATTTACAATAGGCAACAAAACCAACAGAATAAAACACTTTATTCAACTTTGAACTGATTAAATCTATAAAGAAATACCAGAAAGAGACGTATTGACAGCAAACATTTTCCACCAAAGCAACTGTGACTCTTATCAAAGACCAATCCATCGGTTTTACAGATAATATCTGATCATCAACAGTGCAAATCATTGTTATCTTGTTGTGCAACGGTAGTCATTTTACAGAAACAGTGGATCAACCGGCACAAAGTTTCGTTTATTTCACTAGGCAACTTCCGCTGACTTTCTTAAGATACATACTTAGTTTCATCTAGCTAAGATATTTACATTCTATAGCCATGAGTGGTGTTTTTGAACATCAGTTCATATTTATTTTGGTAACTTAATTTTTCTTTTTAGCCTTTTACCCAAGAATCATGCACCTGTGTTTTGATGATGTCTTTTGTCAATTATGTCTTTTGCATTTTAGCCCCTATATCAGCCATGTTCTGGTTTGTTGTAGGTTGACAACTATTTTAGGGATATTGTACAGCTGGCAGGATTTAAAATAAAAACAAACTGGGCTACAAGTTAATGAGACATGCTGCAACAGAAGAATTTCACCATGTTTCTCTAAGCTATGACATCATTCCACTGAAGATAAAGCACTAACTACTGATGGCTACATCAGATAAAGTATATAAAAAAAATAAAGGTCCACTACACTCATAAAGCAACATACGAAATTACATCGGATGCTGATTATTTGCATGAATGCACTGCAAAATTCTCAAAATATGCATCGTGAATCAATAAAACTGTGGTTTTTGAAGGTGTTTCAGTTGGAAAAACCTTTAAAATAGTAATACAAAACGGCAACAGTGTCTATCTAACAAAAAACATATTTTCATCAACAAAAGTAAAACTATGGTTACAAGAATGTGGTGACTTGTCTAAAGTATTTGCATTTAGAAGAATGGTTAAAAAGCAAAAACGCACTTTAAAAAGATAAAAAGAAAAGGAAAGAAATCACTGAAATGTATCTTTAGGAGGATCATTAAACTGTGGCGTCTTAGATTTGTCAGCAAGTCTCCAAAAAAAAAACCTTTATCTGAACCTCTTCGGCCTAAAGACACCTTTGAAGCGACGCCTATTGTTTAAGCTTTATTGTTTCAAGTCTTTGAGTCGGATGGTGTGAAGTGGGTTTGCAGCTTTTCAACGTGACGCGAGAAAAAGCATAAAAGCCAACATGGATGAAGCACAGTTTGCCCTCAGGATGGGTTCAATTCAAAGGGTGTCGATGATTCAACAGTGTCTGATCGCTGTCGTTAAACATTACTAATACCTTCTGCAAGCAGTGTGTGACTCATTATCAATGCATTGAAATGTTTCATATATGAGCTTTAATATTTCATTCTCTTTTGAAACAGGAAAAATGCTCTATAGGCCATTTAAATATGCTACAAATGTAAAAACAATAATAGTATAAGGACCACTTGTTCAACAGGGCAACTCTTCAAAATGTTACCTATATTACTTTAAAAGCAATTGTTTAAATCACTTTGCAAGCTGCAGCCTGCTGGCTAGACTTCAGGAGGTGGAGCTAAGTTAAACTTCTTTGTATAAAGTTGGATTTTCAGTGAAACCTGATTAATCCGTAAATTGTTTGGATGATTAATAGGAAAGAAAATAAAGGGCCACAAATCTGTTTTCGGTCTTTTATTATTCAGGAAACGTTCGATCATTTGAAAATTAAAAGGGATTAACACACCTTGTTACTATTTGATGGAGCTAATATGAATCATATCTGGCCTAATGTAAAAAGCTCAGTTAAATAACAGTGGTTGGAATTTTTTTTGGATGCGTTTAAAAGGAAGTGATTTCTATCTGATCTATTTCTAGTTATATGAAATGAAACAAAATGACAGTTTCCTCTGAGAAGCAGAGATTTGGGGTATTATTGAGGAGTTATATACAGATGTTCTGCCTTAGATATGTTAATTCTAAAAAAAAACTTCTTCTTAATATACTGTTTGGTTATAAATTCTTAAAACTAAAGCGATAATGCTCCACATGTGAGAGTAAAATCTGTTGGGTTCTTTCTGGCATTGAGACAACTCTTATTGCCACTTTGCCAGATAGGACACTATAAAAAAAAGAAAAACTAAATTAAGTCTCTATTCTGATTAGACCTCCTTTAAATATGGAAGTGTAGCAAAATGTATGTTTATGATTTTTAAGCATTGATATTAACTTAGCTCTAATTAATTAATTTGAAGAACATCTTAAGTATCAAACTTTGACACCAAATCTTTCTTGTAACCCTGAATACAAGCTAAGAAAATGGTGCCTTTGATCCTGTAGAGAAACTGGTGTCAGACTCCGGTCTAAAAGGGCTGTTGTCCTGCACCCTTTGGATTTGTCCCAAGTCTAACACACCTGAATCAGATGAATGATTTACCTCTTTATGTGCTTAACTATCCCAGTGTTTATATATAAAGTGCTAATTTACAACACGTCATCTCAAGACACTTTCAATCAAATCCATGTTCTTGGACAGACTTAAAGTAAATAGGTTCAAATTGATTCTAGTTATAAAGCAATTCAATCCAGCCATACATCCATTTTCCGTCACGCTTATCCCAAGTGGGGAAAGACATGAATACTTATTGAATTCGTAATTTTCAAAAATGTTATTTCAAAATTCCTGCATAGTAGCATGGACGACGAGATGATTGAAAATAAACACAACGGAGATCTAGTCCTATTGGCAGACATCCATTTAAAATGTAGGCAACGGCATGAAAAAAGTGGTTTCTACTTTTACTTTTATACTTTAAGTAAATTTACAAGCCTGTACTTTGTTACTTTTACTTGAGTAAAGAAGTTTAATCAGTACTTCCACTTTTACCAGAGTATTTTTTAACACAAGTATCTGTACTTTTACTCAAGTACGGAAAGTGAGTACTTTTGCCATCTCTGTTAAAGAGGGAGCAAAGAACTGGATAGCAAAATGGGGGGAAAACTCCAGCAAATATGGCTGAATGACTCTCTTGACACCCAGAGGTTTAAGTGCAAATCACTTGTCGGTCATTTCTGGAACAATGGCATCCTACCAAAGTTGCGCCTGAAGAAAAATCCAAACTGCTTGTGATGTTAAGCAGCTCCTATTAAGTTAATATCAAACAACCGTATGAAGAGGTATTTGCATAACAAAGTAAACATGGAAATACTGGTTTAAATGACCGTCCTGAATACTAATTGCACGCATACCGAAGCTGCATCGTTCTTACATGGAGTGATGTCTGCTATTCTGCATTAAATTAAGTTTTTGGATTCTCATCATTTTGCATTAAAAGGAATATTTCTTTAAGCAGAAGAAACATGCACAACTTTTCATGCATCTCGCTACTACACTTTCCTTTCTGATTGTGTATGAGGGCTGTGAAGAAAGTCCGAAAGAGCGCATTACAAGGAACACATGAAAAGACGGATACGCCCATACCTGTGGGTGCGAGCGTGTGTTTTGACAATTCGAAATATGTTAGGACTGTCTGAGTAGCAAAAAATATCCAGCCTTTTAATAAATAAGTATGTAGCACACTTTATATCAACGCTATGACATGTATTGTACTAAATTTACATGTTCTAAATGCTGGTGAAGCATCAGTTAGTCAATCAAGAATAAAAATCAGGCTTGAATTTGAAGATACTAATGACAATAATAATGAACAACAGCACTGAAACTGGCAAGGAGAAGAGCAAATATGGACAGTGCAGATTATTAGAAGATAATTTTATGCGAATCAATCTATATTGCATTAAATGAAATTGTCACATACTATAAAAGAAAGAACACCAGACAGACATGTTAGCAATTCCCATAATTTATAAGTGTCACAATGCTGCATCTCATTTTCTTCCAGCCAATAACCCTCCTTATACACAAACTGGTGCCTCATTGTTAATATGAATCAATGTATTGATCATATGAAGGATCCATAAGTTTGTACTTTGATGACAGCATTAGAAAACTCCTTTAGACAATGACAGCCACAATAAAAACATTTAAAAAATATATTCTCACCATTTGCTGCCAGTCTCCACAAGTTGATGTTAACTATTTGAATCGTATGTGCACATAAATTACAGATTATATGCACATGTAAGCAAAATGGGGGGAAAACTCCAGCAAATATGGCTGAATGACTCTCACCCAGAGGTTTAAGTGCAAATCACTTGTCGGTCATTTCTGGAACAATGGCATCCTACCAAAGTTGCGCCTGAAGAAAAGTCCAAACTGCTTGTGATGTTAAGCAGCTCCTATTAAGTTAATATCAAACAATCGTATGAAGGTTTGTTTGCATAATACACTACATATAGAACTACTGGTTTAAATGACAGTCCTGAATACTAATTACACGCATATCGAACCTACATTGCATGGTTCTTGCATGAAGTGATGTCTCTTATTCTGCATTAAATGTCGTTTTTGGATTCTCATCATTTTGAATTAAAAGGACATTTTTTAACGCAGAAGAAACATGCACAAGTTTTCACGCATCTCGCTACTACTCTTTCCTTTCTCATTGTGTATGAGGGCTGTGTTTAAAAAAAGTTAATAAATAATTTTCCAATTCTGAATAGATTCTGATTTTTATCTTTAAAGATCATTTCATAAAAAAAAAATAATGCTTTTAATACCAGCAATCCAATTTAAGATGATTCTAAATCTTGAAAATGTAATGAATTCTTGCTGATGAAGGTTCTCAGTCATCCAAGTCATAGTCATTCCGTAAAAATTCAAAAAATATCCACTGGACTTGGTTTCCAAGATTTGAAGACGTTTCGCCACCTCTCCAGGAAGCTTTCTCAATTCAAGATCCAGACATTTGAATTGAGAAAGCTTCCTGGAAAGGTGGCGAAACGTCTTCAAATCTTGGAAACCAATTCCAGAGGATATTTTTTGAATTTTTACGGAAAGTAATTAATTCTTGAAATCTGAATCAATACCCAGCCCTGTTGTATATCACCCACTGTTTCAGACACATGCTCTTTTCTCCAAATTAGTGGAAATACATTTCCACAAAAAAGCCAGACCGAAGCAGTTTCAAGACATAAGTTCCTACTATGAAAAACAAAAAAAACTTTTTTTTTTTGAGAACACAGAGCATACAGACAAAAAATATACACTCACCGGCCACTTTATTAGGTACACCTGTCCAACTGCTCGTTAACACTTAATTTCTAAGCAGCCAATCACATGGCGGCAACTCAGTGCATTTAGGCATGTAGACATGGTCAAGACAATCTCCTGCAGTTCAAAGCGAGCATCAGTATGGGGAAGAAAGGTGATTTGAGTGACTTTGAACGTGGCATGATTGTTGGTGCCAGAAGGGCTGGTCTGAGTATTTCAGAAACTGCTGATCTACTGGGATTTTCACGCACAACCATCTCTAGGGTTTACAGAGAATGGTCCGAAAAAGAAAAAACATCCAGTGAGCGGCAGTTCTGTGGGCGGAAATGCCTTGTTGATGCCAGAGGTCAGAGGAGAATGGCCAGACTGGTTCGAGCTGATAGAAGGGCAACAGTGACTCAAATAACCACCCGTTACAACCAAGGTGGGCAGAAGAGCATCTCTGAACGCACAGTACGTCGAACTTTGAGGCAGATGGGCTACAGCAGCAGAAGACCACACCGGGTGCCACTCCTTTCAGCTAAGAACAGGAAACTGAGGCTACAATTTGCACAAGCTCATCGAAATTGGACAATAGAAGATTGGAAAAACGTTGCCTGGTCTGATGAGTCTCGATTTCTGCTGCGACATTCGGATGGTAGGGTCAGAATTTGGCATCTACAACATAAAAGCATGGATCCATCCTGCCTTGTATCAACGGTTCAGGCTGGTGGTGGTGGTGTCATGGTGTGGGGAATATTTTCTTGGCACTCTTTGGGCCCCTTGGTACCAATTGAGCATCGTTGCAACGCCACAGCCTACCTGAGTATTGTTGCTGACCATGTCCATCCCTTTATGACCACAATGTACCCAACTTCTGATGGCTACTTTCAGCAGGATAATGCGCCATGTCATAAAGCTGGAATCATCTCAGACTGGTTTCTTGAACATGACAATGAGTTCACTGTACTCAAATGGCCTCCACAGTCACCAGATCTCAATCCAATAGAGCATCTTTGGGATGTGGTGGAACGGGAGATTCGCATCATGGATGTGCAGCCGACAAATCTGCGGATACTGTGTGATGCCATCATGTCAATATGGACCAAACTCCCTGAGGAATGCTTCCAGCACCTTGTTGAATCTATGCCACCAAGAATTGAGGCAGTACTGAAGGCAAATGGGGGTCCAACCCGTTACTAGCATGGGGTACCTAATAAAGTGGCCGGTGAGTGTATATAATAATGAAAACAAAAAATAACTGATTCAGGAATACTTTCTATGTGAAAGAAAGTTCTGCTAGCTACAGCTGTGTGTTATTGAGGTGTCTTGATTGACTATGCTGCAGTGTTTGCACTATGACCCCAAAGGACCTTTTCTCTGTTTATATCATGTTCAAATGTATGCCGACATAAAGGCATGGGTATGGGCAAGGGAATCACGGAAAGTGCCGTACTTTCCTGCTATGAGGTCAAAATTTTGTTGTCAGGGTGTCAAAACACTGAAAATTTAAGCTTCCAAGGTGGAAGAGAAAGCTTTCCAAACTTCAAACTGAAATAACCAACTTCCCCTCAGTTGTGGGGCCGATTTAAAAAAAACAACTTAGGCCCCGTCCACACGAAGTCAAAACGAACACGAAATGCTAATATTTTCCAGAACGTTTGTCTTGAAGACGGAGACGTAAAATAAATGTGATCGACCACATGAATGCATGAAAACGCTGCAAAATGTATGCCAGGCCTGTAAGTGGCGCTGTGGTGCCAAAGCAAAAATAGGCGAAAACAGGCAACGAAATGTTGGGCATGCGCAGTAATATTTATACAACAACCAAACCGGAAAACCGGAAAATGGCCCTGCGGGTCCATTTTCGTGGTTCAGTCAAATTCAGGAGCTGAACTATGTCGTCGATATTGCTCTGTTCTTCCTGGAGATATTCCAGAAGAAGAAGATTCTGTTGTAAGCCCGACAGCAGGGTGAGTAGCATGAGCAGCAACCATTCAACACAGTACGGCGCCATTGTTGTTGTGATACTGTGTCGCGCATGCGTGTTTAGAGGCGACGCTATGACGCATGCGTGTAAAAAAAAAAAAAAAAATGCGGTCAGAGCTTAAAGATGGAAACGCGAAAACGGCGTTTCAAAATCTTCCCACTCTGAAGGCTTTATAAAAAAAAAGATCGTTTACAGACCCCGAAACGCCGGCTTCGTACCAATGAGAGGCTGGTTTGGTGAAAAATTTGTGAATTTAGGCCAGGGTTTGACTTCGTGTGGACGGGGACTTATTTTTCACTCTGAAGAACTGTAGACGTGTCAATTGAATTTTAACAGTGTTTAAATTCAAAATGTATTTTTATAGCTTTACAGATCTAAGAAATTGGGAGTTTGCGAGCACCATAGAGTATTATCTATAAAATACTGAAATTTGACCTAAATGGAAAACTAATCAACATTTCCCCTAGATACTTGGTTCTAATTTTCATAGCTATACCTGAAACTGGACTAAAGCAAGAATTTTTAGCATAATATTTAAAGGTATAAATCTTGACCACTAGAAAGGAAATGGAGTCAAAAGGTGTTTATTGTGATCCAAGTGACTGCAGTAAAGAGGCAGCTGTGGAAACATTTTTGTTTATTTACTTCCAACCTTAAAAAATCTAAATTTCTACCATGTTTAATGGGCCTCAAATAGGCAGTTCATTTGATATAATGAATGGAAATAAACTTAAAATAATGGTTAAGTACATTAGATTAAATATAAGGAGATAATGTTGAAATGGTAAATGCAGCCTTCATGCTAAATGCATATATCAAAGGCATCAATGGAAACTAAGGTTGTGTTACAAGCACATGTTTTCAATTGAGCACACAGCACAGCGAATCAATCTCCATTGAGCACAATACTGAAAAACAGCCAAAATCATCACACTCTGCAGGTAAGAAAACATTTTTAAAAAAAGCTTTAAGAGGGAAGCTTTAAACAAGGCCCATGACCCTGATGTGGTTCACATTAGAATATAAATGTCAAAACTGAGCAGCAATCCCCCTTTAAATCTCCACATCAAAGCACATCAAAGCAACAAACACAGCAAAATTTACACCTCAGACTGCAGTCCTCTTTAACGAACATCTACAGTCCCTTCTGATCACTGCTTGGATCTACATCACCACACCAATGCTCCAAACAACCCTCATCTTGTGGCATTGTTTTACTCCCCTCTTCCATAGAGCATAATTACTGTATTAAAGCAGATGTTAGCAGTGCTCTTATTAGGTCAGCCCAGTGACAGTTGCCTCCGATTGGGCCTTATTTCATTGCTATGTGCCTGTGAGTGACACAAGCCAAACAGGCAGTTTGTTTGCATTGGCTGCAGTCTGGCACACTCTCCACATGCCAACATGGCCAAAGTAGGATGTGCTCAAAGCTAATAATGTCCTGTCTGTGCTCACTCAGGCTGCTTTTTTGTGGGGGGAGGAAAGGGGGGTTTTGTGTGTCTTTATGAGTGTGTGAGCAGCACCAGCAAGAGATTGTATCAGGAACGAAGAAAAATTGATATTTGGGGTCCCGTTTCGAGTTAAGGAAATCACCCAGCAGCCACAAATGCACCAAAAATATTTCCTTTGAATACATTTTATATATATATATATATATATATATATATATATATATATATATTTGTGTTGGAAATTTAACAACCACCAAAATTGTTTAAAGCTTTTAGCTCAATCCTTTTTTTTCACATTGCTAAATTCATAGGTTTGTTTGTGTAAAAGAGCAGAACACAGACACTCATCTAATCATATGTTTGTACAATGAAATTTTATGTATATTAGAAGTATTTTTTGAATATAAACAGCAAACAGATCTTTCACCTGTGAACAGTATATTATGTAGAAATAAACTGAAGAAAAAGGTGAAAAGTTTTGCCACATTTGTTTGAAATCTCCATGCAGAAAAGACATAGGTGTGAAAACCTCCCAGAACATGTGGAAACTTAACAGAGTGGTAAAACATGTGGATAGACCTTCCATACATGGAACATTATCCTGCAGGTATTACACATTTAGAAAATATTTCTATCGTCCAATTTGGTGAAATTCAACATAGAATATATGATCACAAGTATTTAAAACATAAAAACATTGCATGCTTTTTCTATATGGGGAATAAGTAAAGTAAAATAACACCATTAACATACAGTGGCTCAAACTATGAATATATTTCCTATAACAACTACAAATCAGTTTTAAAGAAACATATAGCCTACAATAAAATTTTTGATCAACTAAGCTCTTAGAAATTTGTGCTTCACAGACTTTTGCAGAAAATTTGAATTGAAAAAGTTTTTTCTATGGATTTCATCTGAGAAGTGGAATGTTTTTAGTTTGTTACTGCCTTAGGCTGTCCATGTGAACATGTTGCATCAGCAGGCATCATTTCTTAGCAAGATTCAGATCATAAATTCTCCATGTTGAACGTTCAATCAAAAAACAAGAAGCCTTACCTTCTGTAAGCCATGTCTCTTGCAGCTGGCTTAAATCCTGGAAGAGGTCTGAGTGGAAAGAAAAAAGAAATATAAGAGCTAATATTTACCATAGCATTAAAAACAATCAGCTTTCACTCTGACAAACTGACATCGTTTATTCAGCTTTTAATAAAGCATGAATCAAACGCAAATTCAACGACTTTCTTCTACTTTTACCTTCTGATTCCTGAGGGGGTAATTCTGTGTCCATGAATTTCCTTTTTGCTGCCATCAACAGTCTATTTAGGGGCCCATTTCCTTGCGACTTCTGCGAAAGCAATAAAGGTTAACAGAATCCAGCAGGGCTATTCGACAACATCAGTGTCAAAACAGTTCACGGCAATCCTTCACAGTTCTTTAGCTGGATAGCAGCCTTCAATGTGCAGGTCCTACCGATAAGTATCGCGAAAGTCCATAAAAACTAATATAATATGAGATGCGCATCTAAAAAGAGCTCATCATGCGTAAAAAGATAAGTCTGACAATGAGCATTTGACCAAAGTAAACATTGGAAACAAACTAAACCAACAAAATCACTCGTCAATCGTTATTAAATGCACACAACTGTAACTTTTTGAAAGGTTTTTCTTTCTTTTTTCTGTTCTGGCAGTTGGAATCAGTGCAAACAAGCACTTTTTTTTCTGCCCAAAGTCGCAGCCAAAACTCGTGCAGAAGCGACGCGGACACGAATGCGAAAACAACACAAAACACCGCCATCAAAAAAAGAAACAAACAATAAGCGTTAAGTTATACGTACATTGGCTAAAGGGTAAGGCACTTGCTGGTCTAAATATCCATCCATCTTATAATCCATCCGTTTAACCGTTTGCGGTCATTTGCGCGCAGTTGGAGTGGGATCCACGCACAGGCTGCAGAGGGGAGAGGAGGGAGCGCTGTTTGTGAATGGAGCTGCGTGGAGGCTGCATGCATAATGAGCTCCATTCACAAAAAAATGCCGAGGGGAAGTGATGGCGAGTGATTACCCAGCGGGCTGCGGCTCTCTTTACAAATCTCTTTAGTGCACGTGCGTCTGCGTGCGTTTGTGATTGCGCGCGTTGATTTCACAAGTAAATAACTACTATTTTCACACCCATTTGTCAAATTAAGCCAACTTTACTTTTTTTTTTGTTTAGAATAACGCCTATAGAGAAAAAAAAAATAAATTTCCTTTTTTCATACACTTATTATAGTGCCACGTCTCCTCTGTTTGTTTCTAGAATACAGTCCTGAAAGTGTGAAAGGAAACAGATGTTGGGTTCACACCGACACCCTCCCACTTTTTTTCCCTTCTGAATTTAGATTAGCGGGTTGAATTGATTTAAAAGTGTGGAGTGACCTGTTATTTCTTCAGCAGATCTAATTTTGGTGAGACTTCACTCTTCCAGCTTGGCTCCACTGGACTTATATGATTGGAGGGTTTCCTCTTTAGGACTCGAATTTCTCGCTTTTGTCCAGTCGAATTCACCGACTTGTGAATGAAGTCTCGGTTCCCCCCGTGAACCAATCAGAATGCTCTATCGGCGGGATCGTAGCAACGATGGGCGGGGCTGTCATCAAAGCAGCCAATCAGCTCTCTGTAGACTGTGGGCTTTTTCGACTGGATTTTCCAGTTGTTTTTCATTCACAAAAAAGAAAGAGGAGCGAGAGAGACAGAAGGGGAAAAAAATGTCCATTCATAAAAACTTGCCCTGGCATGAAGCTCCTGACATGTTGTTTTTTTGTCTTTGGCAGGGAAAACTCAAAGAGCCTCCTGTTGTTTACCTGCGTTTATGTCTCTTACTCTGTAGTGATGACAAGTCGTTATCAGACCAGAAGAAAACAAGCTATCCACCCACATCTTTAAACACAACAATGTCTGTCTGTTTCATTTTTGTTGTTCAGTGGTGTCAAAAGTACACATGTTTGTTACTTAAGTAGAAGTAAAGAGACTGCAGTTTAAAAACACTCTGGTAAAAGTTAAAGTATCAACTTGACCTCTTTACTCAAGTTAAAGTGAAAAAGTATCTGCTCCAAAAACTACTTAAAGTATAAAAATGTAGAGTAACCTTTAAAAAGCAGCCAGATGCCACTATATGAATTGAAAGCTCAATTTTTCGACTATTTCGAAAAATTCTCTGAGATAGGGCCAAGGATAAGGGAGGTCTTGTTGGTCTCCATCTCCCGATACGCTCTCGCCTGTGTCCGACCTTTCAGACATTTCAAGATCTTTTTCTGAATCCAACATTGTAGCATGGCATAGACAATTTAGGTTTACAGTTTGAAGAACACCTGCTGGCTTCTGATGATTTCCTTGAGCTAACCAATGAGTGTTTGCGTTATATGACTCATCCAATTACACTAGTTTTCACTAGATGTGGATGGAGCCAATGATCTGCATTGGGTGGCGCACATGACGTGAAATAAATATTTATAAACATTAAACTGAAGCCAAGAGTAACGAGGAACGTTTGCTTTAAAAATGTAAGTAATAGAAAGTACAGATACTTCTGTGAAAATGTAATGAGTAGAAGTCAGAAGTAGGAAGAAATATAAGTAATGGAGTAAAGTATAGATACCTAAAAAGTGTACTTAAGTACAGTAATGAAGTATTTGTACTTTGTTACTCGACACCTCTGTTGTTGTTTAATTCCACGTCAATAGCTCTCATTCGTGGCATCACAAGAGATCAGATTGGATTTGAGTTCAGCCTCAGAAGTGAGATTCAAAGATATTGCATTAAGTATATTAGGAACATTTATATCCACTCCCTCTTCTATCATCTGAATTGTACAGGTTACTTCCTGCATAATGTTATCGTGATGGCCATTTACAAGTATATAAATATTGGATAAGGTCTGGTGTTTACAACTAATGCTAATACATTTCATTATACTGTGTGGCAGGCTTAAAAAAATCGAAATCATTTTTGTTTGCAGTAGGTCTGCTCTTAAAAATGTTGTTATGCCCATAGAAGCGGATGCAGAACCCGTAAAACAATGTATTGATTACTTTCCAATTTTTTTTTTATTAGAGCCTCTAAAAAGCAGTTTTCATAGGATGATTTCATTTATGAAGGGAAAGAGCATCGAGATCAAAACAACCTGGCCCCGTATGAAAAAGTAATCACCCCACCTGTTGAATTAGAGATTGACTTAAAAACAATCTTTTCAAAGTTTTAAATTTCACTAACCATGAAATAACAATAGATGTGAACGTCAAAATATCTCAAAAAGCAATATATCATGGCCCCATTCAAAATGGCTCAAGATCACATGGGAAACAAAGTTGCTGACATCAATCAAATAAACCCTAAAGGCTTTAATATTTTGCAAATCAAAGTAAAATAAATAAAATAAGGAACTTAAGGAACAGTGGCCCACTAAAATCCCTTCAAGAGGACACCAGTGACTCATCCAAGAGGTCCTGAGGATTTATCTGCCAAAATCCTGTTCGATTAAGGAGACCAAATAGAAGTTTTTGAAAAGTGCATATTACATTGTGCTAAAACTAATGCAGCATTTAGATAAAATAGCATCATAACACAGGCTAAACAAAGTGACTTTAGGGTTGTGATTTGGTTGTTTTAGAACTGAGGGAACTCGCCATAAATAAAGGAACAATAAAGTTAGTTTTCTAGCAAAATATGTCAAAGGAAAAGTCCTGTCCATCAGTTTGTAAGTTAAGGGTTGATGCAGTACAATAAGTACAAAAAGGATCCTAACTAATTAAACATCTCTGTTAGATAATGTTTCCAACTCCATGTATGAAGTTGTTGCAGAACTGGAGAGCTCCTTCAGTGACAGACTGCTACACCTTAAATGCACCAGGAAGCGTTATCACAGATCCTTCCTCCCAGCAGCTGTAAGACTCTATAACCACCACTGTTCCCAACAAACTTGTTACAGTCATGCAGATTTTGCACAGTTTCTACCTTAGTCAGTTAAATAACATGCTGCTGTCATTTTGCACATCTCTGATGTTGCTGCTGTTTTCAAATATCAATTACTGTGAAAATATCTATACCTGTATATTGGTTATTTTTTCTCCAGGTGCACTGTTTTTTATATCGTTAAAACACTTTACAGTACACTACTTTACAGTATTGTATTGTTTATCTTTTAACTTCACTATTATATTGTTCTTATACATTTTTTAAGGTCCACATTTGTATGAATTTTTTTTGCTGTAAAAACCAGAATTTCCCCATTGTGGGACAATGAGAGATTTTCTATTCTATTAATAATCCAACGCTCATCATGAAATTTACCACTGACTGAATACAGAAAAGATATGATTTTTTTTGTGTTCTTGTATTTTTGCCTTTGTAGCCCAGTCAAAGATGGAGGTGAAATCTGTTGGAGACACTGATCTGACAATGTGGCCCAAATATCTAGTCTGGTTAGTTAGTATCTTTTCTCTTAGACAATGAAGTCCCCCCTCTTTGTGCTACAATATGAATGCATTTGAACCCAGCATTGCTGCAGGTTTATGGCAGGAGAGGTTTCCAACCTGAAATAAACTATAAATAAACGTGGATGTAAACTGGTCAACAATTTATGTTTAGACTGTGGCGAAAATATTTCCATTGATCGCGGAGTATAATGTTTGTTTGTTTTTTTTAAAAGTGCTTGCTTTTACTTAAATTCAAGTAAAATTGATAAATGAAAAAAAGGCAGTATTCTTATATGAAAGTAGTTGTCCTATGTGTTTAAGAGGAGACCATTTTATTTCCCCTGAGAAGCATTGCAAATCAATGAAGGGTTACTTTATTATATTGTTCTTTTACACGCCTTGAACTGCCTTTAATTCAAACTTTGGTTCATTTAAGAAAATCTGTGTTTTATGGTTAAAGATTAATTCCAAACATGTTACACTATCCAAGCCTTTCAAAAGGGTTTTGTCGCTTATGAGATGCAATGTACAAATACTACCTACCTGCAAAGAAAGGATTGAAATTTACTAACCTTGTGAATTTATTCCTCTATAGCTTCATCTCTTTGTTCACTAAAAAACTAGACTCAAACTAAGACAATGCAGCTGACTAAAATATAACTAAAACGTCTTCAATTCAATTGTAGTAAAGCATATGGGATGAAAACTGAATTACGATCTGAAATAAAGCTGTAAGCATTTTTTTGATGATGTTTTGGCAAAAAGCAAGAAGTAAGCAACTGCATTTAAAATATTTGTAGAGATAAATGCTGACAACATCATGCTGCTTCAAGTAACACAAGATTTACAACATATTTAGACCCTTTAGGATGAATTGTGAAAGTGAAGAGCACTGGCAGTGGCTATTGATCTATTCACATGTATTTCATTTACAGAATACACACACACATACACAAAGTGCTAGAAAGCATTGTGAAATCTATTGTAATAGTCCTCCACCTCTGAGTCTAATATAGCTTCGTCAGCAGCGAGATAAGTACTGACAGAGACAGACGGGAGACATTTTAAGACCAGTGCAGTGCTATGGAGTGGACTCAAAGTGCTTATTGATCAAAGCTGGCTGTGCTTGATGGATGGATGAAATGTTATTATAGTCATAAACGTTGTAGTTATGGAGACACACAGCGCTGAAATGGAGGGGAGATGTGGAGACATTCAGAAAGAATCAAATACTTTCAAGACAAAATGGTCAAGTGAAATGAAAAATGGATGGAAAGATGTGCACAGTAGCAAAGGGAGAAGAACATGTGGAGGAAAGAGAGACTGAAGAGGCAAAGTGTCTTTGGGGGAGGGTGTTATAAAGAGGGCTTGTAGACAACACCTCTTGGGTTCTGCTTGCTTCCTTTCTCTGAAGCTTTTACTGTAGCCTTCGTCTCTCCTCCCATTCCGTCACTGATGGTGACTGATAAAGAAAAGAAGATTCCTGATAATATGAGGACATTAAACACAGCTTTACCAGAAGCATTATGCAGGATGACTAAATTTAATGTTAGAAATGTGTCATACAGAGGTTTCCTGAATGATTTCGACCTCTTATTTTGTAAAGTTATATATTTATTACTTATCTTCTATTCCAATTTACCTTCATCGAATACCAAATGTCAATGACAAAGTGAGAGCGACTCCATCCTGATGTCACATCCCTGCGTCAGGTATTAGTTAAGCAGCCGACTCCCCCTTTTCTTACTCTTTGCCCTGTGACCTTCGGGTCTGAGAGGAGAGGCACCCCGGTCTTCAGTTAAAGCTGTGTTACATTTTTGCATGTGTTGTGTTTGTTTTTTACCTTAAAGAAGCATTTAATTCAACTGCTAATGGTTTTTATGGATGGATTGGCTAGCATTACTAGCATTAAGCTACCTCATATTTGGCCATGTGGTGGCAGTCATTTTGTGAGTTTACAACCCACTTTTCTAGCTGGCCCACCTCATAGACAGGTTTCCTGGTTCCATCTGAGCTGCATTTTAATGAATTTCTGAATCATTGTTCATTATTCACTGTTAAAAAAATATTTAAGATCTCTGTGTCAGTTATTATTCACATACCGGTAATAACTGACGCACATGGAACACCTCCCTCGGGAGTCGACCAGGAGGCATCTGAAATAGAGGCCTGTACCACCTCAGCTGGCTCCTTTCTATGTAGAGGAGCAACAACTCTTCCCTGAGCTCCTCTCCTAAATTGAGAGCTTTGTCCCCTGACTCAGCTTCACTCTTCACCACCACAGTCGGATACAGTGACCGCATCACCGCCGACGCATTGGATTGCGATGACCAATCTATTTATTGATGTCTCGCTCCATCCACCCCTCACTCGTGAACTGGACTCTGAGATACTTGATCTCGTCCACTTAAGACAAGGACTCTCCACCGACCTGAAGAGGGGAGTCCACCTTTCTCTGGTGGAGAACCACAGCCTCAGATTTGGAGGTGCTGCTCCTCATCCAGGCCGCTTAACTCTTAGCTGCAAACCACCCCAGTCAACATATTCTCATTATCAGTTCGTATGAAATCGTACGAAAAGTTATGCACAGTATTTCGTACGTTTTGACGTTTTTCCTCGAAAAAACAGATCAGTGCGCATGTGCAGCCAGACAGACGAAAAAAGCAGATCCGCGGACGGACGCAAAACTGGGAAAAACAGTGCAATAATTACTTCTCGATGTCTCTAACTAGGTTGCTTGCTGTTTTGTATCTTAGGGTTAGGGTTAGGGTCAGGGTTAGGGTAAATTGTAGGTTAAATTCTATGTTATTGAATGGTGCGTAAGATGCGCATGCGCAAGGATATCTTGTCTCGAGGCAAGTCGTAAAAATACGACGAAATACGACGGAAAAAACGTCAAAAACGTACGAAATTACTGTGAATAACTTTTCGTACGATTTCATACGAACTGATAATGAGAATACACTGCCCCAGTGTATGCTGAAGGTCCTGGATTGATGAGGCCAACAGGACAACATCATCTGCAAACTATTTTCTAGGGTTTCCAAACCAGACACCCTCTGGTCCCTGGCTGCGCCTAGAAATTCTGTCCATAAATGTAATGAACAGAACCGGTGATAAAGGGCAGCCCTGGCAGAGCCCAACATGCACTTGGAACAGGTCTGACTTACTTCCGACAATGCGAACCAGACTCCTGCTGCAGTCATACAGAGAACGGACAGCCCTCAACAGATGGCCCCTTACCCAATACTCCCGGAGCTCAATCCACAGGGCACCAAGAGGGACACGGAAGAACGTCTTTTCCAGATCCACAAAACACACACACAGACTGTTTGGGCAAACTGTCACGAAACCTCAAGCACCTGATGAAGGGTTTAGAGCTCATCCAGTGTGCCGTGACCAGGATGAAAATCGCATTCTACTATTGGCTGGATCCTCCTCTCCAGCACCCTGGAGTAGACCTTACTGGGCAAACTTCAAATAATTGAAGGAAGGATAAATGGTAAAAAAAGACTTTCCTGATAAAAATCCTGCCCATGATAAAAATCCTGCCCATGATAAAAATCCCGCCGAGAACTGTCCGAGCAGGGTAACCACAAATAACTGTTGATTGTAAATGGAACGCAACTGAACTGGACAGTTCCAGATACAATTGAAAATTCTATCTAAATCTAGTGCCAGTTCACCAGTAGGGCTCAGCACGGTTCAGTTCTTCTGGCTTTGTTCTTTGATAACAAAGACCACATAAGCAGCGCATCATGTCCTATTTACAATCAGCTGACATATTTTGCGTGTTTTCTGGCATGTCCGTCTTTGCAATTCACAACACAATCGCCTGTTCACAACACAAACTTCTTCTCAGCTTATTAACAATAAATGGCATCAAAAGAGTGTGGTGCGACCTGGGATGATGTTGAGACTGAGGCTCTCATTGAAAATTGGGCAGAGAAAGCTATCCAGGCCATAAGTTCCTTCAATTTTCTATTGAATCCAATAGAAAATCTATGGAAAGAACTAAAGATTGGAGCTAATCGATGAAGCCCATGAAACCTCAAGATTTGAAGACTGTTTGAGTGGAAGAATGGGCCAAAATCTCACCTGAGCAATGCATGCAACTTATTTCTCCATACAGGAGGCGTCTTGAAGCTATTCAAGACACTTGTTGAAGTCATTACCCACAAAGGCTTTTGTACAAAGTAATTTTGTTTGTGTAATTCCCGCCTTCAGAGCTGTAGTATCGAGGAATGCCCATAGGAGGAGAGGAACCTTGCTAGTTTGATGTGTAAATGGCTGCAAGAATCAACCTCAGTAGGGTTAACTACACAGCCAAGGAATCTCTTGATTGGTTTCAGAGAAGGAAAATAAAGCTGCTAGAAAGGCCCAGGCAATCACCTGAATTAATTTGATTCAATTTTCTATTGAATCCAATTGGAAATCTATGGAAAAAAAACTAAAGATTAGAGTAGAATAGGCCCACGAAACCTCAAGATTTGAAGAAATGAGTGGAAGAATGGGCCAAAATGTCATCTGAGCAATGCAAGCAGCTAATTTCTCCATACAGGAGGCGTCTTGAAGTTATTCAAGACATTTGTTGAAGTCAGTGCCCTCTAAGGCTTTTGTAAAAAGTATTAAATACACTTCAGTAAGTGTGTTCAGTATTTTCAGTATTTGTGTCATTCCACTTTATTACAAATGGACATCTATGGTTTGATTTTTTTTGTATGTGTGGAATGTATGGATTGTTGCCAACATCTATGCAATCCAGATGGTGGGGGGGCACTGAAATTAATATACTGTAGGTGTAACAAAAGAATTAGGGGAAAAGAAATTCCTTTTTTACACCTACAGTATTTTAATCTCAGTGCTCCCAACCATTATAACTGAAGAAGCCTATTGGATGAGAGGTAAAACGTCTGCTGGAAAACTTCACTTCCAGTTGCCTAAATTTAACTTTTCAAGCTTGACCATGATCTAGATGACTAATAATCTTCAAATATATTTTAGATATTAAAGTGTTTAAAATACAAGAAAAAATTCATAAACTCCATAAAAGAAACCCAGCCAATTGTTCTTATCATGCCAAATTAAATAAAACACAATCTTGCTTTTTAAATTAAATTTTTAAACACCTGCTATTATATGGTGGGACAAATTAAATATTTTTTTCTTATCACCAATAAACATAGTCTGCTTATTTTTACCTGTATTTTCTTTAAACACACATAACTGTCAGAAATCTGGCTTGTCTGTTTGGAATGAGTGAGGAGGAGACATCCTTTCTCCTTCCCCACCCTAACTGGAAAGTTACTCCAAATACACTTGTGTGAAACAATCATGCAGTAGTCTCACATGCCTTTGTGTGTTTCTTGTGTGCCTGTGCCCAGAAACAGGTTTTGTATACTGCTTTCCGAAGATGACCTAAAATAATAACACTTCTGCGCAAGTTCCCAACAATCTCATATCAGCTGCCAAATCTGGACCCCCAGGGCTGCCCGTGTCCTGCCTGCAGTGTGAAACACAAAGTGGCTGGTTTACATCCAGGACAGTATTTCCTAAGCGAACAATACACACCTCAAAATAACCCCAGTCAAGAAAGAGACCGCTCTGTTTACTTCGTAGTTTTTTTAGAAAAACGCTTCCTCCAAAGGTCAAGCTGGATTATTTTAACTCGAGACCTTCCTGAAAAGATTCCTCTGGTCACACTGATGAATCATTCCATATAATGTTGTTTTAAGATTTGCTCTAACAGGCTTTAATGGTTTTAAGAAATTTAAAAGTTTCACATCTTGTCCTTTTATAACCACAATCATCAATTAATTTGACTGGGACTTTATGTGAAAAGCATTCCTCAATTATGCAGTAGAAGGAAAGTGTCAGAAGATCCAATAATCTGAAAGGTTTGGCGCAGACTTGTGTTCGGTCATGCTTAAAGGACTTTTTTAATTTTTGCATCTGTAAGTCTTTAGAGTATACAAAAAACAAAACATTCAGGTGTTCCACAAGCCTTATTTCTCTGTCCTCTTTACTTTTTCATGATTCAAATGATCATCTGCTCATATAGAAACAGAACGAAGACATAAAATTATATTTATTGATAAGACCCTTAGCAGAAACATATGTAGAATGCATCCAGATTAAACACTTAATCTCTCTTAGTGTCCTGTTTCTGCCTATATTAAGGGTCAGGTCACATATGAGGTGATGATCATCCCCCTTTGTGGTACGCAATACATTTATGTAGGGCAAGTTTACAACATTTTAAGTTGTAATTGTTCTTGATTTCTCCTTTGCATGTGTTTTAGTTTCATCTTTGTGTTTGCTTTTCTATATTTTCAGTTTGCTAGTCTAATTTTTGTGTTTGCTTTGAAATCATGTATTTACTCAGCATAAACAGCTCTTGTCCACCGTAGATTCTGTTCCAACACACCCAAATCAAAATATTGAGTCTTTAGAGTGTTCTTGTAGAACTTGGCATGCTAAGGAACTAATTCTGCCCTTGAATAAACTGTTTTGGAGCAGGAACACACAGGAAACAGGTGAACACCAATCTACTCCAGGTCTGGGCTTATGTTTGGAGTTGTTGTCCTGTTTAAAGGTGAACTGCTGTCACAATCTCAAGTCTTTTGCAGCTTCAAACAGGTTTTATTCTGGCATTTAGTTCAATCTGTCCAGTTTCCCTTTCCTGTTTAACAAAACTAATCCAACAGCACCTTTTACCACGTTCAAGGAAATATATTTATCATTTTTAAAGTTATGTACATATGTTTTAGCTTTGGATACTTCATAAAACAATGCATTTAGAATGTAAGAAATTTTAGCTTTGGCCTTATCTGGCTAAAAAGCCATATTCTACATGTTTTAAAACCTATATTGCTTGTGTTCAAAAGCACAGTAATTCTCTTCTTGCTAGTCTTCCAAAAAGATTGTTTGGTTCACGAATAATAGTTACCCTGACAGCAGATTGTTCTACTTCTAAACATGGATCTATGTAGTTACCATTAACTTCTCTGATTAATGCTTTTTTTATTCTCAAGGCTGTCAGTTTTAGTGAACTGGGATCTCTTGGTAGGTTTGCAGGTGTCATTTCTTTCCATATGCAGACGGTTGACTAAACAGAGTTCTGCCATTCAAAGCTTGGATTTATGTTTTATAACTTAACCTTGCCCCAAAATTTTTTCCCTGACCCATGTGCTGTTTTTCTTAGGTTCTAATGATGCAGTTTTTTTTTCACTAATGGCCCATAATTAAACTCAGAGGCCTTCAGAGAGCCGCTGGATTTCCAACAAAATCAAATTAAACACAGGTGGACTGTTCCCCAATGCAGTGATTTCTAAGATTTTTTCTAAGATTTTTAAGAAAAAAAAACACAGTTCAATTTCCCAATCGACATCTACATTGTTTTTGGTCTATAATATAAAATCACAGTGAAATTCAGTTTCCAAAATTTGAAAACAGTTTTTTAGGTTTTGGACACTATTGCAAAGCGTGGCACATAACTAAACTACAGCAGCTACCTGTTTTTTTTTTTAGATTTGATAATAAATAAAGGATAAAGATTAAATGGAGGGGACTTTAGACTTTATTCCAGAATAAAGTGTAAAGATCCTAGTATTAGATTTTGGCCGATGAAGAAAACCCAGTGTTACTTTAATTCATGAGCCATCCTGTAAAATTCCTGGCAGTCCTGTTTACTCATTTGATGAGCTACATTCATCTTAGTCCACCTTCAGTAAGGTACTATTGTATATTTATTAAAAACCCAACAGAACAGGAGATCTTTGAGATGATAAAGCGTCTCTTCAACATTAAATGCATGCCTCTATAGATGTGTGGATTTGCACACTTGCGCTCCTTCGCCCATGCGTGTTATGTACCCCCGCCACCACTCTGCAAGGTCCCTCTCTTCATTCTCTCATCACACTGCACCGTTGCTGGGATTCCTGCCTGTGTAAAGCCATAGTCCAGAAATGTCACTGCTGGCATGTAATGAGAGCTGGTGCGCCAAACCAAGCGTGCCTCCTCGCCACCTGCGACCCAACCTCCTCTACTGCAGACACTGCTTTGCTTGTTTGTTCACCGACCATGCCTTTGCCATTCCGCTCCTAAGTCAGCCTGTCTGGCCTGCTCTGAGCCTGTGAAAGATCAATCAGGTAAACACAATAGCATTTATAGGGGTGTTTTTGACTGGTGGCTCTGTAGAAGAGTGGCTGCCATGCAGCTGCACCGGCCCAGTTAAGCTGCCAGGAAGGAAAAACACAAAGCTGACTCAAAACTCTTCCCAAAGACATACAAGCACATGTTTACAAACAATATTATGTCTAAATACTCAATTGGTTTTCTGTTTCAAAGTTTTATGCAAGTATTATTGAGCAAAGATTTGTTGCATTGAAAAAAAAACTTTAGGCAAAATAAGTTTTTGCATAATTTTTTGTAAACAAACAAACAAAAACCGAAATGTTTTCATTAACCCTCTAAGGTCTAAAAACAAAGTGGAGGTATTGAAACAAAATGGATTCGAACGAATACTTTAATGACAGTAAAATATTCTAAGCAAAGAGCCGTCAGGAACATTCACTAAATTAAGTAGGTGAGTGCTAGTAGTATTAAAACATTTTAATATTAGTTTGATTTTATTTCTTTGATTCAAAAAGTATTTCATATCTCTCAAAACAGATTGAAGCTGTTGTAGTTATGGTCAATCATTTATAAAATCAAAGATAGATGTAAAGATCCACACAACTGAGCGTGCATTCAAGTTAGACGTTGACGATATAAAGGAGTCCTCTTTTTAAGCCAGAGGAACAGCTTGGAGTCTAAAGAGTGTTGGGAGAGCTGCGGTTTGTTTCCGAAAGCTGGATGGTTGTAAAAAGACACAGAGAAGCTTTGTTGACATGTCTGTCTTTTCTCTTCACACTAACTACTCACATAGTGCCAGTTTTGAGTAAACCATCCTATTGTTGGGGCCTGCACCCTCTTAACCCACATTTCCATTTATATCCCATTTTCCACTTCATTTCCATACCAATTTCAGAGGACAAAAAAAGCCAGTGTTATGTCATTTATAGTGATGCAGCTGGTTTATCTATCCTTAAAAGGGAAAACCCAGTGAGATAGGCCTCAAGGCAAGGCCTCCCCTTCATCAAAACTGCCTCTGTTAATTCAAACGCAAGACGTGTTGATGGTTGGGCAAACTGATAACAAAGATGGCTATTATGGTTTCTCTGACTGAGCCCTGACGTTGAAGAAAAAAGGTTAACCGCTGGTTATTTTAGCCTGTTTTGGACATTTGCTGTTGAAGTATCACAGCTTTGCAAGACTATAGTGAGCTGTTATCTTCTTCTGTTTAGATGGATGTTTTCTTTCAATTACTTTAAGCCCTGTAAACTCTGTGGTGTAAACACTTTCCTCTCAACGGATTGATTCCACTACATTGTTTGAAAGACTGAATGAATGGATATTTCTATAAAACTGCTTGACATATGATGTTATGTCACTTAGCCTAACTCCACAAATCCCACTGAGGTGAATATGTTAATGTGTGACTATTACTCTTACCTTACAAATAAATTCTGGTTCATATTTTCTTGCTGATCAGGTACAACTATTAACCTGACTCCGCCAGATGGATTTGCTGGATTTGCTCCACATATCCATCTGCAAACTTTCCGTTGAAGTAATTTTGGGAAGGGGCGAAAATACTGGTTAGCTGATTGGCCTATGTTGGTGATAGACTGGCCAAATAAACCAATCAGATCAACGAAGCATATGACGTACTAACAGAGCTACGACGAAAACACAACCACAAGCCAGGCTACTCTTGCTGCTGCAGGTAAAGGCTCCTCTGAGAAAAGCCTCCAGAGCAGTGTTTTGCTCTTCTTTCAGTGAAGAAATACTCTGTAATTCCGATAAAACTTGCTCGATAGCCATGCCAACGCTAGTTTCATCGGCTGAAGCAGCCATGTTCTTTAGACTGAACTATCGCGCTTCTCGTTGCATCACACCTCAACCCGCCTCAAAGCCAACGCTGATTGGACGTTCGTTTGGTGAACTGCTCCAAATTTTCTTTAACGGGAAAGTAGTTAGACTGATCTGCGAGTGAAACCTTGAAAGCTCGCGAGATCAGGATGGTCTCACGAGGCTATATAACTATGGGTAACTAAGCAACCATAAATGTTGTAGAATTTTATTTAGGTATACTCTCAAGTTTCTAAAATTTATGTTGACGTAGGCTGATGCCATTAATCATGTGTATTCACTTTTATCCATGGTTTCTTACAAGGCTTTGTGGTCTTAAAGTGTCAAGTGATTCCTTACCACCATACTACTTTTAGTCTGGGGACTCAGAAAACCAGTCAGCATCTGGTGTGACCACCATTTGACGCAGTGCAACACATCTCCTTCAAATAGAGTTGATCAGGTTTTCAATTGTGGCCTGTGGAATGTTGGTCCACTCCTCTTCAATGGCGGTGAAAAGGTGCTGGATATTGGCAGGAACTGGTACACGCTGTCATACACGTATCCAAAACATGCTCAATGGGTGACATGTCCGGTGAGTATGCCAGCCATCCAAGAACTGGGACCTTTTCAGCTTTCAAGAATTGTGTACAGATCGTTGCAACATAGGGCCGTGCTTTATCCTTTTGCAACATGAGGTGATATTCTCGGATGTATGGGAGAACAATGGGCCTCAGGATCACGTCACGGTATCCCTGTGCATCAAAAATTCCATCAATAAAGTTCACCTGTTCACCTGTTCTTCATCCATAGCAGACTCCTGCCCATACCATAAACCTACAGCACCATGGTCCACTCGATCCACGACATTGACATAAAAAAACTACTCACCCATAGGACGCCACACGCTGTCTGCAATCTACTCTGAACAGTGTAAACCAGGATTCATCCGTGAAGAGAAAACCTCTCCAGCGTGCCAGATTTCAGCGAATGTGAGCAGTTGCCCACTCACGTCGTTTATGACGGTGAACTGGAGTTAGGTAGACAACCCAATGAGGGCGACGAGCATGCAGATCAGCTTCCCTGAGATGGTTTCTGACAGTCTGTGTGGAAATTCTTTGTTTATTTAAACCGTTTGCTTCAGCAGCTTTCTGAGTGGCTGGTCTCAAACGATCTTGGAGGTGAACGTCCTGGATGTGGAGGTCCTCGGCTGGTGTGGTTAAAGTTTTTCGATAAAATATATATATTTTTTTATTTAAAGGGGTGAAATAACAGGGTTTGCATGTGTTGTGATTCTCACAACAAAGATAAACAATAACTTTTTAGATAGATTTTTATCAAACGCTTTTTTTCAAATATTTGTTGGAAAAGTGAAACAGCTAAATCTCATTGCCTGTTTGTTTCAAACCTTTTATTTTGTTGGATTTTATTTTATTTTTTTTATATTTATAATAACTGCCAGCCACTCTAATGTATGGGTTTTGGTAATTGATGCTCTGACAAGGTTCCACTGCTGAACTAATATTACATTAATCCAAGATTTCATGAAATATTTCACATATTTTCTCCAAAATTTCTTTCTAATCTTTTGTCTCTCAACGGTCACTTTAACAGAAAAGAAAAAGAAAGATTAATGGCTCTGCGGGGCTGGATAGACTCAAGCTGACCCCAACCTAATAAACCTTTATTGTATTCTTCCTCTCACTAGATGCTTGGTCCCTGACTTGGGTTATCAGGGTGTTTGGATGTGAACTATGTCAGGCGGTCCTGTTCTAACACACTCCTCAACACTGACTGCTAAAGCAAAACATAGTAGGTCACCCTCTGCAGATAGCAGCAATATACTATATATATATATATATACAATATGGCAATATACAAGGGTCACTAGGAGTGATTGGCACCTGCTGTCCTTTGCCATCTGGAACTTTTCTAGGCCAAGAATATCAATGTCTGCCTTTGAAGCAGTTCACACTGATGATTGTTCAGGAGCAGTGATGACATGGTTATTTTTCATCACCATAAGCTTTGTCCTTGGGGTTGCTAATGCCTGTGGGTGTTTTTGTAATGTTACCTTGATGAATCCCTTGAGAGATGCATAAAGTTTGTTTGAAATACCGAACAGCATTCATGGTAAGTGGAACACTGATGGAGTATCTTAGAGCACTTTATTATTCCCACCAGGGGCAATTTGTTTGAGCAGTACAGGTACAGGTACCAGTACTAAATGAATAACTAACTAACCTACTAAGTAAATAAATTATAAAAATATATAAAATAATAAACATGTGATAACATAAAAAATGAGGTTATTGAAAAGAAAAAAGTGACAGGGAGCTTGAGGACCAATTTTAATAAGTATTCCACTCAGATGAGTAAATTTCTATAGATCCCTTTACTTTAAATTTTTATTTAAAACAAAAATATTTTTTAAGTGATACATAAATTATTAGTGACATTTCCGTGAACTCTTAATGATATTTATTTTTATCTATCTAGTCCTGCATGGAATACCCTAAGGCTCATACACATAGCCACATACACTGAAAACAATTCACTAGAGATAAATCTAAAATGTTTTTAATATTGTTAAAAATACCTAAAGTGTAATATTGTAGGATTTTTACTGTTGTAATTTTATAAATTATTACAGAAACAAAAAAGAAATTCCCCAAATCCAGGGTCTCAATTTTTTCACTTGTCAACAGAAACATTTAAAAGCAAGTATTTTAAGAAAATACATATTTAACAAAAAAGTATGAACTTTTCTCGAAACTTTGCTGAATCTCCTCTGCATGAACTATTGCATAGCGTTGGTGGACAGCCTGGGGTTCTGTTGAGGTATCAAAGAAGCTCAGGGTGCCCTGATTGAGCATCTTAATGTTGGGTCTCTCTCTATCTTCTTCCTCTTGACAATACTTGATAAATTATCAAAGGTTGAGGTTAGGCCAATTTGCTGGCCAAGCATGATAAAACCATGGTCATTAAACCAGCTTTAAGAACTTGTCACAGTGGAGATATATGCCAAATGTTCCTCGAAAAGGAAACCAGAACCACCATAAGTCCTCCCACCAAAAACATCGGGACCTTGGTATAATCCAAACTTTGTTTTCATCTGAAAAGATGACTTTGGGGAAGCAGCACATACAGCCTCAGAGGCAGTGACTCTTGCTTCAATTCACTATTGGTGAAGCTACGCTTTTTCCTAAATCCTAGTTGCTAATGCACTTTTTCTCTCCACCCAACTTTCTATGAAAATGCTTTGAAAAATACTGATATGAATACTATTGTCATAATCTTGGTGGCTGCTTGGGGCTGCTCAGTGGCACAGTGAGTAGCACTGCTGCCTTGCAGCAAGAAGGTTCTGGGGTCTTTCTGCATGGAGTTTGCATGTTCTCCCTGAGCATGTGTGGGTTCTCTCCGGGTACTCCGGCTTCCTCCCAAAGTCCAAAAACATGACTGTTAGGTTAATTGGCTTCTCTAAATTGTCCTTAGGAGTGAGTGTGTGCATGAATGGTTGTTTGTCCTGTGTGTCTCTGTGTTGCCCTGTGATGGACTGGCAACCTGTCCAGGATGTACTCCAACTTGCCCATTGACTGCAGGAGATAGGCACCAGCACCCCTTGTGACCCCACTCGGGACAAGTGTGTCAGATAATGGATGGATGGATAATCTTGGTGTTAGGTTTTGTTTTTCAGTAGTATTTATTATGTTCCCAATTTTGCTATTATCAGGATTGGTCATGAATTAAGTGTATTCTTATAAATCCCTTGTGCTTAGCTCCTTATTTATTTAGTTTCCTTTACCTTCTATTAAGGGTTGCTGTCTGTCGTTGTCCCATATTAATTCTTTCCGTTGTCCTTATGCTCTCCATTGGTCTCCATGCTTCTAGTTCTTCCAGTTACTCCTCTTTGTGCAATTTTTTTTTCAGCTTTCTCTTTTTATTAAATAAATTCAAAGCTATTATTTCTCTGCTCTGTGTCTGGGTCTTCATCACCAAATAATGACAACTGCAGCCTTTTAAAACATAAAACTTAGAAAATAAAGTAAAGATTTTCATTGTTAATAAGAAACTTGATATTTCCATGGTAAATTGGTTGAAAAATGTCTGAATGAAAACAAGACCACAAAAAGCTCTCTGCAGGGTTCCACTGGGACTCAGCTCTGCATATAGAAATAGTAGTATCCTTTATCGTTTAAATGGGGGATTTCAGGTGTACCAAAAGCAAAGGTTAAAGGCAAATGTAGTCATGCAGTTGAACTCAAAGGTAAAAGAAAAAGCCGGGGATGGTAGGTATTTACTTGGTGCATTTTGATAAAAATATTTAGCCAGATGGATGGACTCTTACCGCACTTAATACCCACAGCTGATGCTGAAGCTCTTAATTCATCAATATAAATTCTGGTATACTAAACTGATATAGGCAGTTACTTTGTTTATATGTTAAAAGCTTTGAAAGCAAATATTGATGGTAATAATTGGAGTCTTTAATAAACAGGCTGTGTGGATACAAACCAGGTTGCAGAGGATACTGCCCAGCAGTTCTGAGTAACATTCCATCTTATTCTGATCTTCTTGCTCCATGGAGTATGTAGTCTGAAATTATACTAAAAGTATTCAATAGAAAAATAACCAAACATTTGGAGAGTCGACAGCTTTCCTGCTCAACTGTTTTCGTTCTGCTCAGGTAGAGCTGCACTGATGTCAGGCCTCCCCTACCCTCACGTCAGGGTATGAAGTCAGTGGTGTTTGAGGGGATGAGATCATTTTTCCACTCACTGTGAAGTGGACCAGTGTAATGGACACCTCTTGTTGCAATCAGGGATATCTTGCTGCTCTGCCTTTTGTTTCACCAAGGACCTACAACACTACCTGCTGCTGTAATACCTATTTTACTGTTGGCCTGCTTATTATGTTGAATATGTAACCATCCAACAAAAAGTGCACACATGTAACTCCATCTGGATTTGTCCCACAATATAGCTCTTTATGTGCAAATTTTCCAACCTGAATTGGGTCATCAAAGGTTTTTCATGCCTTTTGGGTAAGAGGCAGGGCTGCAAAAACATGCATTTAATAAGAAGAACATAACATGTAGGAAAAGGAATTGGAATCTGATGCAACTATGGTTTTATGCTCTTACCGCCTACAAACAATAAGTATAAATCAGTAATGAACAATAAAACTGCTAGTCTTGACAAACGCATAAAGAATTGCATTGAATTTAGGTTAGATTAATCAGAGAAATGTGGAACAGCTGTGGAAAAGAGCAAGAAAGGAAGACTGTAGAGGGCTATCAGGGCTTAAAGGGAGGCAATACGATGATACACGCAGGACAAGAGCTACCACTGTCATATCACCAATGTGAAGGCGCTCCTAAAGCAGAGACAAGAAATAAAATTTGGGCAAATAAAAACTGAAATTTACTCAGTGGCTTTAAATTCTTCTTTTAGGTAAAAACATCATAATTAGTTCCTACATGTCATTGTTGTAGGCCCCACTAGCTATCATTTTAAGGGCAAAAGTTGGACAAGTTTGATTGCTTTCAAAGCAACCATAACAAAGTATAATGATACTCATTATAAAAAGATCAGAGAGGGACATATCCAGAAAATGACTGCTGTCAGGATTGATCCAAGTGAGGTAGAGAAAGGAAATGCATCAAAGGTCACAAATCTTTAATCTAAACCTCTTAATCCTTACATTAACTTCACATTGCAAAACTCGACATTGTTCAACGTCTTTGCGTTTTTCTTTCAAGGGGCAAAGCTTTTACTAATTCAGTTTCTGTGATTAAGCCCCTTTGATAGAGGAAAGATTGAAAAGGCTTATTGGAAATTATGCTAGATGGTTTATGGCCTGTCAAAATAAATTTCCTCCCATTTTTTTGATGCACATAAAAATACCAACAAACAAACAGTTTCACTGACTCTCAAAGAGCTTATTGATGAAACTGTATGTCGTTCTGGATCTACAGACTTAATGCTGCAGCTTGTCTTTGGCCTTTTCCTTTAGAATCCTACTAACTACTCCTATCTGGCCCTACTGTGTGATTCCTAGTTGAGTAACAATCATATAACTTTTTTTAACAGTCTTAACCAGCTATTAGCAGTTTTGTGTATAAACCAAACAACTCAATGCAGAGGTATCCACTCAGTGACTTCAAAAACATGCAGTGGATTTTTCTGGTTCTGTTTTTCTTACATCATGCGGTTCTCGTGGACAGTTAGTCATTCTCACATGACTTAACTCCGTCTCCATGGATACAAAAAAAAAAAAAAAACATCCACACAGATGAGAATCAATCTTTTCATGAAAACAAAATCTGCGAAGCACATGCCCCCTCTACACATAGACGCACTCCTCCTCCCCCTCTCTGCCCATCTAAGCATGATATCAGCTCATCCTGGGTTACCCGGCCTCCAGAGTGTCCTGATAGCAGAGATAAGGTAGGAAAGTCACTGATTAGCTGGGAATCTCGTTACACAGGGGCAATGGATCCCTCCCTTCCTCCTATTCTTCCGCCTCAGTGCGTCTCTCCTGCCCAAAGTTACACTTCACAGATTGTGAAGCAGAAATTATGATAGAGAGGAAATTGACAGTTTATTTAGTTAAAATGTTATTTCATTTAAATTACCTAAACTTTTATGGTGATTTCCAGTGATAAAGGCCACCTTTTACTTAAAAAAAAAAGGCTGGTCTAGTGGTTAAAGCTGTGCTCTTGTGCTCTGAGAAGGTTGCAAGTACCCGGTTCGATCACCTCAGCCTCCACACTGGGTTCCTGAGCGAAACCTTTAATCCCACACTGCTCCCCGGGTGCCACACAATGGCAGCCCACTGAATTTTCCTATAATGGGACAATAAAGGAATTTAGACACAAAATCATCTTACTGTTCCTTATACTTTCTAGTAGTTTTGTTTATAGCTGCATTTGTCTTCTTTTATTTGTTTGCTTTTAACTTGAAGTCAGCTTTCATAATTTTCCATTTAACCAGACATGCCTTCTATCTGGGAAAAAAACATTATTCGCTAAAATAAATATTCATTCTCTGATCCTCTACTTACCTCAGCTAATGTCAGTCAGTGAATTTTCATAATGTGGGACAATAAAGGAATTTACATAAAGGCCACCTTAAAACATTTTTTTAAACAAAAATCGCATCTGAACTCACAACATTCACAAACGCAAAGTAAAAGCATTTAACTAGAGCTAACTAGGGCTGAGCAGGGGCGGTTCTGGACCAGTTCTACAAGGGGTGCAGGATCTGAAGATCCTGATCTAACAGATGAAGATTGTAATCCTATTTACAATCTGATGCTAAGCTAAAAGTGCAACACCTTAATTTTTAAAATATTGTTAAAGTAAGCCTTGAAATTTAAAAAAATACATTTGTCCAAAGGACTAATCTTTACAGTTTCTTTGCCAATGCACGGCATACAAAACAGATTTTGTAGAGGGGCCATAACGGGAGCCAGGTCCCACTGGCCCCAGCTGGCCCCTGTATTGGTTAATTGCAATTAATTGCACTTGCAATATATATTTTACAAAGCACTTAGTTTTGGTCACATGAGTTAGACCTTGATTTTCTCACTCCAGCCCCTTAGGTGATGGTAATAAGCTTAAAGTGCATCTGCAGTGACAGGAAGAAGAATGAGAAAGTTGCAGCTAACATATAGATCAATTTGGGTAGAATTAAAATTTTAGCAAATTTGTCAATAGATCTCGGTCAAGGCGCATCCAAGGTCATAAAGCAATAGCCCAATTTACTCTATCCTTTTGAAACCAGATCGGTCAGATCACAGTAACCAAGATAACTGTTAAGTGTAAATGGCACGGAAACTGAACCAGACCATGGCAGACAAAACTGAACTGCATTAAACTGGTACTAGTTCATCAGTAGGGCTCGGCATGGTTCCGTTCTGGCTAAGGTCTTAGCAAACAAAGAGTGTAGGAGCAGACCGCATCATCTCCTTACAGTCAGCCTCCGTTATCTTGACATTTCAGACAGTCATAAAAATACTAGCTCCTCTACCGTGCCACACAATTTCCAGTGATTATTCTGGATAGGAGTTTGATGAACCTCAACATCTGTCATTGTTTCCTGTATCTGTAAGCCCTGATTAGACTATCGTTTGTTGTTTCCACTTCCCAAAAGCCAAGTAAATTCACCAAAGGCTGCCTTTTTTGCCTGGCTCTACGCAAACAACAAAATATTATAATTATAACCAAACCTTCTGAATATTTTGGAAAGTACATTTGCTTGTTTGCCTATGGAGAGCAGTAGTACCATAGATCGTCACTAGAAGGTGAGGAACCGTGCTAGCGTGGTGTATAAATGGTCGTAAGGATCCAAGCTCGGCACGGTTAACAGATTCAAGCTCAGTCCGAACTCTGCACGGTTCGGTTTTCAGAGGGCAGTGTAAATGTGGTAATAGAAACCCTGGAGTGAAACATAAACCTGCTTGTTAATAGTGCAAAGGAAAGTCAAAAAATCTAATCGTAAAATGGGTTAAAATAAAATAAAAATCACAATGCTGATTCAATGTATTTTGCAAAATCATTCCAACCAGGCATAAGCCAGATAAATACGTGTAGATCCATTTTAATTCTACAAGATAAAAACGGTTCAGCCGTAATGCTAACATTAGCCTGGCTAGCTCTCATCACAACTGTCTCTATTCCACCTAAAGGGACTTCAAACAATCAGGAGGTCAACATCGTAAATAAACCATGGCATACTGCTAATGTTGCTAATGCTACATCCACATGAATGTGCATTCACACAAGTCAAACTGTCATGTGGACACTCATGAGAAAAATGGTGGTATGAGGAGTGTGAATTTGCTATTTTTCCTCCAGTGAATGACTAAACTGAATTTTAAAGCAATTTCAGATGGATTCAATGTAAAATACAAGGTTATGACGCCATTGAATAGCAGCCAATACAGTATGTTCCATAATTTCCAGCTATTTAAATAGAAGGTCAGGCTCTTTACTGAATTCAAGGCACCAGAATTTTTCCAGTGGCATTAGAACATTAGTATACTATTATTTCAACAATGGGCCTATCATGCCAATCAAATAAAATAGACAGCTTATTAACTATAATGTAAATATTTCTGTAAGCTTCTCTATTTCACAAAGTGAGGCCTCATAGGCTCTCTTTTCATCAATGGAGGTCTGAGCATTAATGAGCAAATAAATATTTTTTTCTTCATTAGTCTAAATCTTTTCAATCAAATATAATTTATCTATATTTATCCTCAAGCAAGTTGTTCAATTATTAATTATAGCATTGATTAAGAATGTATCATAGACTGTGCTTGTGCTATAATCACAGACTTTAAAATATTTCCAAATGTTTAAAAAATGAAACCTGAAATTCTCTTTTCAAGAAAATGCATTGCTTTGTAAACGTCCTTGTTCACCTTTTACTCCTTTTTTGTCTCCTTTGTCCTTATTTCTGTTAAAAGATGGAATACCTTCATACCTTCCTAATTTCGATGTCTTCATAGAGCACTCAACAAGCCCCCAGTCTCGCATTTTCTATCTTCAACATTAGAATATCTCTTAAAAGGTGACAAAGATGCTGGATGTTCACTTTTCGTGTAGAATGTAATAAACTGACAGCAGGTACTGTGAAAATACTCCAACTTTATAAAGAAGCATACTGATATACTTCAATGAACAGATTATCATTTATGCAAGATTTTCTTTTAAGTAAAATCGTTCCATTTATCAGGATTCTGTGCAATACTGACACTGGATATTGCCAAATGTGATGCTGTTTTCAAAATGTAGGCTTTTTATATAAAAGTATGAGTAAACTAAACCTTTTACTTAAAGTAAACCAGGCTTTACTTAAAGCTTTTCTTTTAACTTCTTTATCTAAAAGATTTTCAATCTATTTTCTATACAAATAATCCTTGTAGTTTTCAGTTTCCTTCACACCTCTGCTGTTGTTTTCCCTTAGCCAATATTTTTCCATCTGCAAGACAAGAAGCAGGAAGATGGTAACCCTTCAAAATAATTTGGGGATTACACCTCAAATTAAAGAAACTTAATTTTGAGTGTAACCAGAACGTACACAATGATCCTTGCAAAGCAAAAAAAAAAAAGTTTTTTTCCTTCTAACAAACATGACCATTTTGCACTGCACCTTTTATTTTATTTTATGAGATAGTTTACTGAATCTTTCAAAAACGCTCCTATCTCTTGAACATTTCCACATTTCATCAAATGCAATCACAAACTAATATGAGTTACTGGTATTTAACCAACACTTACTTGGTAAAATATCCAATCTGAAAGTGTTGATGAATTGACTTCCTTTGGGATTACTTTGTTTTCTAGTGATGTTACAAAGGAGAGCAAATGTATGGTTGAGGGGGTCACTTTTTAAGACTTAATCAGTCCTTTGGTAGGGTCCGCTGACCCAGAAAATAGGCTTGAACAGCTAAAGGAAATGATACTCCGTAATCACCTTACTGGCAACACTGAGTCAGGAATGCACATGAGATCTCACACATAGTTGTGGAGCAGGATAAAGAAGTATACGTACCATTACAAAATGGGTCCTGTAGCCAAAATATGGTGAAGCTATTTCCAATAAGAGAATGGATAAAGACTTGTTAAATAATATTTTTGTCTAAAAGATATTTTCTTGATTTGTTGTTACCATTTTCGGCTTCTATATTCTTTTTTATGTTTCCCACACATTCCTGTCATATTCCTGTGCATTCTGTAGAGATGAGAGCAGGAATATCAAATTCTAGTTGGTTTCTGAAAGACATGAGATGCGGCTGACTGGTTCGTGGAGACAGGAACAGTAAAGGTGTTTTTTAATTGTTTTTATTTAAACAAATCTCTTTTATATCTACAGTGTAGCCTCTTTAAGTAATAACATATTGATCGAGACTCCAAAAAACATTGAATTTTCTCATTTTTCTTTTTTCTTTTAAATTTGCTGATCTTGTCACTGAAACTAATAAAGTAGTTCTTATGTCACTGAGGACATCTGATCTGGGTGGGTCTGGGTGAAAACGTTTTCTCTTTGGTATACTGTTACCCACTCCATTGCATAATCACAAGTGTTTCTAAATGGGTCATTCATGCTCTTGTTATTTAAGATCTTTGGAGGACCTCTTTTGGCTGTTTGCTGATTGATTGTGCTTAGTGTTAAGTTTCACATCGAGATCAGTTGTTGGATAAAGTTACAGCGGATTTGTTCAGCGGAAGACGACATTTTAAATGGATACAGAAAAGTTTTCACATCCATTGAACTTTGTCCTTTTGAATAAGCAAGCTTTTAATCTGCTTTGTTTTGGATTTTATATGACAACCAACAGAGAACAATTCATCATTAAAAGGAAAGAGAATGATGCAGTTATTGATTAGATTTAACTCTCTGATAACGTTATAAAATCCAACTTCAGTGCAGGAAATGGCTTCTGTTTATTACTAGGAATGCACTTACAGGACAAATAAGGAATGCGATCTGAATTTTAAGAAACTTTTTAAAAATACAGAGTGTTTCACAGAGGAAGGAATGGAGAAAAAAAACTAGGATCTTACTCGTAAGAATATAAATAAAAAAATAAAAGCAGGAGTACATTTAGAATGAAAAAAATTTGTATAACTTTTAAACAATGTGTTATTGTAATGCAGAATAAATTTTTTTTACTGAGTTTTACAGTTCCAAGCACATCAGCACTATTTCCTATGTGTCAGATGACTAAACGAAAGTAAACAATCAGAACCAATGAATGATCATCATATCCAGTGGACTCTGCTCCGACAAGATACTCTTCCTTTCCTGAAGCATTAGTGAATAGCCAATCCTTACAATGAATTGATGGTGAGAAAAAAAAATCTTTACATTACACTGAAATTCAGTCATTGTCTTCAGAGCTTTACCTTTGATAACAGATGGTGGAAGTTGACGATAAGGTTTATGGTGACGTCCCCCGGCAACACTGTGGGATGTGACTTAAATCACTGCTGTTCTATTTGGTTTGAGTAAATATTATAAGAGCACAGAAAACTGTAAATGTGTCAGTCATGTTCAGTGTCCTCGTTAATGGCCGGGGTTTTATGCACTCATTCTGGTAAAGCTTTATGGAAGGAAATGAAGAATCCTAATTGTTTTCTCTGTCAACATACTGTGGTCACATATGCCACTATCAGTTCACTTTTGGTACAGTTCAACTTCGCTTACTTTTCCTTATCAATCATTTTATCATTATTCTTTTTCTTTAATCATCTTAACATTTTAATTATTAATGTCCATATAAATATATATATATATATATATATATATATATATATGTGTGTGTGTGTGTGTGTGTGTGAATTTCGATTGAATTGTGAGTTAGTGTTAGGAAATAAATAGAGAGAAACATAGAGAGAAACATGTTTTTTCACCTACTTTGGGGATACTGTAGATGTCAAAAATGAAACACATTTGGAAGAAACTCTTGTTCTTCACAAAAAAAGATTTAACATTCTGTTTTGGAGTGTTAAGTCCCACTTGTATTTATTGGTAACATATCTAGAGCTAAAAATATATATGAGATTTTTTCTCATAGTAATATGAATTCACAAATTTACATTTTTTGTTGCTCTTTGAATGCTTCAACAGTTTGTTTTGTTGTATTAAGACAAGTGGGCCCCTTTTAACAGTGAAGTGGTTCACTGACGCCCCCTAGTGTTCAGATATATGCCTGACATTAGCTGAGGTAAGTAGAGGATCAGAAAAATTATATTTTTTGATCGAATAATGTTTTGTTCCCAGATAGAAGGCATGTCTGGTTTAATGGAAAAGTATGAAAACTGACTTCAAGTTAAAAGCAAACAAATAAAAGCAGAAAAATGCAGCTAAAAACAAAACTACTAAAAAGTATAAGGAACAGTAAGATGATTTTGTGTCTAAATCCCTTTATTGTCCCACATTGGGGAAATTCACTCTCTGCATATATATATATATATATACTTGCGATTATCATTTTAAATTCATAAAAGTACATGCAATGAAAAACATGGATATTATTACTATTATGTATTTAATTTTAAATTATTTTTTTTTTAACCAAAGGCCACTTAAATTATCTAAACTTCAGATCTGGGATTAAGCTAAATTGTATATATATATATATATATATATATATATATATATATATATATATATATATATATATATACAAATAACAGCTGGTTTTGGAACAAAGAAAGCAGGCTAACATGATGCTGGATTGGCTCCAGCCTCAACACTAATGAAGATTTATAGCTAATGCTTTAAAGCCAGGTCATGGCCAAGAAACCACCCAGTTTAAATGAACTCCAGCGGTTCTGTAAAGACAAGAAGTAAATTATTTATACAAGAATATTCCAGAGACTTACTTAGTTTGCAGTTTTTATATCCATTTGAAACCTGTTAAGAACATTTGCATTGATATTGTTTTGGTCACATGTACAATTAAAAGCAAATATGTACTAATACTGCATGAAAAGACACCAACTTTCTTAAGAAATATCAAATCAAGCTAAACTCATCCTTATTTAAGTCAGTTAGATTTATTGTTTACTTTTAATTTGGGATACATTTTCCACAAACTCAGAAGTTCAGACAACTTTTATTTGCAATTTTAAGGTTTGCTTCTAACACCTAATGGTTTTGGTTAAATGTTTTTGGGAAACTCTTGTATTTTTGCAATGGTTTGATCATGTGGATAACAATTGTATGAATTAAGAGCTGTGTAGGCAGGTGTGAATGTGTACTTGTATGGACATAACTGATTTATTTGCTAACTTAATAATTCACTTTTGGCGTACTAAGAACTCATAAGATATAGAATTAGAAGAACTGTTGATGTTAAATAAATATCCTTGCCAATAATTGTAATTTTTCATTCCCTTTTTCAGACCTAAGCACCAAATTATACATATAAGTAATGATAATTATACACAATGTTTATATAGGTTCAGTTTGTAATTATTTACTGTAATAAAGTCATTTTCATTAATTAATGAATTCATTCAGTCGACTCCAAAGGTCCCATTTTTTTGGCCCACAGCTTTATGTATGTGAAGTTTGGGATTTTACAAATATTACCAAATAATGATCTCGCTCATTATTCTTGTATCTATCTGACCTTTACCCAGAAAACGTAGTGACTGTGAGGAGGAAATAGCCTTTTTTACACACGCCTAAGGGAAACAAGCATCCTGCGGATGATTTCATGCAGGCTTCTGCTGCATGAAATTGTTTGAATATTTTCTATTGTCTTTTAAATATGTTAGACTGTCTCAATATTTTTAAGCGTGCTTCAGATTTTAAACCCAGCTCCTCCTTGCGAATTAGCTCTAGATCTATGGTTTTTAAAAATCTGGTTAAATAAAGGAAATAAAATGTCTATATTAACAAGCAAGAAGAAACAAAAAAACTATTACATGTATAAACACAAGGTGGCATCAGCAAGCTGCTGTAAAGAAGCCCAGGGACCACAGAAAATATAAATGTTATAGATTTGTTATTTTGCAGCATTTGACAAAAAAAAAAAAAAAAAATCAAAAGTTTCAGTAGGTGCGCTCTATAGTATATGTTATTATCTTTAGTAAAGTGTGTTGGTCAAAACATAATGTAGTCTCTTCATAACTTTGGGCTTCTATAGTGTTACCTTTTATGCAATAAAATGCTAATTTCCGTGCTTGAATGTATAATACATCTGGGAAAAGAGAAAATATACACGCATTTGAAATTACATTGGAACATTGGGAATTATAACATTGTAAGTCATTATAGGAAATATATATTACATTTAATTAGAACTCGTTGAAATAATACACACAGATAAAAACAATTGAATGTCCTGCATAAAGAACAACTTAGCATGTTTAAAGAGTAGTAGCAGCAAAATCATGCTGTTCTTATGACTTGATGTCACTGCTTTGCTTCATTTTCATCTCCTAGGTCCTTCTTTATAATTTATGATACACTCTACCAAGAAGTAATAGCAGTATTTACAGACATATTTCCACATATCCATCTACTGTCTTACAAAATACATAAAGCATTTGATCCTTTTCTACTTGTTATCATGTTACAGTCACACAGCTTAATGTAGTTTTGTTGTGGAATTTAATGCTATTTTATCTACAACAGATTCTGTTATCTAAACTGCGAATCTCTGCCACTTATCCAGAGTTAACAAGCTAACCTTTATTTTTTTTTTCTTTCTTCGACAGGCCAGATTAGGCTAATGATGATCTTGATATATTTAAACTTGTACCAGCAGTTTAGATTTTCATCTATGAGGTTGTTACGGTTAAGGATATTTTTTACTGCATAATCCTTTTTAAAATTTCTGTTCATCTTTGTCCTCGAACCTTCTGCAGTTTCTTGGTTCTCATTATGTTATCTGTACTCTACTTTTCTATAACAAATAACATCTTACTTTCCATTAAATACCTACTTGAATTTGGATGCAGGTGCTTGCACTTGGTCTATATATATAATTTGTTGTTGACATCTGTAATAAGCATATTGATTGGATTAGAAACAAATTAATAATTAAAAGGAGCATTGTTCTACTTCATTTACTTATTAATCTGTGCTGATGTAAGGTAAGGCAAGGCAAATTTATTTGTATAGCACAATTCGGTACAAAGACAATGCAAAGTGCTTTACATGATTAAAATACAGGAAGATAAAACAGAATCAAAGCAAGTAGGAAAAAATAAATAAATAAATAAATAAAATAAAAAATGCAGAAACAAAAAAGAATATTAAAAACAGTTGGACTAAAGAAAATATGTTTTTTCTTTTGAATCACAACTTCAATGCGGTTTTCCTATACATTTTATTGAATCAGAGTGGCTACTATTAAGTGACAGAAAAAAAAAAGATTTAGACTTCCAATATTTCCAGGAAAATTATAAAAAATATGAATGTAATAGAATACAACAAATTATTCTTGTTGAAAAATAGCTGAGCATCTATTTTATTAGGAAAACTACTGTCATCCACATGTATTAATAATGCAAAAACTAAGGGAACAAACAGGACATTTACTCTAATCCGTCTATAAAGTGGCTTAACGATTATTATTGTTAGGTCAATTCTAAAGATTTTCTATTGAGCTGCAGACATTTTTTGCACTGATCTTATGTTTTAGAAGATTAAAAATTGTATGCATTTCATAAAAAAGGCCACTCCTTAAACAACTGGAAAATATTTCATTTTCACAGTAAGGACCTTAGTTTTGGCAGCTTGAAACAGAAAAAAATTAAACTTTGTTTCAAAAGCTGATTGCTAAGCATTAAAACAGCACCTGGTGATCTTGAATGTTAACCTTTGTTTTAATGTAACACTTTCAGTACAAAATATATATATTTTTTGGTTTTCTTTTATTTTTGAGCTAAGAAAGTTTATGAATATAGATATATGAAGTTTTAGCAATGTCATTTCTAGAAATAAAGAGCTTGATGTGCCTTACTCTTTAAAAACAGAAGGGAAATATTTAACAAAATAATGTTGATTTGACAAAACAAATGTTTTTATAACAAGTGGATTTAGACCCTACAGTATCAAATTTAGAATTATGAGCCTGTTCATGTGAATAATATTTGTATTTTGCTTAATTTTAATTTAATTTAACTTAATACTTTTTTGTTGCTTAATTTTAACTTAATTTAACTTAATACTGTTTTTGCCCTGTAAGCTGCTGGTAACCTTAATTTCCGGAGGGAGTCTTTCCAAGGGATCAATAAAGTACTGTCTATGTCTATGTCTAAATAATTAATAAATTGATAATTATGCTAAAATATTATCAATAAATAAGTGATGTCTCCTTTTTTCACAACTTCCTTTTCAGTATGCTTTAGAAACCCTTTTGTATTTTTGGCTAAGTCTAAATATATGAAATTACATCTAACTAAAGCACTATAATTATAAAATAAGCATCTTTCTCAGAAACTTTCACCACTCTAAAGATATCGGAACCCAAACACTATAGTTTACCTCCAAACTTCTGCTTTTATTCTCTATGTCTGGGAGAAGCGCGGCAGTCATGCCCACTCATTTGACCTTTGAAGGAAATCCACCCAATCTGGTAATGATGTCACTTTTCCGAGCCTATCATGAGTAATTAGCGTTCCGCACAAGGACATGTGCACACAGGCGCATGTAAACACACACACGTGCACACAGACTATAACTAAGACATAGACCTATATAAACATAGTAATATAATATCTTAAAACCCATTTTGAGAGAGCTCTGAAATACACCTCCAGCTTATTGCATTTGTCAGCTCTCAGAAACTGATTGGTCCTGTACCCCCCCCCAATACTGATATTTTTTCTCTCTCTATGTTGAAACATTGAGCAGGAGATGAGTGAAATCTTGCCTGCTCTGATAAAAAGAGCTTGTCAGGAGAACAGAGGGCAGGCCGAGGAAAGCAGAAGCAGGTAATAACTTTTTTAAAAAAATTTCATCAAGGTCGTCTTTTTTTTCCTCCTCTCAGGGAGCGGGGGTGTAGAATAACATTGCTGTGACTGTGTGTCTCGTCCTCATGACAGATTGACAGAAGCGAATGAATACACTTTTCTCCTAATGAGAAAGACAAGAAGCATGCAAGTAATATAGAAAAAATGGAGAGATCTGTTGGGATTTGAGCCAGTGGGGTCGAGTTAAAATTTCATTGGCATTAAATAAGCTCAATATTTGTGGTTAAAGTTTTTAAAAGATAGAGCTTGTCATTAATCAGTGGAGCAGGCCATGTGCTTTGTATCATAGCAGCCTTATTTTGCAGGAGAGACTACTTATTGCTTTTTGGATTTTCACAATAAATGTTTTCATAAAAAGACTGTAAAAGATTAGAAAACAAAATATTTGTTAGCACTGCTTGCTTTACATAAATTATATTTGCTTCTCTTGCATGCAATACAAGTCATATTTACATAAATTAGAATATGACTGACAAGCTAATTAATTTAATTAACCACACCAACATTTTTTTAACTATCGTAAATAATAGAAAGGATCTGCTTTTTTTTTTTTTTTTTTAAAGTCATTGTTGCTTCTAATTTACATAGTGACACTTTCTATAAGAAGGGTAAGCTAAATTGTTGCTAGTGTTTATTCCGTAAAAGTTTAAAAAAATATCCACTGGACTTGGTTTCCAAGATTTGAAGCTTTCTCAATTCAAATGTCTGGATTCGCAGTGAGTTTGAGGCCCCGTCCACACGAAGTCAAAACGAACACGAAACGCTAATATTTTCCAGAACGTTTGTCGTAAAGACGGAGATGTAAAATAAATGTCATCAACCACACGAATGCATGAAAACGCTGCAAAATGTATGCCAGGCCTGTAAGTGGCGCTGTGGTGCCAAAGCAAAAATAGGCGAAAACAGGCAACGAAATGTTGGGCATGCGCACTAATATTTATACATGGTTTCCCTGCGGGTCCATTTTCGTGGTTCAGTCAAATTCAGGAGATGAACTATGTCGTCGATATTGCTCTGTTCTTCCTGGAGATATTCCAGAAGAAGAAGATTCTGTTGTAAGCCCGACAGCAGGGTGAGTAGCATGAGCAGCAACTATTCAACACAGTACGGCGCCATTGTTGTTGTGATACTGTGTCGCACATGCGTGTTTAGAGGCAACGCTATGACGCATGCGTGTAAAAAAAAAATGCGGTTAGAGCTTAAAGATGGAAACGCGAAAATGGCGTTTCAAAATCTTCCCACTCTGAAGGCTTAATAAAAAAAGATCGTTTACAGACCCCCGAAACGCCGGCTTCGTATGGATGAGAGGCTGGTTTGGTGAAAAATTTGTGCGTTTAGGCCAGGGTTTGACTTCGTGTGGACGGGGCCTTAGTCTTTATATAGACACGGCCTTGTATTGCTTGGAAACATGCAAATGGGAACCGATGAATGGGTCGTTTGGTTCCATTGTTAGCCTGTAATATCTGAAACCTGTCTATGATTCTGAAGGTCTGTCTTTTAATGGGGGGGATTGTCGTTAAAAGTGTTTACTGGAAGGTTGAGTGGAAGCAAAAGCCAGTGAAGAAAATTTTGCACAAGCAGCTAAAATAACCAAATTTTTTAGAGGATTAGTCAGCAAATCCCATTTAAATCTTGTCAAAATATGGTAAGGTTGTTCCATGATTTCAGAAAAAAAAAGAATAAAGATATATAGAAATCTCAAATTGAAGGCCTATTTTAATCTCTGTCTCCTAAATTGGCAAGAAATTAATTGAGAAAAAGATGATATGTGCAAGAAGCGATGCTGCCATCAATCAGTAATGTTGGACCGTTTGACCACAACAGCAGGGACAAGTGGGGATGTCCGACAGAAGGGATAACCAGCAGACCTTTAGAAGCAATACATGTTCGGTACACAACCAGGGATTGTCAAGAGCCAGCAGCAGATCCTAAGAAGGTCCCTCTCACGTCTCAGCAAGATCAGCATGTGGGAGAGAGAGAGTGAGACAGGAGTTACACTGAAGTGCTTTCCTAGCAGTGGGAGGCAAATGGCAACACATTAGAGTCTGTACCTGGTCAAAGCACAGCCAGGGGTCAAACAAGAAGGGAGACAATGAGTGCAGTGTCATACTTCCAGAAGTCAAAAACGATTTCACTTGATTTCTTGGTTTTGAGCTTGAAGTGGTTTAAGCTGCAGTGGATTGCCATTGCTAGGACCTGCTCCATTTATGATGCATAATTATTGTTGCTGATTGGCCATAAAATGGTTGTCATCTGAAGTGTTGAAGCTACAAGTGATTGGTCAAAGTTGGGAGGGATGTAGACCTGGACATGCAAGTGAATAATAATGGTGGAAGGCCTGAAACTGTCTTCTATCTGCTCTTTACTTTATTTCAGGAGCCTTAGTGCCTCTAATCAGGTCTACTTTAGCCTTCCTGTTTGCATAATCAATAGATATACATTAGTCTATATTTTGACAGTAAACATTTTAGCTCACAAAAAAGGTGCCTCTCAAAAAGTTATTGGGAGAATGTTATTTTATCAACTGTTGTTAATGTAGATGCTCTCACCACCATCCTGAGTGTGTTATTGGAGTGTGATGTGCGATCTTTCTAAAATATTTTATGGGATGTTAGTTCCACAGCTTTTAAACATGCTGGGAAATACTTTTAATAAATGTTCAAATGGTTTGCCATAGAAGAATTTATATAAACTTCTACATTAACTTGAGAGGCGATCTTCTCCTACGCCATCTTCCTCTGCTTTGCAGCTGCTGACTTAAACACAATCTCTTATTTTTCAATTCTGCATTAAAATCTCTAGTTCCATTGGTGCAAAAGAAAGCACTACTTGTTCCCTGTTGTCATGGTTACTCATCAGGACTTCATTGATAAGGGCTTTACATATTTGTAATGTATGAGCTCAGCTCTGAGTGGACCTACTTAGAGGTGATTTAAACTAAGGCCCCGTCCACACGAAGTCAAACCCTGGCCTAAATTCACAAATTTTTCACCAAACCAGCCTCTCATCCATACGAAGCCGGCGTTTCGGGGTCTGTAAACGATCATTTTTTTATTTAGCCTTCAGAGTGGGAAGATTTTGAAACGCCGTTTTCGCGGCTCCATCTTTAAGCTCTAACCGCATTTTTTTTTTTACACACATGCGTCATAGCGTCGCCTCTAAACACGCATGCGCGACACAGTATCACAACAACAATGGCGCCGTACTGTGTTGAACGGTTGCTGCTCATGCTACTCACCCTGTCGGGCTTACAACAGAATCTTCTTCTTCTGGAATATCTCCAGGAAGAGCAGAGCAATATCGACGACATAGTTCATCACCTCAATTTGACTGAACCACGAAAATGGACCCGCAGGGCCATTTTCCGGTTTTCTGGTTTGGTTGTTGTATAAATATTACTGTGCATGCCCAACATTTCGTTGCCTGTTTTCGCCTATTTTTGCTTTGGCACCACAGCGCCACCTACAGGCCTGTCATACATTTTGCAGCGTTTTCATGCATTCGTGTGGTCGATCACATTTATTTTTTACGTCTCCGTCTTTAAGACAAACGTTCTGGAAAATATTAGCGTTTCGTGTTCGTTTTGACTTCGTGTGGACGGGGCCTAACTCACAGCAGCCATTATGAAACCGAAAACTCAGTTTCCAACCTTAGGCTAGATAATTGAGGATTTAAATCTAAGTTTGTTAAACCTTTGAGAAACTGACCCAAGTGGCAGACAAGAGTGGTACAGATCAACAAAGCAGAATCATGGTTATTAATTAAAATTTTTAGCATTTATACGGTACAGTACATACATTTTTTTATTAGGCCCACGTTTGTGTATTATGGTAAAAGTATTCTTTTCACTTGTCTTATGTATCTTAATTTCTTGAGCACCAGATTTGGGGTTTTTGTTAAATTAAAGCCATTATCATGGATATTAACTGAAATAAATACTTTTATTACAATATTTTTTAATAAAGCATTCTAAGTTTTACCTCTAACATTGTTTTGCTGGAAAAATACATGTAAAGGGAATTTAATTGTTTGGCTTGATTTTTAAAAAAAGGTAAATGCTTCATTGTTTCACCATGCAGCACCTAAGTCAAACCATTGGCTGTTCCCTAGAAAACTGAGCTCTTCCACTCCAGTTTTATGGGATGAACCCTTTTATTGGTTTAACATGTGTCCCAGCATGTTTAAAAGCAGTTGGAAAATCAAATTGATTCCTGTGCTTGATTCAGTTTTAAGTGGAAAGAGGAAGTCTGCTTATTCAAAATGTTGGCATAATGCAAACCTAAAGTTATGAAATCACATGGTAGTATTTTAAATTATAAAATTTATAGAACATTGCGGACGCCAGATGTTTATCCCTCATGGAAAAACCTTTTAATGCTTGGCTGTGGGATTTATTTATTTCCTGTTTTTCTTTTCAAATGTCTTACAACTTTTAGACGTCTCTCTGCTTCAATACACCTAAATCAAATATTCTGTTCATTTGCAGGACTCTGGAGAACTCGACTGCATCTGAGGAGGTAACTAAGCATTTTATTCTGTTATTTTGGACAAAAAACATCTCTACAAATCGCAGGATAGTGACCCTTGAGAAATAAAGCATGTCACTCCCGCCTTACATATTGATTTCAAGCATTACATTTTCTTATTTATCCTTGTAGATTTAATCTTCTGCATCAAAGCAATGTTCAAAGTTGACCAAAAGGCTAAATCTTGGTCTCATTCCACCAGAGCCCTTTCTTACCAATCTATGCTGTGTTCCCAACACTAACGCCGCTAGCTTTTTTAGTAATGGGTAATCAAAATTATTACTCTTACTGTAACTATAATTGCCGACACCCTGTTACTATACGTTACTCAGGTCGCACAATTAACCTTTTTTCATGATAGGACTTGTGCACGCGCCATTAGAGTGAGGACGACTCCAGCGGCAAAACAGCGTTTTCCAGATGGAAATACCGGTGTTACGTCGAGCTGCGTTTCCCCATCAGATACGGTTTCCCCTGCATCTTTGCACAGCGCGGCGGCACGATTCACCGCGCAAGCGACAGGAAACGCGCATGCTCGCTAAAGGCGCGTAACAGCCGCCCTGTGCTCGCGCCACAGGGGAACTACAGAGAGCGTGAATGTTAGCCTATATGGAGAAAGGGAGAAATATGGATAGATGGATGGATGGATGGATGATAGATGGATGGAATAGATAGATATAGCTACATGTTGCAGTATCTATAACAACCCAAACACAGGATTTCAGAATTAGACATCCCTAGTTATTAATTTCATACACTCGCAAAAGTAACGCAATAGTTACTTTTACTATTAACTAGTTACTTTTATTGTGGAGTAACTCAGTTACTAACTCAGTTACCTTTTGGGAGAAGTAACTAGCAACTATAACTTATTACTTTTTCAAAGTAACGTGCCCAACACTGCTTATCTCCAGCTGTCTACGGGCGAGAGGCGGGGTACACCCTGGACAGGTCGCTAGTCCATCACAGGGCAACACAGAGACAAAAAGGACACTCACACCTAAGGAGAATTTAGAGAAGCCAATTAACCTAAGAAACCCAAGAAAGTTACTAATTTTAGAAGTGATAAGCAGAAAATGAAACAAATCAAATTAAACAGTAATACAAGAACATTTGTATAAGCTAAAGTTTTGAATGTCTTCCACGGCTGGTTTTCCATTAGGAGCTGTACCCATTGTTGCTTGGAGGTCCCTGGAATAAAACTGTACCTCAAAAATGAAATATTGGATCACTTTCACCCAAAATGTAGCTGGAATGTTTATGAATTTACTCCAAAACCTGATGAAAGTCATCTCATGCAATATAACATTAAAGATATAAGGATTGGAGGTAATTATTCTGAAAACAATGTTCTAAATCGTATTACATGCAAGATATTAATAGTGGATTCTAAACAGTAGTGAACATGGTTATTATAAATTAATATACACATAATTAGACTCAGAGAAGGGAGTAAATGAAAGAAAATTTCTGATCGAATCAAAGTAATTTTATTTTAACAAGCAGGTTAACAACTTGCAGCACAATTCAACAGTTTCAACAGAGTTTTATGCCAGCAAACTAGTTGGAGGTTTAAAGATAGACCAAAACAACTAAATTTGAGTAATAACTTTAAAATAAATGTCCTGATAGGGGTCTGACTGCATAAAAACAGTGAACGACAGTGGGTTCACACACTTGCACCGTATCCGGACAGAAAAGGACTGAAGTGCAGATTTACAAGCCTGCAAAGCCATGCAGATGCGGAACCAAAGAGCGAGTGTTATTGTGTATCCCCCAGTGTGCAAGTGCTCTGTCTCCTGTCCTCTTCCCCCCATCATAACGCCTTCCGGCCTTCCAACCACCCCACCTCCTCTTGTTCTACCTCTCTGTCTACCTCAGTGCAGCATCCCTGCTGGGCACTGCCTGTTTATCTCCTCCGAAGTAGTCATGATTAATGAGGCCCTGAACACGTCCCCTATTTCCCTTGGACCCTGGGAGCTCCACAGCTGAGTAAACAAGCTCAGCCACTGTGCTTCAATTTCGACTTAGCTTGGTTCACTATGGAACCCCCTAAAATAGGTAGCGACTCATAAGAGCTGTGCAAACTTTCCCCATTTCAGCAAGCATGACAGTGACCAAAATCCAACAGATTTATCGGTCAGATTGTGGGTAAATGTATAAATGAAAAGAGTTGTCTTAAGAGGCCTTGAACATGTGTGGGACATACATGTTGGCCTTCTGGTCAGAAAGTTCACAGGAGACCCCATTTCCTGAGAAAAAAAAAGCTGATTTATTACCTTCTTCAGGTTCTGTTGAATGTAAGCTGTGACCAAGTTTGTGGTTTCTTGTGTCCACAGAGAGCATGTTACATCATTGAAATTACACAAATACATGACATGAAATGGATCTGTGAAGCACTGAGTAAAGATGACAAATTCTTCTGGTTAAGGTGAGGGTTTCAATGTAATCAGTTAAACAAACATGCATCATTTCAAACAATTTAAGGACGATCATATGCACAGATCATTTTCTGATGAAATGTAATTGTAAAAAATGAGCTGTAACTATTGTGGTGAAGAAAGAATTGCCCCCTCAAAAATTTATCCCATTTGGGCTTTATTTTCTATATTCAAACCTTAAATGTCTTATGTTATGTTTAAACAAAAAAATAAATTTTTAATTATTTAATATTTTTGAAATTATAATTAGATCGTTTCAGAATTATAACTGTTTTTATTGAAGAGCTATTTCCTTTTTTTATTTTATTTAGACACATCAGAGGGATTTAGATCAGTGCTTGGTTAAGGTCATACTAAAGCATCTCGGTCTGATTTATGTCTGGACTTTGACTAGGCCACTCTAAATGGCTCTTTTTTGAGTCATTTATAGTGTGAGGTGTGCTTTGGATTATGTTCTTTTGTATAACCAAAGTGTACTTAAGATGAGGTAAAAAATGTCCCAGAGGATGTAGCTATAAAATCTACGCCGGAAGTTTCACGGCTTGGTTGTAAAGTGTCTTGCAGGTTAGGAAGAATAAGCTGCCTCATTTACACTACCCCTCTGAAACTGATCCGTGCCAAGTTCGGACCAAGCATGGATCGGTTAACCGCGCCAAGCTTGGTTCTTACAACCATTTACACATCACGCTAGCACAGTTACTCGCCTCCTATCAGTGGTCAACAATACTACAGCTCTCAAGGCTGGAATTACGCAAAAAAAAAAAAACGTGGACATCCATAACATTCAGTAACTGATGTGCCTGGATAGCGTCCTCCGCCAAAATTTCAATGAGTGCTGGTCTCGGCATCATCCAAGGTCCCACCACGCTCTTTTGATGCCAACAGGCTAAAGGCTGGTTATACTCCTGCAGCAGTGTGACGCAGTGAGCTTGAAGCATACATTTTCGATTTATTCTCAGTATTGAAGCATGGTCTGTGCTATATGCTGTGGCACTAGATTCGGTCGAGGTGATGAGGAAGTGGGGCAAGTTTAGTGCGAAAACGGAGGGACAAGATGGCGAAAAATAGCGGGGATCCAAGAGGAAAAAGGGTCCCAGCGTTCTTGCGCCCCTCAATCTTCTATCTGGTCAAACTTCACGAGTTGTTTTCCGCAATTTTGGTCATAAAAACAAAACAAACCGGCCTCCTGTCTGCTGCACCGTCTGTGGTCAGTTACAATTTGGGAAGGGGCAGGAATGGTTTTTTGTTTGCTGCGACACCTACGAGGTTTTCGAAGTATAAATCATCATTAAAAAGAAGTTGGTGTTGTGGACAGGTGAAGAAATCTGTGAATTGCCATGCAGGACATGCCAGAAAATCCGGACTGTAAATAGGAGATTTCAGAGAACTGAGCCACAACGGAACCGTGTCGAGCCCTACTGTTGAACTAGTGCTAGATTTAACGCAGTTCGGTTGTGTCTGGCGCAGTCCAGTTCAATTGCTTTCCATTTACACCCAACATTTATCTCGGTTTCTGTGCTTGGACTGTTCTCACACAGGTTTCAAAACAGTAGTGAAAATGGGGCTGAAGAAGCCCCAGATTATCCTGCTAAAGCCACCAGATGTTGGCCCAGCATTATATTATTTATCGTAAAGTAGCCTTTAGACCGAATTCATGGAATGTACAATTTCCAAAGCGTAAGTATTTTCTTATCAGTGCATTTACTTTTCAAAAGTTTTGGAGAATATAGAAAAGATAAAAAAAATTGAAGACATGCTATTTTGTTCAGTTGTTATCAATAGGTAGCCTGGGTGCCATTCGGAACTTAGTCCCGCCCACAACGTTTGAGGTCGGGAAGTTCGGTCTGGCATTGCTCAATAGTAGCGCGAGTATGCTCGCACAATATCTGGCGGGCCAATCAAATTGTCAGGGCGGGCTTTATACGATGATGGACAGATGATCAACAGTAACGTAATCAACCACGTCACCAAAGCGCGCTTGGGTGACAACAACAATGGCTGCCGCTGGAGAGTTGAGGTGTGTAGATTCTGCTATTAGGTCTGTTCTAGAAGATATTGACAGCATATTAATTTTAAAAGAGGAACAGAGAAAGGCGATCAAGGCTCATCTTCTTATTCTAGGCGTGCAACTGCACGCTTTGATTTTTGTTGACAACAACTACGCGTTGCTTAACAGACGTCTCGCACTCCGTTGCTCTTATTGGTTGTAGGTCTATCCAATTGAGTGGAGAGGCATTTTTTTTCCTGGTTCGTTCAAAACACGCCCCATAATCACAGCTCTATGGAGCAGTATCAGACTCATATTCTGACTAGAATTGAGTTGGACTACGTCAGGCTAATCAATAGGGGTTTTAGCCTTGAAATTCTCCCATTGGTCTAAGTTTGCTCAACCTATCTCCTTTATATTTTAAGTCTCCAGTCGTTCGGTGCCTTTGTGATGCCTTTGATGAGCTGTCTTGCTTTTAAAGTCCTTTTGTTTGGTCTCCCTCTCCCGGGAGACTTTACCACAGTTTATTTTTTTTTTACATTCTTAGAAATTGCTAGTAAACCATGAGGTCTCACTTTTAAAATTTTATGGTGAAAAGAAACAGATTGACACACTGGTTCAGTTCAAGACATTTCTTAAATTCTGTAGGTCAGCTAGCAGATTGAAGTATGCCAAGATAAGCTGGAAAGTTAACCTTTTAATAGTAAGCTAACAATTTAATAGGGGAGTAATTCAATTCACTAAGGTGATCTTTGTATGAAAGCACACTAGACTTAGACTTCTTTATTTGTCATTTTGTATGCACAGGGTGCATACAGAACGAAATTGCGTTACATACAGCTTATGAACGTTGCATTGATATTTCAAATGGCACGAGTTATAGAAAAATACAAAAAGTGCAGCAGTGGTCAAAGTGTGAACAGTGCAGAGGATAAGAGACAGTGTGCAAGTTGCAGTGGTTCAGTGCAAAATGGCATTTGTGCAAAAAATGCGTTATTGAAAAATACAATGAGATGAACAATTTAAAGGGCTAAAAGTTAAAAGTTCAGCAGCATTTGATGCCCGATAATGTGCAATAGGTGCAGAGTTCGGATTGTGGATCAAAGGTTCAACAGTCTGATGGCAGTGGGGAAGAAGCTGTTGCACAACCTGGTGGATCTGCAGCGGATGCTGCGGAACCTCTTTCCAGAGGGCAGCAGGGAGAACAGTCCATGGTGGGGGTGTGAGGGGTCTTTGATGATATTACGGGCTCGGGACACACAGCGCTGTGATGAAATGTCCTTAATGGAGGGAAGAGGAGCCCCAATGATTCCTTCCGCTGTCCTCACCACCCTCCTCACATTCTTCCAGTCAGAAGCTCTGCAGCCTCCACACCACAGAGAGAGACAGCTGGTCAGAATGCTCTCTATGGTGCTTCTGTAGAAGGTTGTGAGGATGGGCGGGGGCAGGCGGGCTCTCCTCACTATGTTTAATGAATATTTGGATCTAATAAAAAAAAGTTATATAAAGCAGGATATGTTTGCAATGGGGGGAATTTTTACTTGCAGAACTGTAAAGATGGAACAAGTTTTAGAAAAATATTCGGTGAACATATAGTTGCAGTTTCTTGAATCAACGGGTAATTTGTTACTTAAAGCCAGCTTGAAGAATATGTGTTTATAATTAATGAGTTTTTTCAATCTTGTGATCTGACAGGATTGCTAATCTCTACAGATACCTACACCAGTAACATTAGCAGTCTGTAAAAAAAACACCATGATTGCCAGCAACACATGGTATTGAGAGCAGCTTTACTCAATGACTGTTGCTCTCAGGACTATAAGAACACCAGGGTTCAACATACTTTAATACTTTCCATGTGGAGGAATTCCTCACGTCAAACTTGATGTGAAGTTTTGGAATATTTTTTCTTCTATCAAAATTAGGCCCCACATATGTCTCCCCAGAGCTACCAGTTTGTTTAGGAGGGGACCAGGTGCCAAAAGCTTGTTTTTTCCGTGTCAGGCTGGGGTGTCAAATGTTGTGTTTCAGACACAGCAGGGATGCTTTTATGTCTAACAGCCCTGAGTCGGACTTAATGGGTTTAAAGTCAACCACTGTCAATTTCTTTACTGGTGTTGAGGCCATTTGATAATTTGGATTTCTCCGTTTGCAAATGTTTGTCTTTAGAAGTGTGAAAGTCAGCACTGTTTCAATGACAGTAAAGAGCAAACAGTAGACATGCCAAAATATTTTACTTTAAAGAAAGCAAAAACTCACACTAGCTGTAATATTTCTCATTATTGTTATGATAAATAAAAGTGTACAATAATTTACGTTATTAAAAAACTATCCTTTCAAACTTTCATCATCTCTAAGGTTATGGTATATTTATGGGATTTTATTGAACGACTTGCACAAAAAGTCCATAGATGTAAAGTTTGAAATTATATTTACAAATAAAAATTCAGAAAAAATGTGGAATACCTTAGACATTACTCATTATTTCATTAAACCCAATTTGGCCGTAGTTGCAGCTCGATGTCTCTGCCAATTTTGCACATCAATAAAATGACATTTCTACTAGTTCTCGTATACTTAAAAACAAAAATAAAACAAGTCTTTCCACCAATACCCAGTATGATTTAACTGTTGAACTTGATCTTTTAAAATGTTCAATGACCTAAACATTATGACTCAGTTTAGGGTTTTTGTCTTGTTTAAAGGTCAACTTCCTTACCCACTCTCAAGTGTTTCGTCTTTAACATGTTCTTCTAAGAACACCTGCAATACTGCTTTCCCACAGTATTGTATTAAATGCTACAATAACGTATCAATATTAGAACTGGTTATTAGAAACAGTTTCAACTTTCAATACAATACAGAAATAAAATGAAGTATTCCTTTTTTCAGCAGCATAAATTGGATATGTTTATCCTTGACATAAAAAATTTGCAGACATTGTCAAGGCTCCTGTCTGTGTGTTTGTTTTTTGTGTTTGTCTCCCTTCCACCAACAGGAGGCGCCTGGTTCCGGTTCGGCTCCTCACACACCTGCTGATGGTTACCTCGTTAACGGAGTGCTCTTAAGCTGCTGATTGCCACTACCTCGACGCCAGAGTATTTGCCAGTTTTGGGTACCAGTTGTTGTCAACCTGAGTTTAAACTTTGTTTTTTGTCTTTGCCTCTCGGCAGGAAGTTATCCTAAAAACTGGACCTTTCGGACCTTCACTCCCTGGAGGGATCAACTGGGCCTCAAACTGAGCTGGGAATTCAAACTGGAGGTTTGGATCCAGTTTCCCAGAGAGGACGTTGAGTTTACACACTGAGCAAGGGAATCATCTCCACAACGACCCGTTCAAGTACCGCAGGAAATCTGAGTGGCAGTCAGTTTCACCTACAACCGACCGTGTTTTGGGTAAACCCTGTTCCGCCCTCCACCGAATCAGACTAACACTGGAATACAGCACACAGATTGGAGTCAAAGATTCTACAACTTCTCTGGAAACGTGAGTCAACAACCGGATCTTCTCCAAATCCACGAATGAAATTTCCCACTGAGCCTGAACTATTGCTGTGTCTTCTCCTCACCTTCCAGTTCCGGCTGAGCAGCGTTCAGAGCAACACTGCACCGTGCTTTATCTCTTCAATAAAACCTGTTAAACCTTTTCCCCTGGTCTCTCTGAATTGGTTTCTCTGCATGTGGGTCCGAGCTTTAAATAAAACCATGACGGACATTATCTAAAGTAGCTCATAAATGTAGTTTTATAGCTTTTATACTTATAAATTTCTGCTTTATTGATATTCAACAGTCAAAATCATTTTAATTGACAATTTAAATGACATTTTTGGGCTTTTATTTTCATCGCAACCCTCCCCCCCTTATGGCTTATAGCCACAGAATAAGGGGAGCTTTGAACATGCAGTCCTTATCTCAAAAATGATCTCCCAATGTCCAGCGGATGCAAGTGATGATTGATTAAACACAAAAAGCAAACATATGCTTCAGTTTATCCACTGATAGTGGTGCTTCATACCGAGTGTTTTGCTGAGTGGCTCTCAGAGTGATGAGGGTTAAATGTGTCCCCATCAATTCTTCTGCCTTTCCTTGCATGTTTGGAGGATGTAGCACACATGTGCGAGTCTAAGGGAGTGTTAAAGATCCCCTGGTAGCTGGTGCCATGATGCAGGATCAAGGAAGGGTGCAAGTGTGTAATGGATACAGTTGTCTCCAGTATCAAGGCCTTGTTTCCAGGACTGACTGACTGGTTAGTTAGCTGACTGGCTGGCTCAGGGCGCCTGGCCTGTCTGTCCCCATGTCTACCCATCTGTCTCTTGGCTCAAGCTTGGCGAGGTGTAAGGTGAAGAATGGGGAGCTGAGAAGATGTACAGCCATTAAAATGATGACATGATCGAGTCCTGGTCCCAAGGATGAGTGGGAGGGCAAAACCACAAATGTACAAAGGCTTTCTGGAAATCACTGTTGGAAGAGACAGTTCACAAACAAAATTGGAAAGTACTTTTTCAGATGTTGTTACACTACAACTGCAAAAAACTGTATTTCATTTGGATTTTTATTGGGATTTTATACGATTAACCAAAAATAATGAATCTTTCAAAAGAAATGCATTTATATTTAATTTCTTTAACTGATTAAAAAATAGGTAGCATTTTTAGGCAACATTTTACTGCAGATACAGCTGCAAGATATATGCCTCTAGAAGCAAAAGCAAGATTATAAGTCATTTTTTAATGTTTTTTCTTTCGCAGAATGCATTCCCAGTGAAAACTCCTCTTAGGATTTTATGGATTATACACAGCAGCCAAGAAATTGTTGTTGGAAAGTTTAGCCCATTAAACTTTCTATGTTATCAACAGCATTACATTTCCATCTAGCTTCAGTTTTCTGTTTAAAGACACACCTTGAGGGTAAAGTAAAAAAAACAAAAGCAAAATACATCTAACAAAAGGTATGCAAGAAAAAATCCTCATCCTTTCAGACTGTCCAAGAACTGACCAAGGCAGAAACTTTACTTCTCTGTTCTTTAAGACAGCTTTATAAATAATAATGTACAAAGACCTGTTTTACAGCAAATCTGATATGGCCGTTAACTGGTTCTAAAATAAATTAAATCTTAACTCATGTAGGAAAACCAAAAAAAACAAACAACAACAAACAAATGAAGTCTCACCACAAACTTTAAGAGAAAAATAATAAAGATGGAGCCAAAATGGAAACTTGTAAAAACTAGCACAACTCTCTACTTATACAGAGCTTTTTCAAGACAAAACTCAAACTGGTTTACACTATATTCAGTTCTTCATACATTCCCACACTATCGATGGTGATTCAGTTTATTTCTATAGCCCCAATTCACAACACTTGTCATCTCAAGGCACTTTACAGTTCACCAGATCATACAGTCAATTCGATTCAAATTTTTCTATCTAAGGAAAACCAGTTGATTGCATTGACAGAGAAACAGGACTACACTGAAAAACAGGCTGATCTCCAACATCTATAAACAAAGGTGTTGATGGCAGCAGCACAGTTGTTGTTTCTCTCCAGGATGGTGTCACAGCCAAACAGGAACAGACGAGGCAAAGCTACTCTGAGGAAGAGCAGAGAGAGCAGAACGTTAGAGATTGAACTAACAGATTTTGCAGAGTGGGAGAATAGAGATAGAATGAAGCAGAATGATGAAATATGGGGTCCCTATGTCCTCTTGAAGTCCAAGCCTATAGCAGCATAACTATAGAGATATATAATAGTAGAATTAGTCCCTCCTTTATTAAAAAGGAAAGTTTTAAGCCTAGCCTTAAAAGTAGACAGAGTGTCTGCCTCACGGACAAAAACTGGTAGTCGGTTCCAAAGATCTGCCTCCCATTCTACTTTTAGAAATTCTAGGAACCACTAGTAAACCTGCAGATTGAGAGCGAAGTGCTCTGTTAGGAACATAAGGAACAATCAGATCTCTGATATCAGATGGAGCTTGGCCATTTAAGGCTTTATATGTGAGAAGGAGGATTTAAAATTCTATTCTGGATTTAACAGGAAGCCAATGAAGAGAAGCCAGGATAGGAGAGATATGATCTCTCTTTTTCATTTTCATTAGAACTCTGGCTGCAGCATTTTGGATCAGCTGATGGCTTTTAACTACAGTTTGTGGACTTCCTGATAGTAAAGAATTACGATAGTTCAGCCTTGATGTAACAAATGCATGGACTAGTTTCTCAGCATCACCACTGGACAGGATATTTCTAATTTTTGCAATATTCTGCAGATGAGAGAAAGAAATTCTAGAAACCTCTTTGATATGGGATTTAAATGACAGGCCCTGATCGAAAATAACACCAAGATTTTTTACTTTATCTGAAATCAGTTTAATCCCATCCAAATGAAGTGACTGACTAATCAGCTTATTTTTCAAAGACTCTGGTCCAAAGACTATAACCTCTGCATTGCCTGGATTCAGGAGCAGAAAAGTTAAGTATCATTCAGGTTTTTAAGTCTTTAGACATGCCTGTAATCTATGTAATGGGTTAGCTTCATTTAGTTGGACTGATAAAACGGAGGCTGCCACAACAATGGACCTCTGACTGTCAAGGTTTGGTGGAGGTTGGTTAAGGACCTAAATACAGGGATGAGGAGGCAGAGATGAGTTTTGCTGATTAAATTAAAGCTCCAGAGGCAACCAGGAGTAAAAATACTGAAAACCAAAAATCAGAAAACCTCAGGGAAAACGCACATGGGGCGCAAAGAGACGACAAAGCAACAAAACAACAAGAAACCAGCAATGAGGAACCGCAGAGGTGGTGTATATATGGGGAACAGAACAATGGATGGGCTAATCAGCTAATATGGAGCAGGTGTGAATAGAACTAATCAGAAGGAAGCCAAGAGGAAAAGAAACAAACATAGGGGTGCAACAGAGAGCAACTCAAAACCACAAAACTACCAGAAAACAACTATAAAAGACACAGAATTACAAAGAAAACTAAAAATAAACTTAAACAGAGGGGAGACCCCTGACACTGACCACCAACAGCAGTTAAGGTGGGTTAAATGGACTCAACAAAAGCATAGCAGAACAAACCCATTATAGGACAAACCATGAAAACTTATAACAAAAAATTGCTTTATTGAAAATATGTATACAGCTTTAAGCTTTAAGAAATTCAGTCACTCTGAATTCTAGATTTTCTTATCAGAACATCATCAAAAAATCTATCAGGTTGTTCAACAGTTTCATGAATGTATGATTTAAATCTAACCTTAAGTTTATAACATGTCACATATTACACACCATTATGTTTTAAACAATGATCTTTACTAAGTGGTAAAGTTCCCTTGATGCTTATTATTGGTTTTAGGGAAGGGAAAGTAACAAAAGCAAGCTGATATTTAGCTAATTATAAGCACATAAATAAAATGAACAAACAACCAGGCTTCTGAATTCATGTCCCTCCTTGCAAAGCGTAGAAGAAACTTATGTCTGTGGTTGTTTTTTCAGAAAACCCAACATAGCACAAACACCTCATATCAGCTGTCAAGGTTATGGTTTGAGCCTCCCTTTTGGTTTAATCTGTTTAACAGCTGAAGCTTTAAATAGATTTCAAAAGGACAATGATCCTAAACACAAATACATTTGAAAAATATCATACTTAAATCATTCATTCTGAATAGCTTGACAATGGGAACAAAAAGGCAGCAATTATGAATTCAGTCGAAGTAAGTTAATGCCAAGCCTTTAAAAGTATGAAGTGTCGCTTGTGATGGGGAGCTTCAGGCCTTTTCCAAGACTATACCTTTAAATAGGAACACTGTTTTTTTTTACATTGGCCCCTTGATTTTACGTTATTACCTCATGTTCTACTTACCCATATTAGTTTTGTGTCATTTGGAGCTGTTCTAAAGATATTCCGTTAGGTTATATCCAAGTAACGTCTTCCTATGAGCAACGACTTGAAGGTACAAACTAAACTGTTCATAATTTATTCTTTATGGTACGCCAGCATTCATAACATGTAGGCGAATCACTGTCCCCCAGACATCCATGGTTAAGTTTTTTATATTTATATGTTTTATAAAAAAGCAGCTCGTGTATGACGTCATCTGAGTGCCGCACTGGAGTTGTGACAGGCAGCCCGGGCCACAGGCGGTTACATTCTACCCATTCTATTAATTCGGCTAGCTAATCTGGATCGTTCAATTCCATTTCGAGAGCGACATCATCTGTGGTAGTAGCACTAGACATCTTCCAGGCATGTGAGTAAAACTAGCAGCAGTTCAGCAGACAGGATGAATGAATGGTAGCCAGCATGCGCAGATGACGTCATACACACTCCACTTTGTTTTAGAAAAATATAAATATAAAAAATAAAACCGCGGCTGTCTGGGGGACAGTGATTCGCCTACATGTTGAATGCTGGGGTACCATAACTGGATATAACCTAAACGATTTTCAGAATAGCTCCAAATGACACAAAACTAATATGGGTGAGTAGAACATGATGTAATAATATAATAATAAAATCAAGGGGCCAATGTAAAAAAAAAAATGCATCCTTTAATGCAGCGGTCCCCAACCTTTTTTGCGCCACGGACCGGTTATATGTCAGACAATATTTTCACGGACCAGCCTTTAAAGTGTGAGGGGTAAATACAATCAAATAAAATGATACAACTGGCATAAAATCAAATACAAGCAGTATAAAAATAAAACTCACAATTATCTTTAATTAGTGGGAGCCCTGAGCTTGTTTCTCTGAAACAAGCCGGTTCCATCTAGGCGTAATCTGAGACAATGACAGACGAAGTGTGCTCCTGTCCAGTCTGCTCCGTAGCTTTGTGTTGGTTGCTGTAACCGCAGAAAATCTCGCTTCACAAAGATAGGATGTTATAGATAGGATGCGTCTTGACCTGAATGAACCTGTGTCAAGAGGCACAGATGTAATTGGGAGAGAATACCCCAATTTTTTATATTAATTAAAATAAAACATCACTCAGACTCTGATCATCAATAAATTATATATATATATTTTTTTTCCTGTGCGGCCCGGTACCAAATGACCCATGGACCAGTACCGGTCCGCAGCCCTGTGGTTGGGGCCGCTGCTTTAATGTATTATGACAACCTATTGGATTAAGAATTGCATGAAGGGATAAATAATGTAAGTAGGGTACCGTGTCCCTTAGGGAATTTCCACATGTTGACACACATGAGTTCACAAAGGTAATTGCTGGAAATTCTAGGCTTCAAAATCCACAAGGCCAGATTGAGTAGCATGATCCATGATGAAAGGGTATGGTGTTTAATGTGTAACCATGATCAGAAAAAGACTCATGAGACATCTTTTCTAAAGGGCTGCTCGGTGGTGCAGCGGGTAGCATTGCTGCCTTGCAGCAAGATGGTTTTGGGTTTGAAACCTGTCTTTCTGCATGGAGTTTGCATCTCTGGGTCCAAAAACATTGGACTGTTAACGCAATTTCAGGGATAAAAGTTGGGGGAAAAAGGCACTGTTTGTTTTAACTGGTTAGTTTTTGAAATCCATGTATTTTATACAGTACAAATGTTATTTCTGTAGGGGTAGTTGGAAAAGAAGCCTGATCTAGAACATAGAAAAGGAGGACTTGTCTCATTTTGGTTCTATTCCAAGAATCCTGTAGACCGCTAAGACTCTCTAACTTACATTTTTCTCTTTATATCCACTAGCATCAAGGTTTAATAGATTAAGAATAATTATGTTAGTCTTTTCCCTCTTTTTCAAAAAAAAAAAGATTAAAATGCAAAGTTAACATTTGGTTCTGTTGGTCTGGTCCATGATTGGTAGAGACCCTTCTTTCATATTAAGGTGGTTATGTAGATATTGTGTGGAGGTGTCTGCGGCTACGTGTGCTCATGTGGTTTTGCGTGCCACTCCAGCTCGCAAATCTGATCCCATTTGTACGTGTATGTGCATGAGTTGAGCATCTTTGGTAAGTGAGTGGGTGTGTGTAAAACAGTACGTCTGTACATTGTTTTATGCATGGTCACATGTTTGAGGGGTCAAACGATCACGGCCTGTCTGTCTGAGGTCTACCTCCCCCACGAGGCCTGAGCCTTTAGATGGAAAAGCTCTCTGACGATCTTCCTCTGTCTTTCATTCCCAGTCTCCGCCGCTCTCCCTCTCTCTCTCTCCTTGTCTGTCAGACCGGTAGAACACAAACAGAGGTGCTGCCTTCGTGAGGCACAAATCCCCACTTCCTCTGAAACTTCCAGAGCCGCTTTTTTCCTGTCCAAATTCCACAGCCATTAAACTTTCCTGGCAGGAATTCAGAAAACAACTCAGTAGAGAGAAATATGGAGGAGTGGGTGGAGGTTGAGGGATGAGGAATTGGATGGGGGTGCAGTCCACACTGCCCCCCCTTTCTCTTCTCTGGATATCATAGATATGTGCTCCTGCTGACTACCTAAAATAAAGATATGACTTCATAGTTGTTTTCATTCCAGATCAGGTTTCCCTAAAAGTGTCTACCGTTTTTTTTTTTCTTCTAAGGGTCAAGCAAAAGAGGCCCTTGTCTGCATCCTCCCGGATAATATAAACCATGGTCAGATTAGTTTAAGGAAATATTCTCCACAAAGCTGTGATCTTTGTCCTCTATCACTGCTGGTGCTGCTTTGGTTCACCAACAGTAGTTACACAACACAAACAACATGGCCTCCCACCCAGCAGGACAACTGAGGGAGAGGCGGTGCTACCATTTTGGACAGATTTGCAATTTCTCGCTTTCTTTGGATTGTGGTAGAAATGATCTACACTGCTTTAGTAACTTCTTACTTATGATCAGTCCCATTAATTGTAATATTTGAACTTTGCCTTGCCAGATTATCAGCACTCCTTTCATTTTTTTTATCGCACACAAACCTCTAATTGCACGGTACCCTAACCATAACCTGGGATTGCAGTCACATAAAAACCTCTCAAAACAAGCTGAAGTTTGTGGTTGTAATGTGGAAAATGAAAATATGTTTAATCGGCTTAAATAAATTCACAAAAAAATGTAATTCCATTAGTTATGCTAAAAAAACAAAACAAAAACATCAACAAATGAAATCAGGTACCAATTTTGGGAGTTTTTCTTGCTTTTCTTGTATACAACACACAAGAATTGATCTTAGAATGTCCTGTTGCTATAGAGGAATCTAACTTGTGGTGTTTTTTAAGCTATGAAGAATGGTCCACAGTGGTGGAGCCAAGGTACTTAATGCATTACTTCTCCAATGCATCTGAATCAAATGTGTAAAACATCCCTTAAGCATGTCATCAAGATCTGCAGAGATCTGGTAGGAAGCCGTTCTTTTGCTTTCAAAAGGTTACAGGACTGTGTTTCTCCCAGACCAGAGATCTGTTTTTTTTATTGAAATAATAATCTTTTGTGGTGTCTCTGAAATCAGACATATTTTAACAGCCATATTACAAAGTACTATGACTAATATCTTTTAAATCAGGTTCCAGAGAAAACATTTTGTGGCTGATCAAAAAAAATAAAAAAATCAATAAAGCACAAGCTGAACATTCAAGCAGCTTTTAGTGTTAGCTAAGTGTCAAACGGAAAAGGGCAACAGGAATTCAAAGGGTATGAAAAGGTCTTATTTTTTTTAGCGGACAAGACACCCCTTTATCACATTCCTTTGGTGTTGAAAATGACCTTTACTATTCTCATCTTTTTCACCCTTCGTCTTCTAGCCTATCCCCATCCCCAAAGATCTAGAGGTCAAACCAGCTGCTCAAACTTGTAAACCCTAAAGGAGTGATGAGGAATAAATGTTTTTGTGTCCTTGTGTGACGGGAAAAGACAAAGGGTTGCCTTGCATGTCTGAAGGAAGATATTATGGAGCGAGTACACCAATCAAATAAAAACAGTCTGCTCAGAATGCAAAAACCTTGAGGAAGAGATAAACATGGAAGCAGGTGAGGCAGGGAGAAAGCAAGCAACTAAAGGGCCTGTCAGGACAGAAAAAGACTGATTGGAGAAGTAAGAGAAAGTCTGAGACACCTGTGGCGGAAGCTTGCTGTTTTTGGGGGTGTTTTTAGGGGTGAATTGACTGAATGCAGAGCTCAGCCCTGGACCACAGCAGGCCAGGCCCCGCTGGGCAAACACTGGAGTGAACAGCCGTGCTGTAATAACTCAGGCACTGGGGGGGCTGATATTCGATAGCCTTGCAGGAATTGGTTTACAGTCGAGGTAGTCGACATTTGTGGACACCAACTTCCCCTTCAGACAGAGAAAAACTCAAAGCACAGCCTGTAAGGGTAGCTTTCCTGTCTGGCTATGTGTTTGTAGATTTCTGTGCAGGGCAATGGGAACAAGATGATGGAAGAGGACAGGGTGATGATGACTAAATGTTGGGTTAGGAAGCTGGTGATGATGATATATAGCATGGCAGTGGCATTTTTGGACTTAGACTTCAACTGGTGTATGGCAGAAAGAAAGGGTCTGTCCTCTGTGAGAGCGGATTAAGAAAAGGGATACATTCCACTGGTTTCACACCAGCTGGGGCCTGAGATTCCAGCATGTATCTGGTTAATGCACCACAGTGTTTGATGTGGTGTTAAATGGCCGTAATAATCAACAGTCTGACAGTAGGAAGTGTTGAGGGCTTAGGAGATTACTTTAAAGCTACAACTACAGAATAAAGACTTCCTTGTACATTTCTTTTATGCACGACCAACATTATGAGAAGGTTGTTTTACGATTCATATTTTGTAGATACTTTTGTACCAAGGATAGTGGAAGAAAACATAAAGCTATTGATGCTGCATCAACTCATCTGGATATAAAACCTAAAAACAAGTCTCTGAACTTTCATCACAAATCCATATGCATTGCATGTGTTTATCAACCCAGAAGAAACTTTGCTGATATTAACATTCCAAAAACCATGCAACAGATAAGACAGAAGATGAAATTATAGTAAATATATTAGTAGAAACCGCAGTTTGATTCAATGCTGATCTTTATTTATACTGAGTTATATAGAAATGGAATTTAATAGTGACTTAAATCTAATAGACAGAATTTCTTCTTGGGTAATCTTTGGCAAGACTAACTAACTAACTAACTAACTAACTAACTAACTAACTAACTAACTAACTAACTAACTAACTAACTAACTAACTAACTAACTAACTAACTAACTAACTAACTAACTAACTAAAATCCAGGCGTACACTGTGAGATTTTTGTAATCATTGCACGAAGCATCTTCAGCCCGACGCTCTGATGCGATCTGCCTGCTCACGCTGTATGTCGAAAATCCACGTCGGACTCAGCTCCGCAGCGAGATGGCGCTACTCGGACTCGTCTATCCGGAAGCCAAACAGCAAAAGAGGAAAAAGGCAGAAGTGTTGATGCCTCCTGTTAAAGGAAAATTCTGGTTTTTAACACTTTTAGCCCATTTTCTGTAGTGTCCAGGATGAAATCGAATGATCGACACCAAAATTTTGACGATTGGTCCTGTCTCTGCTATTTGGCTCATGCAGAATCCCCCCCTGGCTGCTTCAGAATGGCTTCCATAGTGCATGTCCGATAATGTCCTTAGAACAACCTTAAACGTTCTTTTTTTAAAATATGCTACTCACCGGGTCATCAGCGCTGTTCAATGACGTTCCAAAAAAAGTTTCGTGAAGAAAAACCGTTCCTGTCTTGTTTTATTTAGCATTTTGTAAATCCCAGAACTATTTTTTCCGATACATCACAACCGCTTATAAACTTCCGCTTCCCGTTCGAATCTGAAGCGTTGCACACTCCAGACCACTAGTTGGCGACAATGTCTCTATACTTTGGGAATGTATATGAATATGTCCTCCTCAAGAATCCACCTTTCGTATTCCATTTTCAGAGTTTTTTAAAGTGTTTAACAGAGACGTTAGCACCTCGACGTCGGAGTACACAGAGTGAAGCGAAAAGACTACAACTGTGTAAACAGGCCCCATTTCCGTTTCCGGTGGCGGAGGGATATTGACTATTCCAACAGAACTCAATGGGATTTACAAAATGCTAAATAAAACACTACAGGAACGTTTTTTCTTTACGAAACTTTTTTTGGAACGTCATTGAACAGCGCTGACGACCCGGTGAGTAGCATATTTTAAAAAAAGAACGTTTAAGGTTGTTTTAAGGACATTATCGGACATGCACTATGGAAGCCATTCTGAAGCAGCCAGGGGGGGATTCTGCATGAGCCAAATAGCAGAGACAGGACCAATTGTCAAAATTTTGGTGTCAATCATTCGATTTCATCCTGGACACTACAGAAAATGGGCTAAAAGTGTTAAAAACCGGAATTTTCCTTTAAATATGAAGCTCACTAGAGTGAAACGTGCTGCCTTAGCAATTTTGTTTGCTGAAAGCCCTAAAAAGAAAAGGCAAGGACGTATTTGGACAAAGACATGGCTTAGCAAACATGGCTGCTACGGTCTGTCAATTTTACAGAAGGAACTCCATTTCACTCGCACCCCTGCCATGCTTCTGTGTTTTCGTCTCAGAGGAAGAAGAGAAGAGGAATCCTGGTTTGCGCTTTGTGCGATTTGCCCACAACCACCTTACGACGGCTGAATGAAATGGAAACATGTTGAATTTTCTCCCGATCTTACAATTCCTCATCGGGGGGTAGGTGTGAGAGGCTAATTGGCCCCTTATTACCCCCTGTACACTACACGACACAGGACGAACGATCCTGAAATTCTTGCACGACTGGAAAATCGGTCAGAAAAGGGCGAAAAATCATCCAGTGTATGCCCGGCTTTAGAATGCAGAGTCCTGTCATCTGGAGTAATGGTTACTGTCCTGTCATCGTTTCATGGATCAGATGTTACGTATCTTCCTTCTGTCTGTTGTGGAGAGTGCCATCATCTGCAAGACAACAGCTTTGGAGCAATTCTTTAAAGAAGCCAAGTAAGCGGATCAAGAAGGCCAGTTCTTTTCTACAAAGAACAAAGCATCTTTGAACAGAATTGAACTGAAACAAACTTTAGAGGTTATTTGCCTTTCGATTAAAAGGTAGATTTAATTTTTAGATAGATCTGCGAAAGGGCTGGTGGATGTTGGTAGGTAATACAAATAAGTCCGATATGCTGTTATTTAGGAGTGAAAGTAAACCAGGATTGTACTGCATACCACTAGGCCTTTTTAGTTTTTAGGTGGGCAGATGGGATCTAAGATTAGAGAGAGGGGGGTGACATGTGGCAAAGGCCAAAAGTCCAGGACTCAAACCTGCGACGGATGCATCCAAGGTGAAAGCCTCTGTACAAAGGTCACATGCTTAACCCAAGCATCACCCCCGCATCCACTCCTTACTCCCTTAACATAATCTGTGCACTTGGCTGTCTTTACCCTCATGACTTAAACCCTTTGTCTTGCTTTCAGGATTTTATTTTTTTCGGCTAATTCGACTGATTTTATTTTAGGATAAAAAACAAAATAAAAGGCACATAGAGCCTATATGAGTATTTCTCTATTATTGTTCCTCGATTTCTATCTATCCAAAATGTGTCTTGGATTCCCCAAAACATTTTTTCTCTATTCTATTGCCATTGAAATTTTTATTTCTTTTACCTATTGTTTAAATTAAGTTCTTGATTGTCATGGCATTATCATTGAGTCTTGGTCTAATTTCTCTGATTAAGCCTGTCAATGAAAATCATATAGTGAGTTTCATGGGGAAAACTGTACTAACTATATGCTTAGCTTTTGTTAATCATTAATTAAAATAACTGCAAATCTTTTTTTTTTTCTTTCTTTCAATAAACAAAATTGTGACAGTAGGTTTCCTGCTAAATATCAAACATTTATTAAAAAATGCTGGAAGTCTAAAATTATTTAGAAGAAAAAGAGTGAAATTTTTTTTCATTTTGAATCAATCATCAAATATCAGCCCTGAATATTATTATATTACATTTATTCTCTTTCTTGAAAAATCTAAATGTACAAAATATCAATTATATATATATATATATATATATATATATATATATATATATATATATATATATATATATATATACATATAAAAAGGAGGAAAAAGAGAGACTTCTTTAGGTTATATTGGTCTATATCTGCAAAAAAATCTAATTGTTTAAATATTAGTTTAAATATTGTGGTGGGATAATTTTAAATGGTGAAACGGAAAATGTATATACATGAATAGCTGAATGATTGATTTTAGATTAAATTAGAACTACCGGAGAATGACTTTACACTAAGAGCCACGTGACAACATCTTTAACACTTTCTTTTCCATCTGTTCCCATTTTAAGCAGGTCGCACATGCATCCTGCATAGATCATAGATAAAGCACTGAAATAGATAGAAAATGGACTGTAACAAAACTCACTCTTTCTTAAGTTGCCAATCAGATGATAAGAGTTCAGAATTTCCAGTTGCAAAGTAAAATAAAAGATATTTAATTTTAATAATTTGCGAAAAATTACAAAAGTCAAAAATGACAATTAGTGCTTTTTACTCATGAAGCAGACCTTTGCTGGAGCCACAGGTCAAACAGGATTCCTCTGGGGAAAGCTGAGAGATGTTTTGAAAGCAGAACGTCAACACTAAACTGTGACCACAGATGGTTTGCAATGATGGCCTGTGTTGCCGTTAGCGGCAGGCAGCTCACCTGTCCAGAGCAAACAATCAAACAAACGCAGAGGTTATACCGGGGTTGTTCAGGTTATAGCCACAGACCCTGCTGCTCAGCATAACAAGCTGTCCCTTTAGACAAACAAGTTCAGTCAAAGATCTTTCTGAAGGGTCCAATCATGTGAAAATGAACTTATTTCCTTGGTCCATAGTGTATTACTCTATGGGATAACAGCACAAACAAAATGGTCAAGTTTTGCTTTTTTCAAGAAGTAGAGGAAATGCTTATCATTTCTGTTAAATGATGGAAAATACACAAACCTGAGTGAATAATGCACACTTTTGGGTGCACATTTTTAACCACAATACTCTCCACCAACCAGGCAGGACATCATAATTATTCGTCCTATATGTAGTTCCTCTAGACCTAAAGTAATCCTGTCCTTTCAAGGCATAAAATGCATTTGATCCCTGAAGGTGAGCCATAGTATCTGCCTTAATGAATTAGACACATTTGTTCACATGTCAGATGCCTGATTGATTTGAAATCTCGAGAATTTAGAAGCATAATTTTCAATATTTGTATGGCTTACCTCAATTTCCCAGCAAGACATAGCTCACCATCACACTACCAAAGCCATCACCCAAGACAGTCTTTCATTGCATTATGGCGAAGTGTTGATTCTCTCCACGTCATGTTTGGTGTTCTAAGGGATTAACAGGGGTGGTATGGCTTTGAATCAGAATTTTAATAATCACAGTTTAGCTCTTGGAATACTTACCGTATTCAAATTCCTTACCTTGCTCATTCATGCTTCCTACAAATCGATTTTTGGTCAAATCTAAACTTAATCTATTAAAGGTATAGAGGACAATCTTTTATTTCCGGGTGGATCATCTCAATAAGTGGTCCTCCTAATAGTCAATCATTCTGGTCATACGTTTATGTGTGGTGAGCCACAGTTTCAGACAGTCATTTTCTCACCCCGGTTCCATGAAAATGGCTCAAGGTCGTAAGAAAAAAGTGTCTACGAAGTGTAGGAGAAGAAAAGAAAGGCCTCCGCAGATGCAGATATATCCCAGAATGCTTTGCGCGGAAAGCTCTCCTCGCAAAGCATTACGGGATTTGCTGTCACGTCGTCCCGCCTTCGCCATAGGCTGTTGCTACCCGATAGGGGCGACTGATAACAAAGATGGTGCAGGCACTGCATGGAGGAGGAGTTACGTGACCAAACGGAGCAAAAAGCAGTGATCATCTGTCTGAACAGTCAGTTAACTGAGTTTGCTATAAAGTCGACTAAATAGTCCCCACTGTATGTGGACTCAGTAAGCTTGTATGGGCAATAAGAACAGTACATTTTAAACAGGGAGTGTACAAGGAGAAATGGGCTTGTGCATGTTCTTGCACACACATTTGGAGAGGCTCGGTCTTTTAAAAAATCCTCCACAACACCTTTAATTTTAAAGGTTGTAGCTAAAACTTTTTAATCAAAATGTTTAATATATTAACAGAAATAATTGCATACATCCACCAATACGAATAGTAGGCTGAAGTCATGGGATGGAGTTCCAGGTGTTGCCAGATCCTAGTAGCTCTGTGATAGATTGAAGAAGATGCTTCTTCTCATGGTTGCATCGCTCAGCTTTAAGCAGCCCCAAAATAAGAAGTAAAATAATGGTAAAATAAAATAACATCTGTCAAGTTTTGAGCGTGCTGTCAATCTAAAGGTGTGAGTTACAAGTTTGGATTTAAGTGGAGTGTTTGACAGCCAGTTGCTTTTACCGCTAACAGAAACCTGAGAAATATATTGCTGAAAGGAAGCCATTTCTCTGCTGTATCACAGATATACATTATATAATATGCAAATATCTAATGATATTAAGTCCAGAATTGTGTTTTTGTAACAGAAAAAAAAAAATAACAAAAGACAAGATTGAAACTTTAGGTACTTTTTTATAATAACTATAACATATTGCAAAAATCATAAAGATTTGCTTTAAATTGCTTCTATTACTTTATGTGCATGAATAGAGGAGCTTTTAACATTTCCCTCCTACAAATCCGGCCTCTTGAAAGTGTCTGAAGAGGCCGACTTCCACTGAAAGCAGAGGGTGTGGAAGCTACCGCCACAACACAATGAAGCCAGACAGCTAACAATAGGCACACACGCACATAAAGCGTTTAAGTTCAGTGTTTGGTTTCCCCCCTTGCAGCTACTTTCTCCTTCTCCTGTGGGCCTCTGATGATTGATAGCTTTCCTCACGCTCTGGACCTGATGTGTGCTGTCGCCTCATGGAAGTCTCCAACAGACTCCTGGGAACTGACCTCTTTTTCCTTTCACTGACTTCAAAACTCCAAAAGTCTCCAACAATTATGCATGAAACCCACCTACACTTTAACAGTATTGTGTTGCCTGTTTTTTTTTTTTAGAAGCAAATGAACAGAATGGAAATAGATATTGAGACGTGAGAAAAGATACAAGGTGATGTAACGTAAGTCATTTTCCAGCTCTGCAAGGCTTGAAAAAATATTGTTTCCAGCTTTGTTTTGCTCATTCTGTCAACTTGCTAACATGTAGACAGGCCAGATGATCCTCTGCCCACATGTGGCTGAAGTTGTTTCTCTCATTCAGGGAGGAAGAGGTGTTACAGGAAGTCAGATTGCTATCCACTAGGCGTGCAAGTGGTGTGCAGCTGGAGAGGCTTTATCCTCTGGGAATTAAATGGGATTTAGGACATGGATGGTGCACATAAAGACCTGCAAAATATTTGAAGGCTCACATTCTCTTCTGCATGCAGATGTAGAAACCACTTTGAGGCCTGTGAAATTTTGATTTAAAAGAAGATTTAATGCGTAGTACAGATTCTTGGATCAGTTTTTGCAGCATCAACAAAGGGTACATTTCTTTGTCTGACTTATCTGAGTGAAGAGAAATAGAATGGAGGAACTGTTTGGTTTTGACAAAATAAGTCCTTTGGGAGTTTTTATTTGCATGAGATCAGAGAAGACAAGTATCAAATACCACTCCAGGTTTAATCCTGAATAGGAGTAGATTAAACTTTATTTTGAAATTAGTGTAAATTGAACAATTTCAAACTTTTTCATAAATAGTCCAGCTCTCAAACATTTTTTGCATCTATTTTGCATTTAGATATATTATAGAAAGTCTGAAATCAGACCAGAACATCTTTTTTGTTTTTCATTTTTTTGTATTTTGCTTTAAACATCTTATAATGTGGAAAGACTATGACACAGCCAAAAGATTTTGCTATTTACCAAACTGACCAGGCAGGCATCGAGAGTGTTTGTAAGTCTTAGACTTAGACAAACTGTATGGCTATTTTCAGAGATGGGAAGTAACGAAGTATAAATACTTCGTTACTGTACTCATGTAGATTTTTCTGATATTTTTACTTTACTTTACTACTTATTTTTATTGCGACTTTTTACTTCTACTCCTTACATTTTTACACAAATATTGGATGGGAATCTACGTTGCATTTGACGCACCACTACAAGATGAATCGACAGATTCGGCGGTATTCATTCGCGGCAAATCATTGCAGCTTGGTGGCGGTGGCGTTAGCATAGTAGTATGGACGACGAGATGATTGAAAATGAACACAACGGAGATCTAGTCGTATTGACAGACATCCATTTAAAATGTAGGCAACGGCATGAAAAAAGTGGTTTCTACTTTTACTTTTATACTTTAAGTAAATTTACAAGCATGTACTTTGTTACTTTTACTTGAGTAAAGAAGTTTAATCAGTACTTTCACTTTTACCAGAGTATTTTTTAACACAAGTATCTGTACTTTTACTCAAGTACGGAAAGTGAGTACTTTTGCCATCTCTGGCTATTTTGTATACACAGTGTATAGTGTAAACAAAATGAAATTTCGATGCATACAGCTTTTCAACAGTGAATGAGCAGCTTACAACAGTGAAATTAACATTACTAGGTATAAAGTGCAGCAGTGATCAAGATTGTAGACAGTGTAGGAGAAAAGGAAAACCAGTTTAAAGTAATGGTGCAAAATGCATTGATATGGGAAGGTTCAGTGCAGTGCAAAATAAATAAATATGTTGCAAAATGCAGCAGAGCATTAAGTTGTGTTCTATTTCAAGGGATTATGAAAAAAAAATCCGCCACGTTGGTAGTATAAATATGATTTTTTTCAAGTGTGAATAGAGTTTCAAAAGTCTCATGGCAGCAGGGAAAAAGCTGTTACAGAACCTGCTGGGTCTGCATCATATGTTGTGAAGCCTTTTCCCAGAGGGCAGCAGAGAGCACAGTCCACGGTGGGAGTATGAGGGGTCGCTGATGATGTTACGGGCTCGGGACACACAGCGATTGGATGAAATAAGAGAAGTAGTAAAGAGACTATGGAGGAGGTGCTGAATATGCTGGATTGCATTTGAGTTCTTAGGTATTTCTTGTTTGCCCTCTGTTGCTCGTTTGTGTCAGTCTCTTTTTCCCTAGCTCCTTTCTTTGCTCCTCTGTTCACACCTTCTCCCAATCTGCTGATTAGCCTGGTCTTTGTTTCTCTCTCCCATTTATGTAACTCTTGCTCAGTCACGCTTGGCTGGTTTGTCATCATTTATTTACCCTTTATATGGGTACTATAATTGTACTTTATGGACTTTGTTAGGGGCTGCTCAGTGGCGTAGTGGGTAGCACTGCCACCTTGCAGCAGGTTCTGGGTTCGATTCCTGGCCGTGAGTGCAGATTTTAGGTGTGAGTGTGTGTGAATGGTTGTTTTTCCTGTTTGTCTACGTGTTGCCCTGCGATGGGCTGGCGACCTGTCCAGGGTGTACCTCGACTCTGCCTCTAGACACCTGGAGAATAGCACCAGCACCCCCTCGACCCCGCTTGGGATAAGCGTGACCGAAAATGGATGGATGGATTTTGTTAGCTTGGATTCTGCTTTAGTTATCTTTAGTTATCTTTTGTTATTAAATCTGCAAGAAACAACCTTCAGCTTCAGTCTCTGCATTTGGGTTCTTCAAACCTCCATCCAACCTGAAAGCTACAAACCATGTTGGGAGCCTAGCATAGATTTATAAGAAAGGGCTCTGGTGGAGTGAGACCAAGATTTAGCCTTTTGGTCAACATTGAACATTGCTTTGATGCAGAAGATTTAAACTACACAATACCCTTAACACATGACATCTGTCCTCTTCAGGAAAAAATAAAAAATGCCAAAAATGTCTTGAGAGTCACTACCCTGCAGCTTGTAGAGATGTCCCTAAGCATACAGCCTGAGCTAAAACTGAATGGTTGAAATTAGAACATATTCTTGTGTTGGAGTCTAAAGTCTGAATCAAAATTAGAATGGGAAGACTTGAAAAGTTCTGTTCACATAACTCCACAACTACTTTGACTGAGTTTGAATGAGTTTTGTGCTTAATAATGGTGAAAAGAGACATAGTCAACAATACAACAACATATTTTTTTCTGTAAAAATAACTATCACTATTGTGAAATTATTTGATGGTTCAAAATTTCCTGATCCAAGTAGGAAAACTCAAGAAGTAATGAAATGGCCACAATTAAAATGCTTAGTTTTTCATATCTACAGTCAGAGTATTGGTTTAATTAGAAAAACCACATGTATATGTTTAAATCATAATGTTAAATCAAATGCTGCACAATGTGTGATAAGCACATCTCTGTCCCACATGACCACGTCTTGCCTGTCACGCCTCACATGTCAGGAAATAAGACAAAGTTTTCAGGGCCCAATGCAGGTGGGTTGAAGAAAACTTAGAGTAAGATAACAGACAGACAGCAGACAGTGGATAAGCCCCAAAATTCACCAAAACTAAAATATTTTTATGCTAGTGTAACAGCCAAGTTCTATATATAAAAAAAAAAAAAAACACACACCCTTCTGTGACTAAACACTACACTTCACCTACTGCTTAAAGCCAATTGCTGTTTTCACTGCTTCACTCTAGGGATTGGCAATTGTGTATTCACAAAACAGGCTTAAATTGTGGGCAACTGGACATTTGCTCAGTTTGTCTAAAAACTAACCTGCACATGCAGTCGTCTAGTATTTACACAGGATTTCTTCATTTAGGTTTTTTATTTACCCCAAAGCAGCTGTACTCTACTGTGTCTTACTTCAACGTATGGCTACAAATTGATGTGTAGGTCCAGTAAAAATAGATCTGTGATATATGGTGGTTGGACTGAATGAGATGCATTTGCCAGGGCCTGGAAGTACTCTGTCCCACTCCATTAATATTAACATGTTCTTTTTTTTTAACCTATTGTTTATCTATATTAATTTGTATATTAATTTATTTATAATAACATGTTCTAATGATGTCATATGACCCGATTTCTTTGTTGCATCAATTCTAAAACAGATTCTGTATGTTTTTTGGGCAACATGCAGAATTTAGAAAGATCCTTTTCTACTTAGATAGAATAGCAACTGTTTTAGTTTAAGAATTACATTTTTAACAGAATGGTGTGACGTTATACAGTGTACATTGACTTTCTGAACTAGGTCGAAGGTGATGTCCCATTTAAAAAGTTGTTTTTTTTTAATTGAACTTTGAAAACACCAGGTAAACTGGTAAATCTTTGCTGGGACACACTGTGTCAAATCAATGACGCATTGGACCAGTTTTTCTCCCAATTTACCTTAAAACCTTTGTTACGTTTATGCTTTATACATCATGTGCATTGTTACTTTGCTAGCCGGATTAGAGAGAGTAGATGGCCTTCATTCACATTGTGAATGCCCCTAGGTGTACGGAGGTCATCTAATCAGGACAGCCTTCATGTCTTTAAAAAAATACACAGGATATGGGCACATCTTGGAGCCGGTCTGATAGTGGAGAGCTATCTGCAACCCTGAGGCATAGAGGCAAGCTGCATATAGGTCAGGGCATTGGTGGCGTGTCAGTTTCTGATACAGACAGCTAAGCATCCACATGATGCAACACATAGACTCATGAGCTATAAGAAGCAGGAGATGACGTTGTTCGGGGCTCAATCTTTGCCGGACGCTCACGGACGTGATTTTTGAGCCCACAGCTGTGCAAGCTCCAAGCATTTTCTCTGTCCTGTAACGACCTGATCTGGAATAAACTCTGTTACTTTTTTACTCCTGTTTTTATAGCCCTTTTTTATATGATTTTACCCAGTTTGAGTTAAGAGTAGTAAAGAACTTGCTCCCAGGAAAAGAACCGTGAGGAAGCCCCGAGGCACAACAGCTTTTTATGGGACATAACTTCCTCATTTAACAGCTTGTCAGGGTGCATGGGATGCCATTGTGATGGTAAGAGCAGTGATGTTGTATCAATTTGTTGTATCCTATCAAAGTATGTTAAAAAACAAACAAACATCAAAATGGTCTGGGTTCATTTAAAATACATTAAGAAAATATAATTTTGATGCTGAAAGAGCATTTTTAAAGATTGATTAATGTTAAAGAGTTAATATACTAAGTCCCTTTAAAGAATTATCTGCATCTCAGCGTTTATGTTTGGATATTTTTGGTGTTTTTGGACATCTGTTGATGATGCACACCTGCAGTCCGGTAAGAAAAAGAAAATGAGGAAAAGCTTTACTAGTCTTCCTTCATTTTTTCTGTTGTTGATGCTTTTATTTTCATGCCATCTCCTTGCGTGTGTGCCTACATCTGAATGAGCAGGAGCCAAGAGGTGGGGGTTGAGGGTATATAGTGTGGGTGGGTGTGAAAGATCGTGACATCACCACCGCTTGCGGTCTCGTCCTCCTCCATTGCCCTGATAGTGACAGGTCCTCCATTGTTCCAGTGAAGCGTGGGCTCCCAAGGTTCCCATGTGTTAGAAATCATCCACCCACGTGCTCCGGCAGACAGGGGCCCAGGACTATGAAACTATATACTGAGAGTCTGTGGGCTGGACGACGGGCCCTGATGAAAGACAGTGTGACTGTAGAGAGAATAACAAACGCCAGGCTTCCAGACACTGTACACGCTGCACCTACGCACACATACCTGCAGAGACACAATGCGGACCCGCAAACGCACTCAGAAAGTAGGCAAGTGCAAGTCCAGTTTGTCACGACAGAGGTTCTTACAGCCCAGACTTAAAGGAATAGTACACCCAAAACATGATTAGCCTTCATTTTCTACTCACCCCCATGCTGAACAACACTCTGGAGTACTTTTTTGATATCTCAAATGCATCTGGAGATCTGGGAGGCTTCTTGCTGTCTGCTGACATTCAAATAATGGAGGTCTATGGTGACCGAGACAGAAAGGTCCATAAAAGTCCACAAAAAACGTGTCAATATTCCTCCATACTGCTCGCTTTCAGGAAATCCTATACACTACTGTAAAAACATTCTAAATGACTTCGTTTCGAGTAAATTCTGGATGCTACCCACTCAGGACACTTGGAATACATTGGACGAGCAGTATGGAGGAATATTGACACGTTTTTTGTGGACTTTTATGGACCTTTCTGTCTCGGTCACCATAGACCTCCATTATTGGAATGTCAGCAGACAGCAAGAAGCCTCCCAGATCTCCAGATGCATTTGAGATATCAAAAAAGTACTCCAGAGTGTTGTTCAGCATGGGGGTGAGTAGAAAATGAAGGCTAATCATGTTTTGGGTGTACTATTCCTTTAAGGGCCAATGGGAGTTGGCTGCAGGGGCGGGTAGAGAGATGGGTAGTCAGGGAGAGAAGGATAGATGGTTGAGTTGGGTGGGAGGTGGTGATGGTGATGGGGGAGTGGGGTTTGCAGTGGCTGAGCTGATTTCTGCTTCTTCTCAAAGCAACTTTGGACACAAGCCAGACTGACTGCACTGGCACAGGTGAACACACTCACAGTCTGGGTTTCACAAGTCATTAAAACATAGAAAGCTTGAAAGTCTGTATGCATTTAATATGAGCCGCACTTAATGTTTGACTGCATCTACATCTGCAGACCTTAACTATGCAAATATGTGTGCAGCCTCTTTTTATTGAGCTTCAGCTGCAGATGGTTGGGGACTTTTAGGATTGCTACGTAAAGGGATGATAGATCAAATTTAACTTGAAGGTGCATAGTTACATTACTTGCCAATAGAAAATAGGGCAAAAACCATTTGATCATAGAAATAAGATTTTATACATTAAGTGTCTGTTCTGTTAGTGTTCTGTGTTTTTGAGCCAAAATAGAAATCCAGCACCATCCGTGGAACTATCAGAAAGCCAGATGGCCACAATGGACACAGCTACTCAAAAGAGCCCGACCGTTCTGCAAGGCCTCACTGTAAAGACACAGCTCAGTGTGATTGAAAACAAGACATTTTAATTAAATAAACCCATCTACAGCAACTCTAAATTCAAGTGCATCCTCACCAGAGCCTCCTATCGGGGGGAAATAAATTAGAAAACGTTCCTACCAAAATTCCCGTTCCTACCAAATGCAAACAGGGACACAATGTTAAGGTAAGAAACCAATCGATCTGTTTATTTATGATGCTTATACTTAGTGGGTATAGATGAAGGGCCTGATACTCAGAAGGTTTGCACATCTTAAAACAGGTGCAAACATGTGCAGAGCAGATCTTCAGAGAAGGTTTAAAGTTATTTGTCTTTGCAATTCAGCAGACTGTGTTTGCAACGCTTGCTTTTTGTATTTGCCTTATGCAATATACAGATCATATTCGAATGACCATATGGTGCACATTCATGTGTGGCGGATTTACCACATGCAAAGCAATTTTCCATATCTGAAATTAAACTGTGGGCGCAGTTTTTGCATCTTTTTTTAGTACTTCTGAAAGCTAGTTGTAAATTCACTTGCAAAGATACTTGTGGTCATTGTTGCCACAAAAGAGGTATTAGTACATGTGAGGGATTTACCCCCTCCCTAAGAGGTGCTGTTTTTCATGTTCTTTGTATACTCTGGGTTATTTGGGTGAATGTATTGTTTTGGGAGGTGGTTTGATTTGTTTTAATCATCTTTCTCATCTCTTTGAGGTCACCTGGTCCTGTGTTGCCGTGGAAGCGCGCCCATGAGCAACGCTGACGAGGACCTGGTGTTTCCAATCAGCCTCATTGGGAAAATCCATTTTTGGAGAGGGAGAAATGCATTTCTATTTTGACTGGATTCCAGATTGTTTGTTTCTAGTTTTGTTTTGGTTGTGTTTAAGTTAATGGTAAATTTATAGACACTTTTTAGGTATAGTTTAGAGTATGTTTGTTTGTTTCTAGCTGAAAATGACTCCGCCCCTCTAATTAGTTCGGATGGGAGCCCAGCCTTTAAAAAACCAGGTGGTTGGGATGATAAGGAAGTCTCCCTCTGGCTTTGACAAACATCTGGTGCTGTAAAACTGAAATGTAATGTATGAAACTGAAAAGAAAAGATAAAAGCTACCGAGTGCTCGACAACTGCAGACTCCAGCCTCCTTCCTCCGTGGCCTCAAACTAACATTTGGTGTCAGAAGTGGGATGCGACGCTGATTTCAGATAGGTGTTAATTATGGGTCCAAAGCCGCAGACAAGAGGCCTCAAAGCTGCAGAATCGGATCCAGTGGAGGAAGCAGACCAGGATGGAGCTACAGGTCAGCAGACTTCGCAGTTCAGTGATGAAGCAGCATCTGTGGACATGAAAAATATTGCTGCCATGCTGGAAAAGTGTCTTCAGTTCCAGAGTGACTTTGTTGACAGATGGGACAAAGAAGAGTGTAAGCAAGAAATGAGATGGCATCAGATACAGGCTGAAGTTAAAAATCTGAGAGATGACTTGGAGAAGAAGCATCAAACGGAAGCTTGTCTTCATTCAGGCCCCTCTTCGGAAGATGATTTAGAACCGGCTTCTCGGCATAAATCTAGAGGTGAGCCAAAACAAAGAGCCTGGACTCAATCTGATATTCCAAAGTTTGAGGAAGGAGAGGACATTGAACAGTACCTGACAACCTTTGAAAGGTTAGCAACAGCATACCAGTGGCCTGAGAGGGACTGGGCAGTAAGGTTGGTACCTCATCTCACCGGCAGAGCCCGAGCAGCGTATGTGGCCATGGCTGCAGAGGATTCATGTGACTATGGTGAAGTAAAGGCAGCCATCTTGACAAAGTATGAAATTAATGAAGAAGTGTACCGACAACGTTTTAGAGAGCCAGATGTCCGTGTGAATGAAACCCCCCGAGAGTTCTACAATCGTCTGAAAGATCTTTACCTGAAGTGGATACAGCCGCAGAACAGGAGAAAGGATGAGATTGGAGAGATCCTCATCCTGGAGCAGTTCTACAGTTCTCTGTCACTGGAGCTCAGAGTATGGGTCAAAGAGAGGAGCCCAGCATCGGCACAAGAAGCGGCAGAACTTGTTGAAAACTTCCTAGCTGCACGACGTGGACCAAAAACCTTCCGATACAACCCTCAACAGAAGTCCAGCTATATGCAGGGTAAGTCTGTGGGGTTTGGTTTGGGTGGTGGTCCAGGTCAGATGGTAGGGGTAGAGAAGCAAAGGGGGAAAACGTTTTCATCTAAGCCTAAATCGGAAATAAAACCTGTTGTCTGATATTTCTGTGGTCAAGAGGGTCATATAAAACCAGAATGTCCATTGAGAAAAGCCAAATCAGCATATTTTTGCACTGTACCAAGGTCATTGTCTGCAGAAGACCAATTTCAGGGAAAAAAACAAGTTATGGAGGTTAGAGTAAATGGAAAGCTGGCCATTGCTCTATTAGATACAGGAAGTGCACAGACCTTAGTTCACCCTTCTATTTTGAAAGATCAATGCTATCTACAGGGTCCAGGTCTTGATATTTCCTGTGTGCATGGTGATCATAAAACTTACCCTACTGCTGCAATCTATCTAGAAGTGGCAAACCAAACTTATCTCTTAAGTGTAGGTGTAGTGGAAGGTCTTCCCCATAAGGTTATCTTGGGTCAGGATATTCCAGTCTTGCCAGATCTGATCCAGACCTGTAAGCCAGTGTATGTTGTAACCCGATCACAAGCACAAGCTAAACAATTAGCTGGGGGAGATGATTCAGAACCTCTACCAGAGACTGTGAAGTCAGGCCAGCAGATGAACACTGAGACTGCTGGTAAACTGAATTCCCTGCAAGAACTGCCCTTCTTTAATTTTGATATTCCTTCTGAGAGGGTGGTTAAAGTGAGGAAAAGCAAACAACAAAGGCGGCTTCAGAAAATGGCAGGCACAGTTAGACAAACATCTTTGGGATTGCCAGATCTTGATGGGGACATTGTGGGTTCACAAGTTGACTTCAAGAGATTACAACAGTCTGATGAATCGCTGAAGGGTCTTTTTGATCAAGCAACCCCCATTACTGCGGGAGAAATTGATAAACAGTCTGTGGGGGGTATTATATCCTTAGAGACTGGTTGCTTTATCTTCAGGGTGGAAAAACAGGATGTGAAAAACTGGTGGTTCCACAGAGTCTAAGGGAACAGGTGTTAAATTTGGGTCATGGGGTACCCTGGGCTGGACATCTGGGTTTTAAAAAAACCTATGACAGGATTTATGCCAGGTTTTATTGGCCAGGTCTTTATAATCATGTAAAAGAGTACTGTCAATCATGTACAGTGTGTCAGCTATCAGGGGGAAAGAATGTCCCAAAGTACCCACTACAGACATTACCTATTATTGATGTTCCTTTCAGGAGAATAGGTATGGACGTTGTGGGACCACTGGAACGGACTCAAGCAGGAAATCGGTTCATTCTGGTGGTGTGCGATTATAGCACTCGCTATCCAGAGGCTTTCCCCCTTAGGGACATAACAGCTAAACAGATAGCCTATGCTTTACTCCAGTTGTTCTCTAGGGTGGGGATCCCATCAGAAGTACTTACTGATCAGGGTACTAACTTTTTGTCAAACAATCTTAAGCAGGTCTACAGATTGTTGGGCATAAAGGGTATTCGGACCACCCCCTACCACCCACAGACTGATGGGTTGGTAGAAAGGTACAACCGGACATTAAAGAGTATGTTGAAGAAGTTTATCTCTGTCAATGGTAAAGACTGGGATAGGTGGCTACCCTATCTTCTGTTTGCTTATCGGGAAGTTCCGCAAGCTTCCACTGGCTTTTCGCCATTTGAACTTCTTTATGGCAGGCAGCTGAGGGGCCCTCTGGAGGTTCTTCAAGAGTCCTGGGTGGGCAAGAAGGATCAGTCAACCAATGTCATCAACTACGTTCTAAATATGAGACAGAAGATGGAGGAGACAACCAACCTCGTCAGAAAGCACCTGGAGAAGGTTCAACAGCAGCAACAGACCTGGTATGACAAAACGGCCAGATGCAGATCCTTCAAACCAGGTCAGAAGGTTCTTTTACTACTTCCAACATCTGACAATAAACTTTTAGCAAAATGGCAGGGGCCATATACTGTTGTGAAGAAGCTAAGTGCTACCACCTATGAGATTGAGATGCCTGAGAGAAGGAATTCAAAGCAAACCTTTCATATCAATCTGCTTAAGGAGTGGAAATCCCGGGCTCCGCCCCTTAGTCAGCAGTGTTTTGTGCGTGCAGTGCAAGAGGAAGATGATGATGAGGGTGAGCTGCCATCTGTAAAAGACTCTGTTATTTCACTTGATCTCTCTCATCTCTCTCTCACCCAGCAACAGGAGTTGGAGGCCATTATTCCTTCAGATCTTTTCAAAGAACATCCGGGTTCAACAAACTTGGTGGAACACGATATTCGTCTGAAATCCGGTGTTCCCATTCGACAACGAATGTATCGGATCCCAGAGAAGATGTCTCCTGTATTAAAGGAAGAAATTGAGGTCATGTTGAAGCTGGGCGTGATTGAACCATCCACCAGCGAATGGAGCAACCCGGTGGTTTTGGTGATCAAGAAAGATGGGAGTATCCGTTTTTGCATTGACTTTAGAAAGGTAAATGCTCAATCAGACTTTGATGCTTATCCATTACCCAGGCTGGATGACCTCATTGAATGTGTTGGCCAGGCTAAATATATAAGTACTTTAGATCTGTGCAAGGGATATTGGCAGGTCCCTCTAACGGATGCTGCTAAGCCTCTCACTGCCTTCAGGACCCCGCAGGGATTATGGCAGTTTACAAAGATGCCTTTTGGACTTCATGGAGCACCCGCCACTTTTCAAAGACTGATGAATAAGGTACTGTCAGGTATGGAATCATTTACTGCAGCTTACCTTGACGATATTGTCATTTACAGCAACTCGTGGCAAGAACACCTAATTCATCTGGGTCGGGTGCTACAGGCCATCAAGCAGGCTGGCCTGACTATTCATCCCAGGAAATGTGCATTGGCCAAGAAGGAACTCCAATATTTAGGTCACATCCTGGGTGGAGGAGTCATAAAGCCAGTGAAAGACAAGATGGAGGCAATCCAAGCGACAGAGAGACCAACAACCAGAAGACAAGTCAGGTCCTTTTTGGGCCTGGTCGGTTGGTATCGTCGATTTATCAGGGACTTTTCTGCTAGAGCAGCTCCTCTTTCTGACCTCACTGGGACATCAAAGACAAATTGTGTGGGGAGAAGCACAGGAGAGGGCCTTCCAGGATCTTAAGCAGGCACTGTGTCAAGAACCTGTACTCCAGAGCCCAAACTTCTCTTTACCCTTCACAGTACAGACTGATGCATCTGCCAGGGGAATTGGTGGGGTTCTTTTGCAGGGAGAAGGAGCGGAGAAGAAACCAGTCGCCTACATTAGTAGGAAGTTGTTTCCGCGAGAGACCAGATATTCAGCGGTGGAACTGGAGTGTCTGGCTATCAAATGGACGATCGACTCTCTCAGATATTACCTGCTGGGGCGAGAATTCACCCTTGAGACTGACCATCGTGCATTGAAATGGTTGGAGGCCATGAAAGACACAAACAGTCGCATCACACGATGGTTCCTGTCTCTTCAACCTTACCGGTTCAAGATAAGTTACATTCCAGGAAAAGAGAACAAAGTTGCAGACTTTTTGTCTCGCTGTGGACACAGCGAGTCTCCTGAAGGGAAGGGAAGTGTGAGGGATTTACCCCCTCCCTAAGAGGTGCTGTTTTTCATGTTCTTTGTATACTCTGGGTTATTTGGGTGAATGTATTGTTTTGGGAGGTGGTTTGATTTGTTTTAATCATCTTTCTCATCTCTTTGAGGTCACCTGGTCCTGTGTTGCCGTGGAAGCGCGCCCATGAGCAACGCTGACGAGGACCTGGTGTTTCCAATCAGCCTCATTGGGAAAATCCATTTTTGGAGAGGGAGAAATGCATTTCTATTTTGACTGGATTCCAGATTGTTTGTTTCTAGTTTTGTTTTGGTTGTGTTTAAGTTATTGGTAAATTTATAGACACTTTTTAGGTATAGTTTAGAGTATGTTTGTTTGTTTCTAGCTGAAAATGACTCCGCCCCTCTAATTAGTTCGGATGGGAGCCCAGCCTTTAAAAAACCAGGTGGTTGGGATGATAAGGAAGTCTCCCTCTGGCTTTGACAAACATGTGGTGCTGTAAAACTGAAATGTAATGTATGAAACTGAAAAGAAAAGATAAAAGCTACCGAGTGCTCGACAACTGCAGACTCCAGCCTCCTTCCTCCGTGGCCTCAAACTAACAGTACAATAACAGTACACACATGTAAACATATTTGCACTGTTGAATAACTATAACAGAACAATATTAGTTGGAAGAAAACATTTTCTATGCAGGTGGGCACAAATCAATAGCCTGATAAACCAGACTAAATGTGAGATTAAATGTGTTATTTAGTCTGGCCCTGATGAATGAGACATTGGAAGATTGTTGAGAACAACCCGTTGTTTTTCAAACCATGTCTGTGCCTATTGGCCAACGCTCTGACCATTGAACGCAACTGACTGTGGCGTAGTAAGTGCGACAGAAAGCTGGTAGGTGAGTGTAAACAAACAGCCTGTCGGTAAAACGGCGAATACGTCCTTCTTAAAAATGAATAGGCGTAAAGCCTCCTTCTGCTCACGTTTCGATGAAAAACCCCAAGTCTAATCCTTCCAAAACTGATTCCAAAGCTGAGTCAAGCGACAACTGTCTTGTTGTCCTTTCTGCAGCTTTGCAAATCTTTGTCGTCCCGCCCTCAAAACCCTGCCCGCTTTTCAAACAGAAATCAATGCAATAGGACGACAAACAATGTTTGCCATGTTTAAAAAAAAAGGTATTAAATGACACAGGGGTATTAGTTATTTTCAGTATTAATTTTTCACTTTTTGTAGCATTTAGGGGGTAAAATGCTTGTGTGTAAAAACTGTAAAGCCTGTGTGTAAAAAGTTATGTATGATTATGATTATTATTTTAAAAAATGTATATTATTTCTACCTCCTTTATAATCAGATAGGCCTGCATGGATAATTTTATGACAATTTGAACTGTACAACACATGATCTTCTCATTTTAGTGGGCGGAACCTCAGGCACAGTTGTTAATTGTTGTTAATTATTAACTTCTATTTGTGTCCTGTTTTTGCTCACTTATTTTCATGAGTAAATTACTTTTTCCTAATTAAAACTAGTGTTGCACCGATTAAATTTTATGCCCCGATACTTGGCTGTGCAGGATCTGCAGATACCGATACCATCTGTTTAAAATTGATGCGTGTGTGTATATATGAAGAACTGCATTAGATTACATTAGAGTCAACTTTATTGTCATTACACATGTACAGGTACAAGGCAACAAAATGTAGTTTAGGTCAAACCAGAAGTGCAAAAGCAGCAAGTGCAGAATAAATAATGGTTCCATAAATACAGGACATGGGTATTTCTACTGAATGAGTATAGAGATGAATACTATTATAAATAATGAATATAATATATAGATCACTAGTGTTATGAACTAAATTTACAGCTGGATATGTACCAAATATAATATACAGATGGATATTACTATTAAAAAAAGGTTTTTACAGTTATGTACAATAGCATAATATACAGATGGGTTTTACTATAAAATGAATAAATAGAGTTTGGCCAGAAGCTATCTAAATTAAAGTGCAGTGGAAGGTAATTGCATATTACAGTTAAAGTACGTTAGTGCAGATGTAAATGTAAACAATTGCTGCAGTGAATAAACAGTCGGCAGTGCAAATATAAGCAGTCGGCAGTGCAAATCAATAATAAGTCAAAGTAAGTAGTGCAAGATGCATAAAAAGAATTGTTACAATAGTAACAGTCAGGAGTGCAGGTGAACTTTACAGTCTTTAAAAAAAAAAAACAGAACAGAATAGCAAAATGGTGGTAGGTGTGAGGAAGGAGAGTAGAGTCCATCAGTGAGGGTTAGAGTTCAGTAAACAGACAGCTCTGGGGAAAAAGCTGTTCTTTAGTCTGCTGGTTCTGGTCCGGAGGCACCTGAACCGCCTGCCGGAGGGTAGGAGAGAAAGCAATCTGTGGGCTGGGTGGGATGAGTCCTTAAGAATGCCGTGGGCTCGATATAGGCAGCGTTACTACTACTACTACTTGAATGTAAAATAATTGCCATCATGGCTTTGTCAAGTGCTGCCTACCTTTGTGAAGCAGGAAAAAAAGATTAATACAAAGTGAATCCAGTTCAACTTTTTATTTCCTACCAGGAATGGGTGACAATAGTTGAACAAACCTTTGGCTGTCAAAATGGTATCAGTGCCCTATTTGTTGGTACTCGCCGATGCCGATACCACTATTTTAGTGCTGGATCGGGGCTCCACCTGATACTGGAATTGGTATCAGTGCAACACTAATTAAAACATTTCATCCTAACATACATTTACTAATTACGGTAGTAAAATGTGGTCATAAAGGGATGAACATTGGTAGCAAAGATACTCATGTAAGCTGTGGTATGTGATAGAGGCTCACTGCTCATCTGGAAGGTTGTTAATAAATTACCTCGAAAAAGTTACACTGGAAGGTTGAAGGAAGGATGAAATTTGAATGTGATGACTACTAAAATATATGTATTACCTTTTTTACTAGAATACAATAGAAAATCCCTTTATTGTCCCACAATTGGGCAATTATGGTATAACAGAGGCAGAAGCGTTAAAGCCAAAGTGGTCATTAAAAGTGTATAGAAATAACATAACATAATAACTGAGAGATAACTTAAGAATAGAACTTAAGAATAAATAATAAATATACAGCTGGGGACATTTTTACACTAGTGGAAAAGGGAAAATAGCAGCAACACCAGTGATGTAAGATAAAAGAGAAGTAGAACTTTCAATACATCACAGTTTATTTTTTTAACATTGATGTTCGTCTTGCTTTCAGGTGAATGAGGCTTTTAACATTTAGTTTGGTCTGAAAACACTGTGATTAAATGGTCCTCTGTGTGATGCTTTTCAGAGGTAAAATACATCTATACTTCCTGCTCCCACAGAAGGCAGGACGGCAGGTCAGAGTTCTAACCACTATGAGCTTCAGACCTGAATCACAGAGCCTGGGGCTCTGGTATCCAATTTACTTGAGATGCTACATCCAAAAAAGCCTTAGCAGGAAGTCTCACATAATTTAATGCTGTGTAGCTCCTCAGCTTTGGCCCATCCTGGCTGATTGTGGAATGGAAATCGAAGATTTATAACTCCTAGAGGAGCCGCTAATCACTAGAGACAAGAGGCTCTGGAAGAGGGATGAATGGAGAAGAGCTGCTTTACTGACCATTTCACACAGGGATTACTCACTAGGCTTGCTCATAGGTACACAATTTGACATGCAGGCTCCCACACCATCAAACAAGCTCATTCTGACATGACACTCATACCTGAACACACTGCCTGCATCCCTCCTTCAACACAACAACCGTCTTGGGAGGATGTGGGGAAGCCAATGCACATTTCCTCCTTCTTGTCTTGACATTTTTGTTTTACAAGTGTTACAGGCTTGAAACATACACACAACAGAAAGAAACTGCCTTGCAGGTGGCCTAAAATAACAATATGGGTGAGGAGAAAGAAAGGTTGTGAGCACACTTCTCTCTGAAACCTTGAAAATGGGATCAGAGTGCAGTGCAGTTTTGGAGAAAAGGGAAAACTACCTTGTTGAATTTCTTTGGGTCTGATTTTATTTGACAAACAACAGCTGCTGCAGAGTAATATGAGGTGAGACAGATTCCTACTGATGGGATTAAAAAGAAGAGTAGGATAGGCAGAAAGACAGGAAATATTTTTATATTGAGGCCCATGTTTATCCTGTTTAATAATATTAAAAGTAAGAATATTGGAAACTTTTAATGGAGGTCAAATAATTCATTTTATACCAAGTCTTAATTTCACTCCTCGGAGCTCCTGCAGTATTGTTCCTGTAAAATATACCCAGGAATGTCAGTGTCCACAGCCTCTGCTTCCCTTAAAAAATCCCTTTCAGGCTAGAAACTCTTTGATGTGACCGGGAGCTGCTATCTCAGGATGTCCTTAAGGCCTGCAGATGGACAGAGCCCAGTACGAGGAGGACATGCTTTAATTTACACTGCCAACGCTTGTAGAGATGACCTTCACACCTTTTGCGATCCATCAAGATCCTCTTACAGGACCTGCTGGAGCCAAATTGGGATGTTGGGTTTTGCAAGTAAATATTTTCCCATGCAGAGCATATCATTAAAACCCCAAGGCTTTTTATTTCTAAGCAACAAAATTAGATAATTGTAATAAATCATATTACTGGTTACACTTAGTTATCCAAAGACGTCTTTTGTTTTGCAATTGATAAAAACAAGTCTCCTTAATTCCCACTATTTATTGCACATTCAATGAATAAAGAATATAAGTTATAAAATAATAACTTTGTAACAATACAAGTGCAAATCACTAATGTAGAAAAAGATGAACAATTCATAAAGAAATTACTGTACTGCGAATGTGTTAAAAGACACAACATATCAAGTATCATGTACAATTGATCTTTTTTTTTTTTTCCTCTCTTTCCTCTTCTTCGTGTGAATAACCTCCACCATCTGGTAGATAGTGTAACAGCTTAATCAACCGTTGTATTTTTGTACTAATAAATGTATAATTAATTGTCATGATCGGTTTAACGAATCTGACCCACATGCAGAGAAGGTTTATTGAGGGGGATAAAACAGGAGTTGGATCTGGAACTCAGTGAGCTGGTAACCCGGAACTGGAAGTGAGAAGGGAAGTTCAGTGGTCAGTTCAGGTACCGTGGGAATCTTGGAAGCACTTAGATTTGCAAGAATGGGACTCACGTTAGAGGGGGGCCTTGTTAGTCCCTGAATCCCGTCTGTGTGGTGTAAATCCAGAGAATAGTGCACACGTTGGAGGGCGGACAGGTTGACAAGCGTTGGACCCGGAGAAGTAATGGAGCGGACTGTCACTCGGATTTCCGATGGGTACTTGAACGGAACATTTGGAGGTTTTCCCCTGCTCAGTGTAACTCGGTTTTTTCCTTCCAGGGGAGAGAAGGTCCAGGAATCCAGTAACACAGGAAAGCTTCCTGCCAGGAAGCAAAGACAAAAAACTCGTCAGACTCAGAGAAACAAAGCTCAGGTTGGACTCAGCTTAACTCAGCTTGGCTAGAGTACCCAAAACTGGCAAACACTCTGGCATCGAGGTAGTGACGGTCCACTGCTCAAATACTCCTCCAGATATGGTCCAATGAGCCGCAGGTGTACAGGGAGGGACAGCGAAGACAGGACACCTCCTGGTAGTGGAAAATGAAGACACACAAACAGGCCACAAAAACTGGATTCCTAACATTAATACTCATAGATTTGCAGAGTTGTCGTCTCGTAACTTGTATTTGTAAATTCTAAACTTTAATTTTCAAAGATGAAACATATGATGTTACATATCTGTAAGAAGTGACAAGGGAAACATATAGTTCTTGTATGTAATTATGTATATTGACTTACATTAACAAATTTAGATATCTAGGCATACATTTTTATTGACAGTTTTCTTAAACCATATCTATGTTGGCACTTGTATTTCACCCCTCTTAGTGTAATGATTTCTGTCTATTCCTGCCTGAGAAGCTGCTGTGTGCAGTCCCATAAGGTTACTCCTTCCTCCCTTTGCTTGGCTGGAAATCAAGGTGTGAGCAGTTACACCTGCAGCAATGCCATTATTGGGAGATGCTGTGCCTAGGCTGACCACTATTTATTCCTGGCTCTCCCTCTTGTTAGCCTCCAGATTCTTGAAGGCCAATTTTTTAGGTAAACTGTCTAAACTTTCTAGTTTTTGCTTCCTGATATAGACATGTGTCATTCCTGTTTCCTTCTGCCTGCCTTTGCTTAACCTGAATGGTTCTCCTGCCAGTTAGATACTCATGTTGGCTTCTATTCTGACTTTAAACCAGTAAAATGACGAGGCCATCAAACAATGAACATACTTTTCTCTTAACGTTTAGACTGCATCTTTGGCTTTGGGTTTTTGAGTTTGCTGTAAGGTAAATCTCTGGGCCTGTCTCAGGTCTTTTGCAGTCTATCAACAGTTTGTCTTCCAGGAATGTCACATATATTTCAACTCATCTTATCAACTCAAAGCAGCTTCACTGTCCCCGGAAAAGCAAAGCATCCCTGACAAAGTGATGTTGCAACGTCTCTTGTTTCACAGTGGTTATATAGTGTTTTCAGAATGATGAGCAATGTTAGTTATTCACCACACAAAACATTTAGCATGATAGCGAGAAATGTTATGACTCACCTCTCCAGAGAGCTGTTTCACAAAAGCAGAATTTTGAATTCTGAGATAAACAGATTAAGCCACACTTGACCATAGAATAATCAGTTCCTAGCTTCATCCATTTCACAAATTCCAAGCAAGACTCAGGAAGTTCGGTCATGTCAGATTTTTCTCAGATTCAGATAGTTTATTCGGTCTACAAAATACAATTCATAATACAAACAGGATCATAAATCATACAATGACTGAAAGGGTGTAGGTTGAAGTAAACAGGTACTTTCTATATTTGCCAAACCCTATTCCACTGTTTTAACATAGTTCCCAGAAAATTAAACAAAACTAAAACAGTTTTCCAACAGAATCATAGTATTTGCACGTTTGCATATTAAAAAGAGGATTTAAAAGTGCAATATGTCAGGACTCCTGTCTGTGTGTTTGTGTTTCTGTGTTTGTCTCCCTTCCGCCACGAGGAGGCGCCTGGCTCTGGTCCGCCTCCTCACACACCTGCTGATGGTTTCCTCGTTAACAGCGCGTTCTTAAGCTGCTGACTGCCACTACCTCAACGCCGGAGTATTTGCCAGTTTGGGAAGTCATCCTGCAAACTGGATTTTTCTGACCTTCTCTCCCTGGAAGGATCAACTGAGCTACAAACTGAGCTGGGGTTCAAACAAGAGGTTTGGATCAACTTTCCCCAAGAGATCGTTTGAGCCTCGCACTGAGAAAGGGATTAATCTCCACTACGACCCGTTCAAGTACCGCAGGAAATCTGAGTGGCAGTCTGTTTCTCCGTTCACCTATGACAACCGCATTCTGGGTAAACCCTGTTCCGCCCTCCACCGAATCAGACAAACACTGGAACTACAGCATACAGACTGGACTCAAGGATTCAACAACTTCTCTGGAAATGTGAGTCAGAAACCAAATCCTCTTCTCCAAGTTCACGAGTCAAATTTCCCACTGAGCCTGAACTAACCGCTGTGTCTTCCCCTCACTTTTCAGTTCCGGTTGAGCAGTGTTTAGAGCAACACTCCTCTCTGAATTATCTCCTCAATAAAACCTGTTAAACCTTTTCCCTGGTCTCCCTGTTTGGTCTTCTGCATTTGGGTCTGAACCTTAGTAAAATCATGACAAAATATAATTTATTTGGTTTCTTGATGGCCTTTTTTGCACTTTGATGTTATAGGTAAGTAGGTATGAAAAGCCCGGTTTAAGTAATCCAGGTAAATGTGTGTCCACAGCTTTCTTGAAGAAACCATGAGGTCGATCACAGAGCCATTGATGTAGCAGACTGTAGTGGGTAAATGCTTACATAGCTTAAATTATTGTAAAATGCCAGACAGAGAACCCATAATTCAGTCAGACAAAATAGGGGAAAATAAAAAGATTTATTTAAAGAACTCTGCAGAAGCTGCAGGAAAACGCTCAGGAGGGGAAACAGGAACCTCTGGGAAGTAGTGGTTGGGTCAGTGGTTGGATTGATTTGAACCAAAGCCCACTATCCTTCTCAGGAGGGAAAGGAAGAATTTGTAGGGTCCTCTGAGCAGTGCTTGACTGTTAAAAGGAGAAATAAGTTCACATTTGCTAAGGTATAGAGCAGATTACAGCATAAGGAAAAAAAGAAATTATGTTTTTCAAGGACAGCTCTTGGCTTTTTGCTAAACTATTTTAAACATGATTTATGTATGTAACAGTGTTGAGTTTTCCAATTTCAATTTCCTAATCAAAACAATGAAATATAGGTGAGGGGTGTTTTGAATAGAGAGTACTGGCATGTGTATATATTAGCTAAAATAACTTGTGGTTACAGGCTATTTTTATTAGTTTTAAAATTAGTATAAAACAAGCTTTGGTCTGTGGGAACATGCTCATTTGGCTGAGCTCTTTGCCTTATGAAGTCCTAAAAAGGTTCAAAACATTTATCTTTTAAATGCATAAACACTCCAATATTTGCATTTCTTATTCTTAGATACTTTTTTTTGGTTTACTTTTTAGAAAAATCAGAATTTAGACTGATCCCTTCACATTTTTTGATTTTTGTTTGAAAAGATTCTGGCAGGCACAAATAATTTTCCTTCACCATTCTGAGCAACTTTTTTTTCCTATTATGGGGTAGAAATGTATTGTATTGATTTAGTCTATCGTGATGAATTGCAAATGATTTTGATTTAACTTCACTGCCAGATTAATTATGTTTATTAATCATTTTTTTTTCAGTAAGACCTTTAATCCAAAAATATGATTAAAATCCCTAACTGGGTAGAACAACATATCGTAGTAGAATTTTATTTCCATATCGCTCACCTCTTGTCTATTATATAAAATCCTTATAAAGAACATTGAAGATTGAGGCATTTTGAAAAGCACTTTAGATTTCTGTGTGGGGGTCACTGGCTTCACAGGTGCAGTTCTAATTTTGCACTCCTCTGAGAACCCAGGAAGACCTGAAATCCATCCAATGATGAATTGATTGTAATGACGTTCATTAATGTCTTAAACTGAGGTGGAATGTCAATAAGGTCAGTTTTGAATAAGCTCCCATAAACGCCCACACAGACATTTTGCACACATCTGTAATCCTCTAGAATGTTTTTATAGTGACAAGTGGTCTCTGCATACGATTCTGATTGGACTAAAGTGACTCTAGAAGCTGTAACATCATCACGGTCATTTCAGCCTGCTCACAAAGAGCCATTAACCTGGTGGGTTGGCTCCAAAAGCTGAAGGAATTTGGCCCCTGCGCACTATTTTTGACGGAAGCATCTGGATGGGGCCAATTTGATCTCAACCTGAGTGGAACTGAGACAAGCCCACGCATGGAGCGCACTGGACCAAAAGGGAAAAAAGAAAAAAAGAAAAGCTTGCTGGCTGACCACTTGTGTATGATGGAAAAAGGAAATAATAGGTGGGTATGGGTGAAAAGACGGCTTCTCAAGTACAGGATGTTGTTGTAGCAGGTAGCCAGTCATCCAATTTCCTGCTTCCCAAAGAAAACAAGAGCTGGAGCTCCTGAGTCCCCAGACTTACAATGGTGGGCCTATGCTCCGACTCTGGCCGGCCAAACAAAGCCTTCAGAGGTTACTGCCCTTTCTGCTAGTCTTCGGGGACAGGAGCCGGTGGGAGGGTTTGTCCATGCACACGTACACGCAAGCAGACTCGGGGTCAAGTGTTACTGTACGCCTGACCCTGGAGGGCCCCCGCTGCAGCTGCTGGGGGTGGAACAACTCCAAGTCAATCCTGTCCCCCACCCCTTCACTCACCCTCTATTAGGGTCTATTATTGTATTAGTGGTAATAGTAATCCAAATAAACCATGTCCAATTGTAATGATAGTATTAATATCAGCAGTGTAAACTAATGAGGCTGGAATGTTGTTCTTTGGCTGTGGAGGGTTCTCTAAAAGGCACTGGGGTGGTCAGATTCATGGATTAGATATGTCAAAACATCCAAGACAGCTAGGATAAAGGCTTCTCTTTTTACTTCATATATAGACGAACATAGAATTTTAATTATCTTAAACTTGTTTTTCTACAAAGTCAATAAAGTTTCAACAGCTCTTTCTTCTGTGTAAACTGTGTAAACATCTCTAGTTAAAAGCTGGGATTTAAAAATGGGGAAAAAATGAGACCACGATCAGCCAAAGTTTTTCCACTTTAGATATAATAAATATCCTCTGTAATCCAGATAAATAAAACAAAAAAACTTCTAAGTTAAAACATGAAATATTAAAAGATAAAACTGTCTGGTTGTGAAAATAAGTTAAACCTAGGATATAGCTGCACCGTTCAAAAAAGTGCCTCAATTTAGACTTCTTTTTTTTTTATTTACCCAAATCTGAATTTTTATGACAGACTCAAATGCACTAATTCATTTGTTTATTGTTTTGTAGAACAGACCAGGTCCATTTGTCTCTGCAGTTAAATCAGGTTTATCTTGCAGGTTGCACCTACTCTTTAATAACCCTCCATGTAGAAATACACTTCTTCTTTGTGTGTCCATTACAGCAGACACTGTTTTCAAAGCTTTTTTAAAGTGTTGTGGGCTTTAATTTAAACATTAGCTTTGCTCCTAACGTGTAGCATGTAAATCTTTTTGAAAATGTGGATTACTTTATGCCCTAAATCTGTTCCTACTGACTTCTAAAACGGATCTCTTAAGACTATGATGTCAAAATAATTGCTCAAAAACTAATTAGACTTAAACAAAAGTAAAAATTATTTTTCATAAATGTCTTGGCTAAATTTTATCCTCCATGTGCAATATTAATCGTCCGACCTATATGAATCACATTTCACTCTTTTGAAGGCGTCAAAATTTAGATGTTTTATGCTGTATTTATACTTTCTTCGCTGCTTTGTATCGTTAACTGTATGTTGGTTAAAAGTCTGGTCATTTGTTACATATTACCTAAAATATTATGCTGATAATAAGAATCGTCACAAGTTAACAACGTTATTAACTAGCCAGAAAATCTAGCAGCAGTGGAATGTTTTGATTCTCTCTTTCAAATGTGACTGTCAGCTTGTGACACAAATGTCTAGCTAAGTTTTGATCCCTAAAAGTTGTGAATGAAATGTCCAAGATGCTCTGTGCTGTATTACAGCATGTCTATACTCAATGTCTCTTTGGAGGTACACTAGAGGCCAAGCAATCATCTGAAATACAACCCTACACTTATGATGCATCATGCTGCCATGCTTCACCAGAAACATTTCTTGTCTTTCCGCAAGTTCATAGTTAATTACCTTGTGTCACTCTGTTAGCAATTCGTTTGTCTTTAAACGATCAGTCCGACACAACAGTGAAAGTTGAACATGTGACAGGAATAGTCACACTGAGAAAATAATCATAATCTAGCGGAGTGCTTTTATCTAAAGATCCGGCATTTGCCTTGGATTAGGTGTAAAGGACATTTGCCAATGACAGGCATTTACATTAGAAAAATCATGAAGAAAACCTGGAATTAGCTTGTTTAATTTCAAGTGCCAATTATCTAATTTTATATTGATCAGAGAAAATTGCGACTCCGTTGGCAACTATCTCATTATTACTCAAATTAAGGGGAACCGCTCCTTATTTAGACTTTTTACTATTTCTAGATCGTTTTGTCAGTGCCAAAACTTTGCAACAATATTTAACTTTTGATTTCCACCACCAACAGGTATTTATGTGGTATTATAGCATCGTTATGCTAATTTCTCATTATCTGGATGATTTTGATTTGCAGAACAAGGTTGGCATTATCTTATATGTCAGAGACACCTACCAATAATTATGGAGTGTATGATGAATCTGTTTTTACCTTTAGCTAAAGCCAATTTTATAAAAAGCATCACAATCCTCTCATTGTGCAAATTAATCATCTGACATATATGATATCACAATTTCCCTTTTTAAGGCTAAAATATAAAGTTTTATGCCATGTAAAAACTATATATTTCTATCTGTCTGTCTATTATTTAATGTATTTGTTAAAGTCTGATTTTTACATATTTACCTAAAAAATGCTGATAAATAAAAATCAGTCACAAGTATTAACAACGTTATTAATAGCAGAAAAAATCAGCAGGCAGTGGGAAATGTTTTATTCTCCTCCTTTCAAAAGTGACTGGTAGCTTGTGACACAAATATTTAGCTAAGTTTTGATCCCTAAAATGTATTAATGATGAACTGATGCAAGGACACTAGCGTATCAGTGCTTTATACAGTCTGTCTAATACTCACATGTCTCTTTGGGGGTAACACTAGAGCTTCAGCAATCATTTGACATCAACCCGTACAGCTTATGATGCATCATGCTGCATGTATCATTACGAGAACACATTTCTTAGTTTTCCGCAAGTTCATATGTTAATCTCCTTGTGTCACTTGCTGTTAAAGCAATTTTTGTTTGTCTTTTTAAAAACGATTACGTCCGACACAACAGTGAAAGTTGAACATGTGACAGGAATAGTCACACTGGAAAAAAATCAAAATCTAGACGAGTCATTTTTTTCTTAAAATAAGTGCATTTGCCCTTGGATTAAGGTAGTAAAAGAGACATCTTGCCAATGGAACAAGGCAATTTACACTTAAGAAAAATAATAAGAAAACAGAATAGCATTGTTTAATTTCAAGTGCATATTATCTAATTATCTTATTTATCAGAGTAAAAATACTCATTCCGTTGGCAAACTATCTCATTATCTACTCAAATTAAGGGGAAATACACTTAATTTAAGACATTTTTACTTATTTCTAGATCGTTTTTCCAGTGCAATAACTTTGGGCAGAAACAAAATAATTTACACTTTTGCTTTCCACCACCAAAACAGGTATATTATGTTATTATGAGCATCAGTTATGCTAATTTCCCTCCATTATCTGGGATTCATTTTGATTTTGCAGAACAAGTTTGGTTCCAAATAGATAGATCTATTTATTAGGCATCTTTGTTTGTATTGAATGTTAAATGAATGATCACCTCAGCACAATTAGGAGACAAGCGCCACTGCTCTGGGATTTTTTGTTGTTGATTTTTTTTTAAATTAAACTGAATAAAATCATTTTTTGTGGTACAGTAAAGCCTAAATAGAGTTTACACAATACATTTTGGGGTCAAGCTGATCAGGAAGTATAAAGTTTTGTAATGTTCATTAATCATTACAGAGAACATATGACTTCATACATGTGGGTTCACCTACTGTATGGAAAGTTGTACAAAACAGATATTCCTTTAAATCTGATAGACTTGGAGAAGTATTACAGGTACAGAGAAAAAAAAAATTCAGATCCACATGTGGTTTGCTGACATACTCCTATGAGTAGATGATGAAAGTAACCAAACCCGTCTTGCAGAAGCATAAATTAGAAATGATGTGCACACTTCAGCAACCAAGTGAGTAAAGTTTTCTATTTATTGTATTTTACCCAAAATATATCTTTTTATTTTTCCATTAAACTAATTAGGATAAATATCACAGTAAAGGTGCAAAAAGTGTTATAAATAAGCATTGACATATATTTCTTTATAACAACATGACTCTTTATTTTAAAGGTATATGTCTTTAAATCCTTCGTGAGGCAACATGCCTGAAGTTTGCCGCTCCACTTGTTTATCCATTCGACAGTCGCATCCAAAGTAAGGCTAAAGACCTTCTCCACAAGCCTTGATTATAAAAGCAGATTCAGTGACAGGAAACATTCTTGAAATAACTCCTCTCCTTTGAACACAACCGTCTCTGTGGGCAAAGAGCAATAAGAAAACATTGGTCAGTGTTCCAAGCAGGCACTGACTTCACCCTCAGCACTCAACAGCAATATTCCTACAACAGGCTTCCAGAAAATTCGGCCAAGTGTTTAATTCAAGCGAGCAGGCATGCTTATGTGGCATAAAGTTAAAATTATCCCACTTTTCTGGATGTATTTATAATGCTGTAACAAGAGCAGCTGCATTACGCTGTTTCCACTGAAACACATTTCCATTTCTATTACCTCAACAGGATTAATACCTCGAATGCCTCAAAAATATACCAGTTGGCATTCTTGTCATTACTGGATTAGAACATAATTCTAGTTTCTTTAAGGTTACTCTGAATCATCTCTATTACTCTCATTCAGTTACTTGGAAAATGAGAAATAGGCTTTTTTGTGGTCATTTCTTTTGCCACATGCAAAATTGATGACTCTTAAAACTGAAAGTGAGGATTTGATTTTGGATTTAGGGGAGAAGATGTGGAGCAGTTATCTAGTCAAATCCAATGGAGAATTGTTCATAATATACTGAAATCGTTAAAAATGCCCAAAGGGGCAAACTTTGTTGAACAATAGGATATTTCAGCTTGGAAATGAATTACTGCTGCAAAAATATCAACTGTACACTTTTAATATTTGAAAGATATCCCAATCAAAGACGATATGATACATTTGAAAATAATGAAAACTTCTACTATAATGGTACAGTTCTTTCATTTTCTATATATAACATGTGTTTAATAATATTAAACGAGAAATAAAATATAAGGTAAACATTTAATACATTTATTTAAAAAATAAGCGAATACGTTTTCAGACAGCTTAAACTCTTCCATATTTAGTTACATGAACTCAAATAAATGTGAGTCTTACTGAGATTTTATATGACTAACCTTCACAAAATAATCCATTGGATTTTACTTTGTGCAGACAACAAACATGAGTGTGCATTTGATCTCAGCCCCTCTTTACTCTCATAATTAAATGACAATGGTTGCCGTATATTTTTAAATACATTTAATTAGTTTGTTTTACTGATTACATTTCTCGCTGCTTAACTGTGTTGCTTGCTGGTGAAGGTTCTCAGTCATCCAGGTCATAATCATTCCGAAAAAATTTAAAACAATCCACTGGACTTGGTTTCCAAGTTTGAAGACGTCTCGCTTCCCATCCAGGAAGCTTTTCCAATTCAAAATGTCAGCGTTGACTGTGTTTCTTATTTACATGTAGATGAAGTTATTGATGGAGCTACCATGGCCTAAACACTGGTTTCTACTTTCTATTCACTTAGAAGGTACCTTTGGGTCCCTGCCTGTGTTGTCTGTGGGGTGACTGTCCTCTGAAGTCCTACAGTAGGCTGTGCTCCATCTTCCACCCTATAGGGCATTATATAGTGGTTATGCCACACATATATGTGTCTGATCGTCTAGTTGATTAAAAAATAGTTGTCTCAACATTTCTCACAATGCACTTTATTAAGCAGAGGTCATCCATGGTCACTGGATGAGCACATATATCCCATATTGCTTTCTGGAAGGTCTCCTCGCAAACCATTATAGGATTTGTTGTGGCGGCGTTAAATAACAAAGATGGCGCAGTCACTGTGTGCGGAGGTGGAGTTACATGACCAACGGGGAATGAAAAGTATGGATCATCTGTCTGAACAGTCAGTCAACTGAGTTCACTATATAGTCCACTATATAGTCCCCGCTATATAAGGTGATCAAGGCAGCTAGGGGTTAGGGCAGACGTTTATACACCGTCCTAGTTGATTATGGCAGATAGCTTCTCCCGTTGAGCTATTTTCCACTGGAGGTTCTCTCATGGTTCCTCTCCACTCTCAGCCTCAGTCAAGTTTATTTATAAAACCCATTTCATACAACAATCTGGGCTGATGGGTCTTCGACTTGAAGGGATCAGCTGGAACCCCTTAGAACTTTTTACCAACTGGCATTAGATGATCAAACACATTTACTTTCACTTTTTTGGGAGGGAAGTGTTGGCCTAGTGGTTAGAGCAGTACGCTTGTGCTCTGAGGAGGTTTCAAGTACCCGGTTGTATCCACACAGCCTCCACTCTGGGTCTCTGAGTGAGGCTTTTAACCCCACACTGCTCCCTGGGCGCCGCACAGTGGCAGCCCACAGTTCCCCAAGAGAATGAGACAAAAAGAGAGGTAAATTTCTCCAGTGTGAGATCAATAAAGTTTAATTATTATTATTTAAATACATAGAAATTTTTTATTGTATATCATAGGATTAAATCAAATTGTTTGGACTACATTACAATGAAGTGGATTGTTTTAAAGTAGGGCTGCACAGTGGAACATTTGGTGGTAGGGTTTCTCACACCTTGAGTCCCAGTCTAAGGACTTTTTGGACTGACTTTGCATGACCTCTGGGTGCATGGGTGTGTTTCCCCCCAGGTACTTTGGTATTCTCCCATATTCCAAAAAAACATGAATGCAGGTTGAATTGGTGTCTCCAAATTGTCATTAGTTCTGACTAAATATGTGCAGTGTATCTACATATCATCTCATGAGAGCTGGATTTAGGAACGATATCCCGACTCCTGATCCTTCCTTAACCCTAAACCTGTAAGAAGATGCAAATGGAAGATTAAACCATATTTGAACAAAGAGTGATAAATAGATATGAACTGTATGGGATTCATCTGTTGATGGATTTTGTGCGTCATTAAAAAGAGCCTTAAGAAGTCAAATGCGCAGTTTATTTGAAGTCATGTAGCTGAAGGTTATCTGACAGACCTGCAAAAGACTTTCTTGCTCTTGTGCAAAATGCTATGTGTGAGGTGAAACTGCCAATGCACATTATTCTGAACACACAAAAACTTTAGAGTGACTTCCACGGTGGCAACACCATGACGTGAGAATGCTTTACTCTGCTGGGACTAAGGAGGCTGCCAATGAGAAAATAGATGGAGCTCAGTTTAAAACAAAAATAGAAAACTGTTTAGACGCTGCAGATTATACTATTCCGAAATTTTTCCATTAGCTTCTGGCTGGAGAACAATTTGAAAACTAACATACAACACTACAAGAAGGTTTATCTGAATGGCAGCCTCTCCAGTAGAAGAAGTTTGGAGTGTGGAGTTCCACAGGGCAGCTGTTTAGGTCCTTTACTTTTTTCAATCTTTACTAATGATCTAGCTTGGGCTACAAAAAGTGCCAAAACTGTCCTGTACGCAGATGATACCACTTTGTATTATACTGCACCTTCATGTGGTGAATTAAATCAGGTTTTGAGCCGAGAATTGAATGTTGTATATGATTGGGTGGTGAGTAACAAACTGGCCCTCAACATCTCTAAGACTAAGTGCATGGTAATTGGTTCAAGGCACAAGCTGTCCGCAAGCCCAAAGCTTGACTTAAAGTTTTGTGACTTGACGTTTCAACAAGTTGAAAGTGCCAAACTCCTTGGTGTGATGGTAGACTGTTCTCTCTCTTGGTCTCACCACATTAATTATATTATTGTGAAAATGGGAAGAGCAATTAGTACCGCAAGGAAATGTTGCTCTTTTATGGCCCATCCCCTTTTATGTCAAATAGTTCAGAGTCTAGTGTTGTGTCATCTTGACTATTGCTCTACAGTGTGGACATCTGCTGCCAGGGGTGAACTCAAAAAGCTACAGGTTGTTCAGAACAAGGCAGCACGGTTGGTACTGGGCTGCCACATTAGATCTAATGTCAACCAGATGCATTCCTGCCTTTCCTGGCTTACGGTTGAGCACAAGTTGCTTTTTAATACACTTATCCTGTTTAAGTCAGTCATGAGCAGTAATGTTCCTGCTTTTATATATTCACAAATTGTTTATAGTAATTCTGTTCATGACCACAACACTAGAGGTTCTTGTAATGGGCAGCTTGTTTTACCAGGTCCAAAAACCAATGCTCTAAAGAGATCCTTTATATATAGATCATTACATCTTTGGAATAATCTCACTACATCCGCTACACTGAAAGTAAATTATCTTTTAAAAAGAATCTGAGACTCCATTTGATGCCCTGAAGTGTTTTTGTTTTATTGACTGTTTTATTATATTTGTTCTTGTTTTATTGGCTGTTTTATTTTACTTGTTCTTTTGTACTTCCTATAGTAATTTTAAGAAATTACATTTTTGGAAATGTTTATATTTGTAACTGTTTTTTACTGTATGTTTTTAATGTGGACCCCAGGAAGACTAGCTGTTTGCCATGGCAATAGCTAATGGGGATCCTTAATAAAATTACAAAATTACAATTAAAAATTACACTACAAAATATATAAAGAAATGTCAAATTCTTTATTAGCTTGGCAATATAACTTTACTAGCATTAGCTTTGTATTATATTCTACTAATAGCAAACTATTCACTACATTGTTGATGATAATAACAAAACTAAAGAAATCAGACTTCTCAAATGTATGAAAAGTGGGAGGGCAGAGCTTGTTTTGTCAGTGCCATGCACAAGGCAATGTCTACATGTAGACATGCTCTAATTTTTTGTACCTGTAGTGTTAAACATCAGTCTCACATTAGAATATCATTTCAAAAGGAAAAAGGTATTTCAGTGCACTGTCAGTCAAGGTGGGATCATCCTGTCTTACATACTTAGACAAAAGAAGAACCTCAAAATTCAGATTTAAATACAAAATAATAAAAATTGTGATTGATCGATTCATCAAAATAAAAAAAAATTTCATAAAAAGTATTAAAACATATAAAGTTTACACAACCTCCCATTGAATAAAATGATAAATCTACACAAATAACACAAAACTGAAAAAAATATTATTATTAAATAAAAATTTACTAAATTATGTTTTAGTAAAATGAAATACTAATTTTGATTTTTTATTAATAAAGTAATTCTGAATTTTTTTTCCCCCCCATATTAATGCACTTCGCTAATGAACAGTGAGCCAGCATACCTGTCAACAGGTACAGAGGTCTTACTGAACATTTCCTGAACATTAAAGAAAACACCTGATTTCAGTGATTGCCTCAAAGTGTTGCTTGACAAAACTCTTTACTTGTATTATTAATTAATATATGAATATGTATGTATTTATATGTATACAAAATCATAGTCATGATTTACATTTTTTTTATTTATTATTACTTTTAACAATTTCAATTTATTTTACTGGCAGCTGATTTTTTTTCTGTCTTCCATGGAAGGGTATGTAAACTTTTAAGCACAACTGTATTTATTATCATAAAAAAAACAAATTTTTTGTGCATTTTTTTCTTATTTTCTTTCTTGATTTTTTAAGGCCCCCCCTTGTTCCCCCTGTTTGGCACCCCCTGGGACTGTGGCACTGTTTTAGGGTACCTCTGCTTTAAGGTAAGGTACTGACAACAGTGTATGAATGTGGAGCTGTTTGTAGGTGTGATTGGGTTAACATGTCTTTTTTCTGAAGTGTTTTAAATGGTTGGCATTACTATAGACAAGCTATAGAAGCTCTCAAATTCACTTAAATGTTAGAATGCACCAGTCAAGACCTAAAAGTTGAAATGTAAAGTTGTTCTCCATCAAGCTTTGAGCTTTGACTCTTACAGTGAAGATCGGGTATAGATTTCCCTCTTTAGATTGCATAAATAAGGATGAATACAAATTCCTGATACCCTTTTTTGAATTCATGCCTTATTTTTGGGGGGTTTTTCATGCAATTCCTCCAAAAAATAATTCAAGTTATTTGTTAACATACGGAGGTTCTAATGTGGTACAGAAATTTAAGAGGACTGTATTTTAGTGGAGTCTCACTAATGTTGGGGCTAATTCCCTCTAACTTGCTCTTTAATACCTCTTCATAACTTTTAATGATAAATGCTCTTATTTCTTCACCAAACTGTCTAAAATAAATTGTTCAGCCAAAAATAAACTCTATACCAAGCGCTCAGCCATAACTCAGAGAAGTCGCAGATGGAAGAAATCAGTTTATGTTACCCGGTTTGCAAAAGATTTATTCTTTTTGTAGAAAAAGTCAACATCTGTGTTTTATCAATGGCATTCAAATTGTATAAAAGGAGCAATAAAAAGACTTGGGGAAAAAAAATCATAAGCAAAAGAAGAAACTGACAAATTATTTAAAGAACGCCTGACTTGGAGGCACTTAGGACTTGGCAACACAAGAACACAAAGTTTTTCCAGGTGGTTATAGTCAAGCATCAAAGGCTGTGCTAACAATACTGAAATGAGATGGTATGTTTCCAAACACACAGTTGATATGACATCGAGACACCAAAAGCTTCTGTCTGTCACCGACCCACACTGGGCTCAAGTTTCATTCATATTTAAACAGTCAGAGCAAAAAAAGAGCGGCTGTCAGTCTGAGTGTTTATCAGTAAAATGTCAAAAAGGGCTCATTACGTCAACTATGTACATCAGAAAACAGTAAAAGCTTTTCTCAGTTTTTTTTTTCCTTTTCCAAGGGGATAATTGAAAAAAGAAGTCTGAAAAATTTACGTTTCCTTCAGCCAACTTTCCACACAATTAACCAAATATTGTGTCCACGTCCAGCTGATCAAGTTGCTTCCTTTTTTTGTAATTTCCTACAGGGCTGGCCTCCATCATTCAGAGCTGGGCGAAGCAGCCGAGTCAATGTCATCATTTTCCAGGTCGTTGGGCGAAGCCGATTGTCCTCCCTTCACTCTCTTCCACTTCATCCGCCTGTTCTGAAACCAAACTTTAACCTGCATGTAGAAATATAGGGTTATATATACAGTAAGTTACAAATACAGGAAGAAAATAAACAAATATTTGGCAAATTTGGAAAACATGTTTTATTTCTTTATTCTTGGGTTAGTGTCTCTCTAATTGGTGTTTAATAGCTCAACATATTCTCATTATCAGTTCGTATGAAATCGTACGAAAAGTTATGCACAGTATTTCGTACGTTTTGGATGTTTTTCCGCGAAAAAACAGATCAGTGCGCATGCGCGTAAAACTGGGAAAAACTGTATAATAATTACTTCTTGATGTCTCCAACTAGGTTGCTTGCTGTTTTGTATCTTAGGGTTAGGGTCAGGGTTAGGGTTAATCGTATTTTAAATTCTATGTTATTGAATGCTGTGACAAGGATATCTTGTCTCGAGGCAAGATGTAAAAATACGACGAAAAAAACGTCAAAAACGTACGAAATTACTGTGCATAACTTTTCGTACGATTTCATACGAACCGATAATGAGAATACACTGAATAGCTCCAACACTGATATATAATGATCATCCAACTTTAGGTCTCCTACTTATACATGTTCAATTTACATATTGTTAATAAGATTCGGATTCATATCAAAAAAACATGAACTTTGATATTCTTTTGGTTTTTATTTTATGTTTTTTAAACGCTAAAGGAAAAAGAAAATAGGTAAATATCTAAATAACTGCTGTAAATATATTAAATAAATCCTACACTTGTAGAATTTCTTAAATTGAGTGTATTTACCCCTAATTTGAGTAGGTAAAGGAGATAGTTTTCCAATGGGATGAGTGTTTTCACTCTTAGAATAAGATAATTAGATAATATGCACTTGAAATAAGACAATGCAATTGTTTTTTTTAAATTAATTTTAAATGTAAATTGTCTCGTTCCATTGGCAAAATGTCTCACTTTCCTCAATTTAAGAAAAAAAAATGCACTTATTTTAAGAAAAAATAACTTTTTTCTTGCAGTGTAGTGAAAGACTTTCCTTACAGATCTACAAAACATATTGCTCTTATGGTACAATTTTTGTAACTTCTTCCTTTTTTGAGCTATTCTGTGTGATAAAATTTATGACACACGAAAAACAAAGAATTGACAAGTAATCCCCCACAAATGTGAGAGTGAGCGATAAAAACACAAGGTTTTTTGCACAGTATAACCTGCCAAGACAAAGCTAGCGGTTTTGTCTGAAAAACTCTCAGATTGCAGAGTATCAGATATACTAAAGTGTTTCCGATGCAGGATGTGTGTCTTTCTTGCACTGTGGTGCTCTCTATCACTGCTGGAAAAAATGATCCATACAATGGTATTTACATCATTTTATTTATTTGATCAATTCTATAAAGTTTATAACAGGTAAAGGTTGTTTTACAGTAGGCCATGTGATGTTATAAAGAGGGATGATCATTGTTCAATTCTAAAAGTAATAGAAGGATCAAGGTTGTGGTTTATTTTCGGGAGTTAAGTACAGGAGAAATACATATTAGCCAATGATACATATTCGAAGAGCTGCTTAAGTTAAAAACTGTTTAAAACATAAACTTTTTCATGTTAGTAATAAACCCTTTCCAGACAGATGATCTGAAAATATTGCCTGAAATTAAAACCGGGATCTTCTAAGTGCAGGTTGAATAACTGCAGAGGAATTAGTAGACCGTAGTAGACAGTTCCTTTATTGGACCAAAAATGTAAGTTTGTATCCTGGTTAAATAAATTTCACTGCAGCCATAATTTTAAAGTCACACCAGCTGGAAAACCTAAAGTAAACCTTAGCTCTTCAAAATCTTTAATGTTTTTCCTTCTTAGGCAACATTCTACATGTCTATGTCACCTTTAAAGTGGAAAAAAGGTATTTTGATGTTATTTGTAGGCCTAATTTTTAAACTAAATAGTAAAAAACATTTAAAATCTTGAGAATGTAAAAAAAAATGCTAATGCAAAGTTGGCCACAAATTCTACTGAATCTTAAAGGAGCATTAGTCTGGAAACTGTCTACATATCATCAAAGGGATTGAAATTTCTTAGTGAAACAATAAAGTTGCCTCTCTGAACTGTTGAATTTCTCCCCAGCATTTCTGCAGGTCAAGCGAATGCTTTGGCCAACCTCCGAGCATCTTCCTCTGGGACTCAGCGTCCAGATAAATCTGTTCCCACCTACTGTCGCCTGCTCCATTGTGTCTACTCTTTCCAACCTATTACTGCAAATTCCCTCAAAATGTCACTAGAAGGCTGTAAGAGCTCTGAGCGAGGACTGCGTGAGCACGATGTTAGTGTGTGGGGATGTGTGTCCTTTAGGGAGTCTGGGATTTATATCAAGCAGCAGACGACAGCATGTGTGTGGTCACTACGAGGCGGCCTCATTAGGACGAACGCTGGCTCTGACAGGCAGACTGGGGTTTCATCAAGCAGCATCGCCACATGTTTTTGCCCCATTTCACCGAGTCTTGAGCCGCCTCCCAACAATTACAGCTGCATGTCATTCTGCCCGAACCACAGGCTGAAAAGCACTGTGGAAAAAATGCTCATTGTAATTCAGATGCAGCGACGCTTGTGTGTCAAGATGGCAGCACGACCAAGGGCTGAAAATCTGAACAGGTTATATACACTGGAAAAAATCAAAATCTACATAAGTCATTTTTTCTTAAAATAAGTGCATTTTTTCTTGAATTTAGGGGGTAAGTGAGACACTCTGCCAATGGAATAAGACAATTCACATTTGAAATAAGAAAAAACAAATTAATTGTCTTATTTCAAGTGCACATTATCTAATTATCTTATTTTAAGAGTAAATATCCTCATCCCATTGGCAATTAATCTTATTTACCTACTCAAATTAAGGGTAAATACATTTAATTTAAGACATTTTGACTTATTTCTGTATGGTTTTTGCAGTGTAAGAGATTAAAAGCAGAACTTAAGTTATGAATCCGTTTAATTGGCTCCAATGTTTATTTGTTTTTTTTGTTTTTTTTTTACCACCAATACTTAAGGTTGAGTTAGTGTGCAGGGCAGGCATGAATAACTTTAAACAAACTTTGGATATGTATGTTTTTTCATTTATTAAGAAAAATAGTACGATTTGTGCTACCGCGTGAAGGTTTTAACCCTTTAAAGCCCGATCCAAGAATAAAACAAAACAGAAAATTACTTTTTTTTGGTTTGAAGTCCTTATTTGGCCTTTTAACAAAATATGTAAAAAGAAAAAACTGAAATAAATTTTTGATATTAATAATTTATTACTCTGCGATAAGTCAAGATTATTTTATGTGTAGTCTTCTGCCCTCTGTTATCAGGTATATCTGATTGTGTACAATAGGAGTTTTTACCATTAAATTATGCAAAAGGTGTCAGACGAAGAACATTTCAGAAACCGTATGTATCAAATATAATACATTTGGCATTACAGGGTTAAAAAGTGTTATATATATATATATTTTTACATTTAACATGTAAGCATATATATCCCATGCAACTTTTTCTTCCTTTGACACATTCCTCTTATTTGACTACTTGAGCTGATGTAACCAGTAAATTTCTCCACTGTAAGATGAATAAAGTCAATCAATCAATCAATCAATCAATCAATCAATCAATCAATCAATCAATCAATCAATCAATCAATCAATCAATCAATCAATCAATCAATCAAAAAGTGTAGCTGCATCAGGATACTACTAAACATCTTAAAATTAGACATCTCTCTTTTTCTTTTTACATTGTTTTGAAAAGAGAAAAGCCTTATAAGGACAGTTTTTTGAAAATGTTTCCTTTAAACTTTCGTCACGAAGCTTCTAGTTTACACCTAAGTGTTTTTATTACTCCTAATAAACAAACATATTGAGCTAATTACAGAAAATACATACAACTGAAAGTTTTACTCATTGGAAATCTTTATTATATTTCTTCTAGGCCTCATAGACATGATTTTAATCAATGTTTGATATTATATATTCAGGTGTAGATGAACCAGTAGGTGATCTGTTGTTTTTTACCTTGACCAGCCATGGACCTTTATCCCCTGGGTAAAAGCTAAGAATACAATCCTTTTCACACACCATAAATGAGCTCTAAATCATGTTCACACTGAAGAATTTAATACTAGTCCTAAATAAAATAAATTATGACATGAGGATGGCTTTTATTGTTTAATTAAATTCTTTCTCTCTCCCTATATTCCAATTGCTGGATTTTTGAGACCTAATAGGATCGATTGTTTTTCAGTCGATATCTGCAGTTGGTCATTTTATTTAAAATTCTTCAATCTTGTTGAGTTAAAGGTATATATTTTAGAATAAAAAAAACTGGCACCTGTCTCTCTGTGAGGTCTAGATTGACGGCGATCTCGTAGCGACGGAGTCTTGTCAGGTAGTTGTGATGGGTGAACTCTGCCTCCAGCTCCCTGAGCTGCTCCTTGGTGAAGGCTGTGCGCTCTTTCCTGGCCTTGCAGCTGGAATCCACCTTAAAACTGGAGTCTTGTATATCTAGACAAAGAGGAAAAACAGATCCCAGGGTCTTTATTGTTTTCTGGTGTGATTTTACCTTTCTAATTGATTTAATATGAAGCTAAACTTCCATACTTAAAGAAATAAAATGTGAATTATTAGGTAATCTAGTGTTTTAAAGGAAGTGCATTCATAATTCACACTGGTAGCAGCACTGACTGTTACTACCCCAATTCACTTTAAATACAAACTGCATTTCCAATTAACTATAGTTTAAAATGTACTCATCATGGTGCCAATACGTGCTCCTCTATCTGAGGGGTCATGTTTAATATGTGTGTAAATGTGTGAGCATGTATCATGCAGTAGGCAGAGGCCACCAAACTGGCCACAGAGGGACTGAGTTAGGAGAGGAATGCAGCGGAACATCGTTAAAGCATCTAACAAAAGAACAAAGATGCGGATGTGTCCAGGTCTGACTGACGGATTCCAACAGAAGCCTTTAGGGAAGACCAGCATTAACTTATCTGTGCATGAAAGCAGACATAAAGAAAGAAAAAAAGGCCGGGATATCTCTATGAGAACAGAGAAATATATTCATCATATCGGATAAGAAGAGAATGCAGCAGTGCAATAAATATTAAAATATGAAATAATGATTCATGTATGCTATGATCTATCTATCTATCTATCTATCTATCTATCTATCTATCTATCTATCTATCTATCTATCTATCTATCTATCTATCTATCTATCTATCTATCTATCTATCTATCTATCTATCTATCTATCTATCTATCTATCTATCTATCTATCTATCTATCTATCTATCTATCTATCTATCTATCTATCTATCTATCTATCTATCTATCTATCTATCTATCTATCTATCTATCTATCTATCTATCTATCTATCTATCTATCTATCTCTTTTTTCCCATTTTTCTTTGCTTAAAATGTAGATTTTTGTGTTTTTTTATTTTCTATTTCTATTTATTTACTCATTTAACAATCCTGCAACCATATTGTTTATACTTTGTCACAACACTTGCACAAATAATATATTTGTTTATAAGATACCTTAAATCTCCATTATTTATTAAAAAATATTTATATATATATATTTTATATATATATTTTTAAGCCTGACTTTTATTACTTATTGCACCTTTTCCTTCTTTTGCATCTCCTGTTGTTTATTAGAGCTGATGTCAGTGAATTTCATGGTGAGATCAGTAAAGTCCTATCTTATCTTACCTTATCTTAGTCAGAATAAACACACAAACAAATGAAGGTCAGTTTTCATTTGTAAAACCTGGGTGATAATTGTGTAATTTGTTTCCACATTACAAGTTTCTGCAACCCACCGAAAATTGCTCCTATTTGTCAGAGTGAGTGTTTTTTCCTCATTCTTGCCAGAACAGTTCACCAAAATGGAAAATGTCCAAGGTGAGACATTATATGCATGCATCTGCCTGTAAGTGCAATGTTTGATCCTCGTCTGGGCCGAAAATATTTAAGTGTCACAAATGATGCCCTGTTTAGAGTGTTCTGGTCTAGAGCTGTGTCCAACAATTTACAGTTAAAGTGAACACCTGGCAGGCCACATGCTGACTTGCACCCCCGCCACCCCCTCTTGACCCACTAATAAATATCCTGCTCAGCCAGAGGCTGTAAAACTTGCATGATGGAGGCTTCTACACTCAGCAGGGTCCCAAAGAAAACAGCATTTGGTGCTTTAGGTGGACGGTCTGAGAGCTGTTTAAATCAATCTAAACAGAATTAAAGCCATTGTAATTTAGTAGAGCTGAGGTGAAAATATGTGTAAATGTTGGAAATACAATCAGATATATTTCCCTTATATTAGCTTTCATTTAGCATTTTAAAACAGTTAGATTTCTATGTATGCTTAATAACTAATTAGTAAAACAAAATTGAAGAACAATGCATTTTGTTGATTAATTCAATCAGATTTTTTGCATTAGTGGTGGATTAATGATTTAGAAATTCTTAAAGTTTTTAAGACTCATTATATTTGGACAGAAACTACTAAAAAATATAAAGAAAAACAACAAAAAAAGTAGAAACTTGATTTATCTGTCCTGGATATAATACTTTTATCAACTCTCATTAGACAGTTTTAGCCTATTAACATACCTGGCCTTCTTAATGATCATACTGATGGTCTGCAGAAGCTTATATCAGCATCTCTCACATAAATTATTACAGTACAACCTAAAGTCGAATCTTTGGCTTGACGTTAATGTCAGATTAAAGGATTTTTGCTTTCAAATTTTTGGCAGGATTCCTGTCTGAAACACATCATGACTGCACAGCAGCTGTGTCTGTCATGCAAATGCCTTCGAGGCATTTTCCTAATATATGCTTTCTACCAGCCTGTCAATTTTATAAAGGCCAGTGGCTCTTTTTTTCTAAAACCGAGAGCTGATGCAGTGGTCAGACATGTTGCATGCACTCATTGGGAGATTGTGTTACGGCTTAACGACAGGAAAATGTCAATGGATAAGAATGTAAGAATTGGGCTTGGAGGAAAGTGAATTTACCAGACGTGGTCTGGCTTGTTTTCAGGGGAGAGAGTTGAGGTTACAATAAGGCAAGTAGGGGTGGGGGGTGGGGGGGTCCTCCCCCATCTCTTATTTTAAAAAAGTCGTCTCATAACAACATCTTTGAAAAGAATCAGACGGGATTTGAGTGGATTTGTTTAATTAAGGGACCAATTATCCCCATCAGCAAACAGTTAATTCACTGCCATCACCAGGCACACTTAAGAAGTTTAAAAAGTGAAATGCGATTAAAACATTTTTTATTATACTCTTTTTTTCTTTCACGTTGATCTTATTAGTTTCTCTATCTCTCCATTTTCCTTTTGGGTATAAATAAGTCCAATTCCATCTGTTTTAGCTCCTTTTCACAATAAAAAAGCAACAGATTCTTCAAGTACGGTAATACAGATTTATGATGATTATTTTATGTTATTTAATTAACTCTGGTTTTCTTGCTCATATGTGGTTTTCGATGAAATATTGGAAGACCAGATATCTTTTTGTCAAAAAATAAAACAAAAAAAACAAGACAAACAACTAAAAAAGGAAATCTTATTAATCCAGATTTATAAAACATTTCTGGGTAAAGCAATAGCACATGATTTAATATGTTATCAGATTTCTTTCATTAATTATTCGAAAAATATCGTTAGATAATTTTTTTGTTCTCTTACTGTCAACATATTAATATAGGTAACCCTGAAAACATGCTAAAAGCCAGAACTTTAATGATTTTCTGAACTTGCATGACTTCACATGCAGAAAAAGAAGCTTTTAATAGCAGTTTCTACTGGTATTAGAGGCTGGATTTTATCTTATTTTTTTGTATTCTATGCTTTCAAATTTGGCAAGTGTCAACAAACTTTTAATTTATAATCCACAACTTCCTGTTTCCTGGAGGGATACATCCAGCATGACACAGATGACCATTTGTATTTCAGAATATGAGCCTTTTTAAATAACAAAGATAAATGCTGTTCTGACACTTTAGAATGAATTTAGTTATTAGAGGAAGGAAAATAGAAGATTAACAACAATAGTGTTTCTAAAATTTGCTTGTAAAGTAAATTAAACCATGTTAGACACGGTTTCATTTTACCAGAATGAAAACTGGGGAATAGAAAATTTCACGCATTCAGATTCAGTTTAAATAAACGTTTCCTTTGGTCTGTTTGTCTTTGCCGCTAAAGTTACGCCAAAGACTTTTGGGAATCTGTCCGTCATGCCTATCAGTTACTTTCACCTCCTATTAGCAAGTGTGAAATCAGATATGATGAGTAAATGACATTAAAGTCCAGCAGCTTTACTTGTGCTACTAGTTTCAAAGATAAAAACGTTAACTAACTTTAAGCAAAGTTCACACCCAAGGAGTCGTTAAGCAATATTTTTTTTAGCGAAAAGAAAAAACAGTTTAGATTTTTACTCAATTATCGCATGATTATTATTTTTTTTTGCTGTAATTTGTAGAATCTGTCGGTTGAAAACACTTTCCCATGCACATTTTTTAGCATTCAACGTAGATGCAATGGTTAATAACAATACTCTGTTTCCCACGGATACAGAGACATAATGAGCGATTGGGAAACCTCGTGAATCATTTCAGACTTTTCAAAGCTGCTGGACAATAAGAGGATACAACTGCAGCTTCAAGAGCGACTTGACCACTGAGGTCTTGTCACCTAATCATCTTTCATACAGTAATCCTTAGAGAGAACTTCTGCTGTAAGCTTAATTTGACGAGGAAATAGCGGGAATGTTTATTTTTTCCGCGGTGTGATGCAGGTCAAAGAAGAAATTTTTTTATCTTGAAACAAGATTTAAGGAAAGCTTATAAGTGGCATTGATTTTGCACATATATTTGTCTTAAATGTTGTACATATATTTTTTAATGAGGAAAATAAGGTTGATTTGACTGGATGAAGTTTGTTTTTAACTTTCCACCTAATTCCATCCTGACCTACGGCAGAGCACAACAGACCCATTCCTGTGAAATATTCAAATATGTTAAAATTCTCAGGGACCATGCAAAGTTAAAAGCTACAGACAATGGATGAATAGATGGACAGATATTGTTTTTTTAAGGTTTTATTTCAAGATTGCTTCTGTTTAGAGTTTTTGGATTAAATGTCCAACTGGCATTTTCGTGTTTTTATATTTTTATATGGCTGTACAATAGGTTTATATAGTACTATCATTCCTTCTTCTCTTCTTCTAATGCAATTTGTTTTTAATGCATTTTCTTTATCTCTCTCATATTTTCCCATAAAGCACTTTAAATCACAATGTCCATAAGAGATCCTATGCAGTATACCCTGTCTTGCCTTAAAATTGTCCCTGCGCACCATGACTCACTCACCTGTGACATCTCTCTTCCTTTTGTTTGAGCTCTTCTTGTCTGAGTCAACTGATGCCACGCTCTGGGGTGAGTACTCTCCATCCAGAGACCCAGGTTGCATGCTGCCCGGCAATCTTTCGGTCCCCACGCTCTCCAGCTCAGGACCTCCTCCACTTCCAGTGCCCACAACCGCAGCTGAAGCAGACGGGCAGGCATCGGTCGATCTCGACCGGGTGTCACAGGGGCTGAACTGCCAGTCGCCTCTTGGGTAACCGCCGTGGCTGTCTTGATAGGGTCTTTCGTCACGAGGGTAGGCTGCATGGGGCGCGCTTGGCACCAAGCAGGAAGTGGAGAAGTCCGTGTAGGCCAGAAACTCAGGTTTTTGGTGCATGGAGAAGGGGCCCTGTTGGTAGGGCGACTGCAGGTTGCTTCCTGGGACCCCAGAGTGGGGGTTCCTCATGCACCCCCAGATGGGGTTGCTAGGATGGGTGCTCCGCATGCAGCTGCTGGCTGGCTGATCCATGGTAATGCAGAAGGACTTCACTCAATCTTAAGAGTTCTTCTTGAGCTCAAAGCCTCCCCTGAAAGCAAACTAAAACTGGAAACCTGTATTTTTTTCCTTTTTGCCTACATATAACTTCTCAAAGCTCTCATTTCATCTGCTGCAGAATTCTAACTTCTGTCAGAGGCTGATGATTCTTTTACAGCCCAGAAAGTGTGAGGATAGATACCTTCCAGTGACAGCGCTCTCTCTTTGGCAGTCCCCCAGCGTTTCTGCTCACACTCTCTCACACTCTTTCCCTGAAGGACCTGACTGTGTGTCTCAGCGTGGGAGCTGCATCTGCAACTGCGTGACTCCCTTCTTCGGCTGGTTGTTTTCACAACTCTTCTGAGGCATTCATGACAAGCGAGCCCTCCTCCTTTTTAAACACATAGGTGGGAAAGAGTGGCAAGTTTATGGAGTGAAATGTGAGCCTGGAGGAGGAGGAGCCCCACTCCGTCCACATGTTGGTAGTACCCTCCAACCGACCCGTCCTCATCATCTATTAATCATGGCATAGGGTAGGTGGGTCGGGGGGATTTTATACACAGGTCTAATGGGCTTTCCAGATGCAGGGCTTTTTAAGGGGACATTGTCTGAAAAGAATAAAGCAGGCACCCACCCACATGGGACCTGGAGACCCTGACTTATTTCAGCTCCTTACTGCTTTCTGACACCCAATTTAGTTCCCTTTTTGACACCCTTTAAAGGAAAGTTAACCGTAAACCCCATTCCCTCCAACCCCGATCCCTGGCTGTCCCATCAAATTTGAAAAATCTTTCTGTCCCTTCCTCTCTCTCTCTCTCTCTCTTTAAAGTTGTATATGTGTGGCTGAAACCACCTGGTTGGACTTTCTAAAGCTTCAAGGTAAGAGAAAAACTGGATTCGATATTGGTTTTATGCATGTACTCACACGTCCTGAGGTTTTCTCATGTTAGGAAAACACAGTATGGAATTTCAGAGCCATATTTCATAGATTTATACTGTCTGAGCAAAAACTGTGGTATCAAGATTATGCCTTACTGGCCTGAGATAGAAAGTAACTAAGTGAGGTTTGCCTATTTTATGATCTCCTATTGTTCTGTATTTTATTTCTCCTTCTATATAAAGTTTTGTCTCTAAACTCCTGAAAAAACCCCAACAGATTTTGGACTGTCTTTTAAAATATATGCAACGGATTGGAAAAGTTTATGTTCGTTTGCTGTTTTATCTCAGATTTCAGTTTAAGTTACAGCAACATAATCAGAGGAAATCTATCTCTACACCCATCGTCGAAAACCTTTTCTCTTTTTCTCATGTTACAACCGTTGATTTCAATGTTTTTGATTATGAGTGCATGTGAGGAATCAACACACAATATCATGCAATTGAGAAGAAAGGGCAAATAAGTAATTTCTTGTTTTCTTTCAAACTAAATCTGAAAAAGTGTAAGAAGTCTTTAATTCCAAAAGAATTTCCACATATGTGTGAATCTATTCGTCCTGTGGGTTTATTAGTTTAGTTTACAAGCAGATAATAAAGACCAAGAATGACGGTAGGAAGGTCAGAGATAAAGTTAGGGAGAAGTTTAAAGAAGAGCTAGATTATAAAACAATATCTCATAATTTGTAAAAACAAATCTTATGTCCGTGAAACGTATAACATAATGTGGGCTTGTTGAAAATCTCTGACAGGGACATCAGAACAAATCATTAACTTTCAAAAAAACTTGTCATGATTTCTTAAAATAAATTAACTTTGAATCTGTACCTTAGTAATAATAAAATTATTTAAATTTGAAGATAGACGGCTCGGTGCAGCAGTGATGCGGTCGCAAATATCTCAATTTACCGATCGATCTACGTTCCCACCCTCAGCTATGGTCATGAGATCTGGGTTATGACCGAAAGGACAAGATTAGAAATACAAGCGGCTGAAATGAGTTTCCTTCGCAGGGTTGCTGTGCGCACCCTGCTGTGCACAACCGGGTAACTGGTTACAGTTACCCAGCAGGAGCTCAGAGTAGAGTTGTTGCTCCTCCACGTCGAAAGGAACCAGATGAGGTGGCTCGGCCATCTGTTCGGGGGGTGTTCCAGACATGTCCTATTGGGAGGAGGCTGAGCTGGCCTGTTGTCGCCTTGGGGTCCCCCTGGAGGAGGTGTGTGCAGATCTCTGTTTTGACTGTTGCCCACGCGACCTGGCCCCGTATAAAGCGAAAGAAAATGGATGGATATTCAAGTGAAGTTTTATATTCAACCAAATATTTTTTAATAATGTCTTTCTGTCATGGCTTAGTTCTGTTGTACATTACTTTGCTCCTTGTTTGCTAGTTTTATTGGTTTAATTCCAGTTTTGTTGTAATTTCTAGATTTATGTTCTCATGTTTTTCTGTTGTCCTCTGTTCTTCTTCTTCTTCTTCTTATGAGATTTTATGGCGGTTGGCAAACTTGTGAAATGTGCATTACCGCCACCAACTGATATGGAGTAAAGCAAGGAAACAGGAAACGATTCACCCCCCCCAAAAAAAAAAAAAAAAAAAAAAAAAAATACAATAAAATAACCTGTGTAACTTAAACCCACATAATACTAAATTATACTAAATTACATTTGCCCGTATAATTTTAATTTACTCTAGGTCATCGTACCTCTGCCAGTTTCTGATGGTCCCATTGGTCTTTCCATCATGCTTCCAACCATCTCCCAGTTCATATCTTTAACATCCAGATATTTTTCTGCAGCCTTCACTATTATTTTGATTTTTTCTGTATTTTTTGTCGTCTGAGCAGTACAATTAATCACTTCCACCATGAAAAGAACAAAATTTGTCTTTTTAACAATTAGTGAGTCTTCATCAATTTTTGGAGATTTCTCTAGAGGTTTGAAATTTGCCGTGTGTTGAACTGTAGGTTTGGGTTTTTCTGACTGAGATGGGATCCTTTTTGCAGCTTCAGCATAAGTTATTCCAAGCTCAAATTTCATTTTTTTTATTTCTTCAGACCTTTTGCTTGCTTCACAGCCGCGATAAGCAGCAGTATGTTCTCCACCACAATTACAGCATTTTATTTTAGCTTCTTTTCCACATTTACCATATTCATGTTCTCCTGCACACCTTCCACACCTCTGTTTCCCTTTACAAACTGCTGCAATGTGTCCGAATTTTTGACATTTGAAACATCTCAATGGTGGTGGATTGTAGATTTTGACATTGTAACTGATGTAACCGATGAATACTTTGCTTGGTAATTGCTCTTCCTCGAATTTAATTAGTACAGATAAACTGTCAGATCTTTCTCCGTTTCTTGTTGTTTTTAACCGTTTTACTTCTTTTACTTTTGCACCGCTTATGTTTTCCAGAATCTCTTTTTCAGAAATTTTCAGAGGAACTCCTCCAATGACTCCCCTGCTGATCTTTTTGTTCTCCATTAGGCTGCACTGAACTCTTATCCCGTCAATTTTGTTAATACGTATTGCTTTGCCTTGCTGGGCGCTGTCTCTGCAGTTAATTAGCAGGTCTCCACTGTACAGAATTCTGGCACCTCTGACTTCTCCAACAAGTTTATTGATGGTTTTTGTTAAGTGAACCGGATTCCAGTTTGTAAAAGAGTCTGCCTGATTAACGACTTTGAATATGACTTTGAATTCATTTTGTTGTGCTGTGGAATGTATGGATTGATCATCACTGGATTGTTCTGAACTAGATTCCCCTTTAACTGATCTCTGTTTTTTCCGCTTTTTCTCATTTTTTGATGCTGCTATCTTCCAACCTTCATTGTCACTATTTCCCTCTTCCATCCCACAAGAATCGCTTCCTGTTTCCTCACTACTCACGGCCCAGGACATTTCTCCACAAGCAGAGCAGCTTCAAAACACGCGCCATGCACCAAACGACCAACCGTTGTCCTCTGTTGCCCTGGTGAGTGTGTTTTCCTTTCCCCTTGCCTCCCTCGTTGTCTCCTCTCACACCTGCTCCTTGTCAGCTCGTTAGCCCTCCCTTTGTCTGTCAGCTACATATACTCTCCCTCTGCAGTCACTCCTTGTTGGTTCCTTGTTGTTGCTGGTCCTGTCATCGCTGAGGTCGTCTCCCCTCATCTCTCCCTGGCTCCTTGTACGTGTTTTCCCTCGATGTCTCCATGGTTCTGGTCTGTTACATTTTTAGTTGGATTTTTGGACTGCCTTTGTTAACCATTTTCATAGTTAAACTACAAGTATTCACCTCAGCCTCTCTGCCTCTGCATTTGGCTCCTCCAAACCTCAACCAAGACGTGACACTTTCCCCCAATTAGATCTTTTAAATAAGATGGCGAAGAAAATGCTTTGTTGCTTAAAGGTTTCTGCCGGTATACATTGGTGCCTCCAGAAATGTTTTATAGGGGTGACCAGATAGAAAAACACACATTGAAACCAAAAGCCATAATTTCAGGGTTTGGCTCTACTATTGTGGTAAACCTGCCGTGAGAAATCATAACGACTTAAGTAATCACCTACTCATATCTTGGTTTATTGTGTGATTAATGTTCCTAAGCTTGCTGCACATAATGGGATGAAATGCTAAACTGATGCAGCTACAAATTACACTGGCGAGTGGGGTGGCCAGGGATTTCACTGCATGAAAAGTGGGATTTTCGTCAATATACGGCACTGTAGATTGTCGTGGAACTTCAGGTTAGCGGCAGTTTACGGCAATTTGCAGGCTTCGCCGAAAACTACTGTAAATTGTCAGAAATTGACGTGGAATTTCTTAGGCAGTGTTCCCCCCATGCCTCCCCCCCATGGAATTCTAGGGGAGGCTTTAACATGTAAATGAACATGCTGTGAGCTATACAAATGCAAATCAGGGTTGCAGGGGGGGGTTTTACCCCAAGTGACATCTTTCTAAAAGGTAAGAAAATCTCTGATACAAAGAGATCAGGCTCAGTATAGCCTCTTACATTTTAGCTTGAATTGATTTATTTAATTAAAGTATAGAGACCAAAACAGATCTTTAGCTGACAGAGCAATACATTTAGAGCAGTAATTATTTTTTTAAAAATTTGCATTTAAGATAAAAAATAAAATGTTGTCTGTCAATATGCTCAATTCACAATTACTTAAGTGGAAAAGTTTCAAGAAATGATTCTGAGATGATTCACTTTATAACATGGCGCATTATCCTGCTGGAAGTAGCCATCAGAAGATTGGTACACTGTGGTCATAAGGACATAGGTCAGCATGCTAAATTGGTATTAAGTGGCCCAAAGTGTGGCAATAAATATCCCCCAAATAGATGGTAGAAATAGATCAGGCTCAGTATAGCCTAATTATAGACTCTTACATTTTAGCTTGAATTGATTTATTTAATTAAAGTACGCTAGATTACTGTGTATGCAAATGTTATGTAAAAAAAAATACACAAAATAATTTATTTCAAAAATTAGTTTTAATCAGAATCAGTTGGCTGTAATGGCGGTTGGCAAACAATTTTTTTTTTTTTAGATTTCCACTTTTTTTTTATTGAATATATAAGAAAACAATAACAATCTCAAATAACAAGTCAATAACAAATATTTCAATACAAGAAGAAATATCACAACTCCTGCTTTTGAAAAATACAATTAAATGCACAGTGTGGAACAAAGTATAAAATAAAATAAATAAAAATAAATAAAATAATAATAGTAGTTAAAGTAAATTAATCAGTGGGGACTACCAACTGAAATTCTTCAATTAACTCAAACAATTTAATTGCATTTAAATTCTGCATCTTTCTCAGACATCTTTTGAAAAGGGAAAGTTCATTTTTGAGAGCAGAGATTGAGAGGGAGCATTTTGCATAGCGACATTTATGGATATAATACTTTGTTACAATTATTAGAATATTGATTAAAAATTCCAAATTTTTTTTCTTTAATGGATAAACCGAATTGAATGTTTTGCCAGGAAATAAAATCTAAATTTATTGTTTTAGAAGACAGAAAGGTTCGAAGTTGATCCCATAAGTTTAATATTTCTTTACATTCATAAAAAAAGATGTTTAGTTGTTTCCAATTGAGTTGTACAAAAGCCACAATTCTCAACATTAAACTTAAATCTCTCTCTTAAAAACTCATTTGAAGGATATATGTTATTTATTATTTTAAATTGTAATTCTTTATATTTAGGAGGAATTGGGAATTTCAAATAATTTGTCCTAATTTTGACTATCATAGATTTCTTAAAATTTTGTAAGAGAGCTGTGCTTTTTGTTCTTCCTGGGTACATATTATTTATAGAATATTGATTCAAAAACTTGTTGTTGCATTTATTATCTCTAATGTCCACCTGCTCAAATTCAATCTTATGGAGTCTAAGAATAAAGGAATTAGGTAAACTGTTTTTAATAGAATGAATGAGGACATCAGGGATACTACGTAAAACTTTCTTATAAATTCTTAGTGAACAATCGTTTCTAAACTTCCTGTTAAAATCCTCCAAACTTAGAAAATCACCATTACCATTTGGCAAACAATTTATAGGTGCATTACCGCCACCTTCAATCTTAATATTTTGAAATTGTCTGGTAAAAGTCCAAGGTAAAGTGCTTTTGCTACCTATCCAAACCTGTAGAACTTAATATATTATGCAGACAACAAAAAGTTTCAAATCTCTATATGCAGAAAAATTATAAGCATACCTTCAAAGACTTGTAGCTCTAACTGCAGCAAACACAATTGTAGTGTTGAGGGAGCGGAATACATATATATTGCATTTTTTGTGTAGAAAATGGTCAGAAAGCATGTACGGTTTATTTTACTATCTTCTCATTTATGTTATTTAAACTCATAAAGTATGAATAACATACATTGAAGTTTTTGGATTTGCCGTGAAAATTAGGAGTATTTATAGTTTAGCAAGACAAAATATACCTTTTAAACTGAAAATGGACGGGGAAATATGGTATTTGTACATAACAATTGCAAACTGCCCTCCAAAATAGAACCTTCTTGTGCTTTTAATTTGTATGGGATTATTTCTGTTGCACGCTAAATGTTGCAGTAACCACTCCGTGCCGACAGGGTGCAGTGTCGCCGAGATAAAACCGTTTTCCACCTCCGGCATCATGTTTGTGTTACTATACTCAGAAGAACTTCATCTCCAGTTACCGTGTTTGTATTTTGTTGTTACGTGAACAATGGCTGCACGACGTCTCGCGTTCAACTCGCCTCCAACTGCTCTTAGTCCACAACTTTCGGCCAGCCCGCAGACTGACGAGAAGAAACTGCTGATTGCTATCAGCGGACTGTCTCGTCAGCTTACCCAGCATACTGCCGACATGAATGAGCGGCTCACTCAGCTGGAGAATTCGATGCACTCCAGGTTGCAGTCCATAGAGGACAAGATGGCGGCTCTGCAGTCGAGCAACTTTGCGGGATATACGAACTCGAGGAAGAGAAGACGGGTGCACAACGCCACGCTAGCGGTAAATATATGTTCGATTACTGGTAGCTATGCTAAAAGCAGCCTAGCTTAGCTAGGCAAGCTAAAGACAACCTAGCCTAGCTAGGTAAGCTAAAAGCAGCCTAGCCTAAAGCTTTATTAAAGTGTATTTTTTGTGATTCACAGGAAGCAGTACGCCGTCTTCACAACTCGGAGACTAATTGCAGGCGCTATGAACCGGAGCAAGGGTAAGATTTAAAGAATATGCTTTCATTCTGCGGTAAAAGGACATGGATACGGATAAATACCGACCATAGCTTTACTTTTTTTTTTTTTTTTTTCACAGACTACTCTCGCCTCACAATGAGGCGGTGACCTCCTATTTGCTCGGAGCCATCTCGGCAAGTCCAGATTTGCACGATGTTGATAAAGACGACATTGTGTGTAAGTGACTTGTTTTAATGTTTTCTCCTTCCTTGTTACTGTGACTTGCGTTTGATTTTTTTATTCATACCACTCTCATTTAATTGTTTTCCAGCTGCCTGTAAGACGTATTATGAGACGGTACGCAGGAGCTTCAGATACACGCAGCTAGCCAACACGCTGCGTGCGGAGGCTGCCAGGCAATCTGCTCGGAGTCGGGCCAGAAGAAAGAGGGTAAGACTTTATTTGGTGACTATTTTTCAGGTGCATTGATAGATGTGTTGTGTCCATATGCAGTGCGCTGATTCATTTTTTTTTTTTTCAGCTGCTGAAAGCGAGGCAGAGTGTGCTGGCAGATGAGGAAGTGGAACTCTGGAAGTCCGCCACCGTCGACCTCATGTCCGACGAAGAAGATGGCTTCGTCGGCGGTGTCTCTGGATGGATTGTACGGTCGCCGCCATTTCGTAGGCCGGATCTCACTGAACTCTGTGTTAAGCTGCAGTCCCGGTTAGAAGCGATGCCGAAGTACAGGGCCACGCACAGTAGGCGTCTGCACATCGGACCTGCCTCGGAGGGAATGCTGCCTGTTACCTCCAACCCCGAGGAAGCAAACGGACCGTTCACGGACTTTTAATTTTTAGAAACGCATGTGTTTGGATACGCGTTGTATATAGTTGTGTGTGTGTGTGTGTGTTTCAATAAAGCTCTTTCTTTGCATAAACAGCTTCCTGGCAAATGTTCATTTCCTGTATAAATTCATTCATGTCCTTGATGGTAGCATAATAATTGTGTAGTGTAGGATAACATAAATACACACCATATGAATGAATAAATATATGAATGAATAAATATATATATATATGAATAAATATATATATGTAAATATATATATATGCCAACCAATCACGAGCGACTTTACTTGTTTAAAAAGAAGTGGTTCCGTCCAATACTCAGTAAGAAAATTAAAGCCTGGCGTGGCCACGTGTGGTTTTGCTGCCAATCACGAGCGATTTCACTTGTTTGAGAATAGTGGTTTCAGCCAATACTGAGAAGGTTATTCAAGCCAGACCTGGCCAGCCGCCCGGGTTTGCTGCATTCATATGCTAATTAGGGCCATTAGTACAGCTGATCGCTCTCCACATACGTCATGGTCCGTTTCCGACAATTTGTGGCACAACAAACGCGGACAAGCACGGGTTGCAAATTGTCGGAAACTGACGAAAATCAGGCAGATCTGCGGGAGTTTACGGGGGTTTACGGGGACGAAAATCTCACTTTTCATGCAGTGTTTGCAAAGGGTGGCCGTGGGCACCCCTGGCTCCCCCCTGGTGGCGCCACTGCCGATATATAAAAGCATAGCCACCTCTCCCAGCTGGGTCAAAATACATCCTAACACTTTTACTCAGCCTAATAAAGGAAGAACCTGCCTGGAAATCTCTACAGGCTCAAACAACAGTCAAGGCTCAGAAACTAGATGGATTATGAACATCTAATTAAATTCTCACTGTGGATATATCATGTCCACAGAAGCCGACAACAGGATGGCTACATGAGCAGATAGCCTGAATAATTTTCTAGCTAATTCCAGTGTGTAATTCATGCTTTACAACAAACATACATGCATATTGACCTAGTGATTCCCCTTTGAGTCACTAGTTAAGTGAGGCTGCCACAGGAATGTGTAAGCCATAAGTAGTGGCATAATTTTGATTAAAACTGAACAGGTTTCTTAAATGATCTTTGTTATAAAGTATCAACCTTTCATTATTTTATTCAACCAAATTGTGTTTATGTAAAGATGTGTTTTTCATAATCTGCTTTAAACGAGTATCATATTTTTACCCTATGTATGTATTTCAAACATATATAACATATATATAACAACATAAAATTGGTCATGAAATCAAAAGATCAAACTCCCAACTGACATTGTAGATTAACTGTGAAGTAAATTAACCCAATATTTATTATCAGAAAATTATCTGACAAAAAATGCTGCCTGTCAAGTAAATTTAAAGAAATGCTCATAGTATGGTTTGGTCTTTTTTCCCCAGACTTGTCTACAAAATAACTGAAGGAAGAGAAAAGGCTAAAGACAGAGAAGCTCTGGTGAGATTAATAAAGCAATACAGTTTACTTACAGACTTATAAGATATGACTTATAGTCTGACAGTAAAATCAGATGTGGACAAAATGACACGCAAAAAGAGCAAATGAGATCAAGAAAGAGTGGAAAAAAAGAGACACAGGGGAGAGTGTTTATGGTCACCCAGCAAAACCTTTCCATTAAGCCAGCGAATTGTTGAGCCATGAAGCATCCCTCGTTTTTACTGGCAGACTGAGTCCTGGCCACACCGCAGGGAGCAGAGGTTACACTACATTTGTGGTCAGAGCAGGGGCCATCTGCGTGTCAAGATAAATTACTGTGTCTCTCTATGTGAGAGACACTTTGAATATATACATCAATAACAGCGTGTACTCGAATAACTACAGAGCAATTCAGGCTGCTGGGATGAATTTTATGGAGAAGTCAGAAATCAAAGGGTATAGATCAGCAGATGGATTTTATTTAGTAACTTTTCTGAAAGATTTTTTGGGGAAAAAAGACACTAAAATAGCCTCCATCATTCAAAGCTAGTTTATAGCAACACTATAATAATAATAAAAAACTACTGAATAGGCTTATTTCTGTTAAGATGCTTGATATGCATACTATGAACTACAACAGACTAAACCTTTACAAGCAGTATCAAATGGACGTTTGGAACTGCTATGTATCCGACTTCCTGTCCCAGGAAGCTGTGTTACAGTGCTAACATTAGCTGAAGCTTAGACTGAAAAAAATGGAAGATTTTGTTTCAGCTTTGTTATTTCCTCTCAGCATTTTAACAACAAACAGATCTTAAAATGTCCTGCAAAGTTTAAATCCCAGAAAAAAAAAATGGGGGTACTTGTTTCTAGCATTTTTATAACAGAAAAAAAAAATCATTCAAACTCTGAGGGAAAATAAACATCAATTAGAACAACTGTGAACTCGTGATGTATCATAGAGTTAGGAACGATACTTCAGCATATGAACAGTGTTTTCCACCCTTTTTTGTCTTGTGTACGCCTTTGGGCAACTGGAAAAATGATCTACAAATGAGTAAATATTTCTTAAATTAAGTGTATTTACCTTAATTCAAGGTAGTTTTCCAATGGAATGAATGGTTTTACTCTTAAAATAAGATAATAGTATGCACTTGATATAAGACAATGCAATTGTGTTTTTTTTATTATAAATGTAAATTGTCTTGTTCCATTGGCAAAATGTCCCTTTTACCTCCTCAATCCAAGAACAAATGCACTTATTTTAAGAAAAAAAAGACTTATCTAGATTTCCATTTTTTCCAGTGGCATTTTGTCTTACCATGAGAACCCCAATCAGTGAAAAGTCGAATGTACAAAAAAATGTATATGATTAAAAACTATATTATTTAATCTGTTTTACTTGAGCATTTAATTCTTTGGCATGTTATTCTTTCAAAATCAAATAAAAAGATAACATTAATATGTTGCCCAAAAGCAACATATTAATGTTAGGGAATCACTGGACTAGAACAGTGAGATTTCTTGCAAATACACTTAACAATGTAAATGCTGTCCCTCATTGATGTGCAAATATACTCAGATTTGGGTAATAACTAGTTACATCCATTCAGTTAAAGTTTCTTGAGAGACTTTTAGAAAAAAATTCTGCATTTATGAGTCGTTTTAGTGCCCCAGGATTTTAAATTTTTTATCTTAATATCTTAATAAGATATCCCTACTGTAACATAAGTAACATTTTTGGCCTTATTAACAGCTTTTCTTACCACCTACTGTCTCCCCTTCACACGTCCTGATATTGGGTGACCCACATGTTCACTACAGTTTGTATAAGCAGAGATCGGTACGATCCTGCACAGGATATAAATAACTATTGTCTAAAGGAGATGGTTAAATAGTATCCAACAGTTATTAACTTCAAGGTCTAATAAGATGAGAATATGCTTATCATCATTAATGTCCACTTATTAAAGCTGGTGAAGATTCTCAATCAAGATAATAGTCATTCCAAAAAAGTTAAAAAACAGAGTCCAGCAGATTGTTTTTTAACTTTTTTGGAACAAATTTTAAAAGATTTATAACGATTCTTCAAAAAAAAGCTTAACATACTTTTCCAAAGCAATGTATGAAAGGGATTTAACACAATTATGTTCAAGCAAGTTGTTTGCATGTTTACTGTAAATATCTACATTAAATTCATATGTATCATTTATAAAAGTTTATTACAATAAAACCTGAATAAGGTTTTAACTTATAAAGATATCCTGAGTCTTCTGTGGTCTATTTGCAGTTTGGTCTCTACAAGTCCTACTGACCTATTTATCATTCAAAAAATGCATAAACCGAACATACATTTTGCATAATGTTAAACAGATTTCTCAGTATGTTTTTGTCACTGTGGTGTTGAAATATGAGAACCTCTCCTATGTCAGTGTTGATCCCACAGAAAGCATGTGTGTTTGAGAAACTTTAGAGTACGTGGACTCAAACGCTGTCAGAGTCACATCACAGGCTGCAGATAAACGAGCGGGACATTAGTCACATCACCCCTTACCCTGCGACAACCTGTTACTGTCAGTCTGATGCACAGTGTGTGAGTCAGTGTGTGTGCGTATCCCTGCACACTGCTAAACAAGGAGAATAAAGTAAAATAAAGAGTGAGTTTCTGTTCAGTATTGCTTTGCGGACATGAGGGCCTTTTTATACAAATCTATGCATTTTCATGCATTTTGTCTGAGTTTGTGTGTTAAAGTCTGGTCCATCTTTATGACACTGGTCTTCTTCAATCTTTTCATTCCAATCACACATTCACCTAAATCTAACTGGGCCATGGGAGCCTCTTTCTATCTCTGCAACTGTCCTAAGGACAGGAAGGGTGGTTAGAATTCAAAAATACATACAGCATTATAAGCAGAAGCAATCAATCTGTGAAATCCCTCCTCCACCGTGCTGTTTATTTATCTCATGCTTATGTAACTATCTCTGCCACTGAAATATCAGCTTCTGCAATCTGACTTGCAGAAGGGGAGCCAATGAAAAAGGCGACTGCTGTCTAACGGGTACAGCCAAAAAGCAAATCACACCGCCCCATAAATGGAAGCTCAGCACAACCTGAAGTATCCTAATTAAAGACTGAACATTTTTCAAGTTTTTTAGTTAATCAATAATCAGTATAATATCTGCAGTGGACAGAAGTTATAATAACCTGAATTTCTAGGAAAAGAAAGTGATAATAAGGAAAATAATCTTTCTTTTTGTCTCTGTCTTTATATATTTCCCCGTTCTTTGAAGATCATCCCCTTGTTGTGATAACTTCCCAATAACCTGTCCTGTTGCTGTGAAGCATCTTAAAAGAAAAGTTTGGTAAGCAAGGAATAATCAATGGATCATTATTTGTATCTAAAACAAACATGTGTGCGGTGAATTAAAGAATTTAGCATTATTCAGTAAAAAAATTAGAATAATCATTTTCGTCGCGATCACTGAGTCCGGAACTATACATTTTTGCACAAATATAGTAACCCCTCACTCCTGACATCTACAAGCAGTAACGTGACGTAAGCCTACCGCCATTCTCCCCGCTTTACAAGCAAAATCAATGGGAACTGTCATGGTGGGGTCTAATCTTCTAACCCACATGCAGAAACACTCAAGAGACAGGAAAAAGTTAAAAGGTTTATTGACAATGTTTTCAGAGAAATGTGAACGGGTCTTGGTTCGTCAGGCTGGTCACGGGAGGGAAGCAACTAGAGGAGGACAGATCGGTTAGAGTGGATCCAGGAAACTTGCTGTTTAACGGCGGTTTGGGTAAATATCTGCTCAGGGGGTATTCTGACAGGCAGGGGGGGGAACCTTGAGGGTCCAGAGACTGATCGGCAGGCTGAGGGCTGAGGGCAGAGGCGGAGAAGGATGCTGAGGCGAAGGGCAGACAGGCAGGTTCCAGGCAGCGAGAGTTTTCTCCAGGAGTTGACTGATCACCAGATATGTCAGGATCTGAGAGGCAGAAGAACACAGAGTCAGAGAGTTTCTCAAAAAATCAGGAAAACAGATCAGAGTTAGCTGGCTCAGGTTTGCTGGTACCATTACTGCAGAGATGGCAAAAGTACTCACTTTCCGTACTTGAGTAAAAGTAAAGATACTTGTGTTAAAAAAATACTCTGGTAAAAGTGGAAGTACTGATTAAACTTCTTTACTCAAGTAAAAGTAACAAAGTACAGGCTTGTAAATTTACCTAAAGTATAAAAGTAAAAGTAGAAACCACTTTTTTCATGCCGTTGCCTACATTTTAAATGGATGTCTGCCAATAGGACTAGATCTCCGTTGTGTTCATTTTCAATCATCTCGTCGTCCATGCTACTATGCTAACGCCACCGCCACCAAGCTGCAATGATTTGCCGCGAATGAATACCGCCGAATCTGTTGATTCATCTTGTAGTGGTGCGTCAAATGCAACGTAGATTCCCATCCAATTAGATTGAATTTGGTATTGATGACGTGAAAAATAATAACGGTAACTCCATTGAAATAATTCAAAACTAAAGTAACGAGCCAATTTTTTAAAATGTAAGGAGTAGAAAGTACAGATATTTGTGTAAAAATGTAAGGAGTAGAAGTAAAAAGTCGCGATAAAAATAAGTAGTAAAGTAAAGTAAAAATATCAGAAAAATCTACTTGAGTACAGTAACGAAGTATTTGTACTTCGTTACTTCCCATCTCTGCATTACTGGCAAACACTCTGGCAGGGAAGTGTCAGCCTCCTCCTCCTTAAGAAAGCCTCCAGATGAGCAGATGGGAAACAGGTGTGCAGAAGTCAGCTCACGCCCTCAGGAGGAAGATCTCAGGCTCCCTCTGGTGGAGAAAGGTTGCCAAGCCTCCAGATCCCAACAGGATCTACTAGACACATCTGCAATCAACAACAATTATTGAAGATTTCCAGAGGACTTCACCATTGAAATTTGTGAGAGTTATAGTTAAACTGACAATGCTCACAGCATGGCAGTTGGATGTTGTAATATAGCCAAGTTATTTCAACTCTCCAATTCATGATCTAACGGGTTTGTCGTTGGATTGCCAACTTGTGGAGGGAGGATTTGCCATCGAATTTCTGGCCAGAGTAAAAACATGTCATTAATTTGTTACTCTGTGCTTCGCATAGTGCACTGGTGGTCGCCATCTTGGATAATAGCGCACTGTGACAAACACCAGATACAGCACTGCAACTTGCTCAACCCCCGATACCGCACCATGACATCACAAACCGGTAGGTGGCTGTGGTGTTCTTTGACAAACATGGATGTCTCCAGTAAAGTGCATTCAAATGAAGCTACTCTTAATTAAAAACACTTATCATTTCTTGAAACATATGTAATAATTTTATACTTAAAGTACTTTCAGAAGTTTGTATTCTGAATGTAACCAGCCTTTTCCAGATTGATGTGACACATTGTTTTCAATGGGTGCAAAGATACTGACTCCCTAATTCTCGCTACCTCTCTGAACCAAAATGTTCAAGTCTGAACTCCTCCCTTCAGTAATACACTTGAAAAACGACATCCTGAGGAAAACTAGCTCTTACAGTGTTGCATTTTACCTGCGCATTAGCAGCAGAAAGTCACGTTCTGTGTGGCCATCTGGCTAATTTACTGGCTGCGTCATATTTTATGAGCTCATTGCAGACTCTGCATGTTAAATGCTTTGTGGAAGGAGGGGAAGAGTGTTGAAAAATGTAAAACAGAGTCTGCACCATGAAACAGGAAATGTTTTTTTAGGCCTGGGTTAGCCATATGTGTTAAACCACCATTCTTAAAGTCTACTGTAAACATGGAAAAGTGACAAATAGCTGGAAGCCATTATTCATGCTTCAAAGGGCATTTATAATGTACAATGGAGTGTGTAAACAGTTAAGTGCAGGGAAAGATCTGCGTAAAATAAATAGTGTTTTCTCTCCGTGTGCCAACAGTAGAACCAGGAGTAATTAGCTGAGCTGGATACGTAACTGACGGCTATGCTGACAAATAGATGTTTGAGGTTGCTTTGTCCAAACAGAGTGATGATGTCAGTGCTTCTGGCCGTGAAAACGTGAAACAGAATGAAGAAAGAAGTCTTAAAGTGGATGGAAAAAAAATATAAAGTCAATACAATATTGTTAGACTTTTGACTTCTAATGTTCTTAGGGTAGTGCAGCTTGCAAATATCAGTTTTCAAAATTGGGAACTATTTTTGAGATGGATTGTAATATTGAAATCCATCAAAGCAAAATTTAGAATTATGGCCTTTATTCCCTTTATTATAGTGTTAAGTTAAATTCCATGAAACAGGGAAATACCATGTAAGTATGTAAGAATAACAATATGTATTGTACTTATTTACATGCACCTTTACTTCCTTCTCCAAGGATATTTATACCAAATTGCCAACATTCATAGTTTATTTAATGTGTGGGCCACAACTTTAAGCCAGTAGACTACAGAAAGTGAAATAATGTTTAATGAAAGCTTAATTTAAATGTGTGTTGCATGCTGTTAAGTTGGACCGTAAATGTATTGCGTCATGGGGGTAGCTTCCAATGTTGCTGGTTTGAAAACTGGAGCAATTGTCTTCATTTAAATCATGATGTTGTTGGATGATAAGGGAGCCCACAATATGGAGAGGCAGAAAAAACTGTCTTCTACAATAATGAGAATTTCATAGGGATAAAAAAAAAGAACACTAAATCTTTTTAGGAGGGACTGAAAGATTTAGCTAAAGCTTTATGTCCATGTATTAAAAGATGCCTAGTTTTTCAGGCAACAACTAACTGCTTACCTAGATTGTGAATTGTGTTACGCTGTGTGAGAAGCAGTGACAGTTGGAGAAGGCTCGACCTGTTTGGATCTATAGCTGAACTCTTCTGGCCTCCTCAGTTTCACGACCTTTGAAGGATCCAGTTCAGGTAGGCCTGAAGGACGAAGCACCTGATTTCGAACAAAGCCAAGTGAACAAGCTCTATATTATTCAGTTTTACCTCAAAGGACCTGCTACACTGTTGAAGGCAGACAATATTATTCTATTCTATTCTATTTCTAGTATTTTTTAAATAAATAAAGCTGTTTAAGTCATCTGGAAAAGCCTTTTCAAAAGCCCCTGATCCAAATAAATTGTAACAACGTGTGGTCCTGTCACCATGACTCCAACTGATCGTGCATCCTGGCTGCTTGGCAACAGGGATATTCATCTGGCTGACAATAGGTGTGCATGACTTTCACCTAGTCTTTGCTATCAAACCTCACCTTGGCCCTCTGTTGCACACCTTGCCATGGAGGTTTGAAGGACCCAAATGCAAAGACGGAAGGAGACAGAATGGAATTTGTGCTGATTTAATGCAGTACCAAACATATCGGAAGCAAAGTCCTAAAGCAAAGCTAATAAAACAAAAACAAAAAAACAACAAAAAAGTCAGGGAAAACACACACAAGGAGCAAAGGAACCACGAGGAACCAGCAATGAGAAACTACACAAAAGGGGTTTAAATGGGAGACTGAAGAAAGACTGGGCTAATCAGCAGACGAGGAGCAGGTGTGAGAAACTAGAGGAGGGAAGAGAATGACACAAGGGGCAATAGATGATAAAGAAGATATACATAAAAACTCAAATACAACCACAACTCAAAATGGAAATTAAACCAATGAAAACTCAAAAAGAAAACAAAAAGAACCAAAACCATGACAGACACAAAGTGTTTAACCTATAAAAAAGAGTAAATGCAAAGCAATTAACCAATTTAGAGTAACTGTACCAATTATTGCAAAAAAACAATGGTCAATTATGCAAAGAAAATTATCCCAGAGATTTGTTAATATTTAGATGAAAACCAAAATGATGCGTAACAGAAGTCTGTTTTATAAATAAGTTTGTACTCCCCATGCATAGAAGAGAGAATTCATAATAAAATGTAACTTTTGTGAACCTTATTCCTTTTTAAAACCACTGAGGTTGGACAAGAAATTCCATTCAACCACCCAAAAATCCCCCAAATTCTTCAAAGTCATAAAACAAATGATATTTCAATTTATATCTTTCAAAGCTATTTATATAAATTGGACATTTAGAAACCTCAAGACATCTTTGTAAATACATAGCTAATGGTAACCAGTTAACAATAACAAAATGTTTATAATTTCTTGACACGAAGCACTGTCAATGTGCTATCTCTTTATCATGGTAACTAATTATAACAGGGATATATTATAGTTTATGTGTTAGAAACAGGGAACATTTTTCAGCATAGCGCATTCGAACATCAGAATTGGACCACAGATTAATAAAGGAAGCTTTCCTGGTCTCCATAATCCCGTTTCCTTTCTATCATGGCTGGTTTTGTGTGCATCACTTTACTGGTGAGCACATGGAACCAAGATGCACCATGGGAGGAAGTCAAGCTGGTAGAAACTGTGTAATTCTTTGGGCAATGTTTAGCCATGAAACTGTTCTGCAATCCATATAGATGTTGCCTTGCAGGGAAAAATGATTCACTGATGAATGTGGCCTCTTCCAGGAGGATTATTCTCTGCCAAAAAAAAAAAAAAAGTGATCAAGGAATAGCTGGAGGAGCATAAGTTTTAGAATAAGATCCAGCCGCCACCGTTTGCAACTAATTTGCCAAGGATTTCCAAAGTTGGACTGGAAAATAATGGAGGTTCTTAAAAACAAGACGAAACAATAGTTAACAAAGGTGAAATATAGCTGTTGCTTGGCCAACACATTGCAGTGCTCAGCATTTTTACAAGAGTCGGTGCTGCAAAGACTTGGCTCAAATGCCTCAACTGGAAGTCCTACTGGTTCACTTTTCCATCATAAAAAACTATTTTTAGGGTTTGGGCTCCAGTTTGATACCAGTCCTAGTAATAATCTGCAAGCTGTTTACTGATTACTACACAAAATGTGATGTTTACAAAAATTGCACCATCCATACAACAGTGTGGGTATGTGCGTGTGTGGGCGTGGGGGCTGGACAGAGGAAGGAAAGGGGGGAAACCACAGGTGCTAATAATCACATATGATCACAGATGATTAGAATCAGGTGTTGGCAGCAGTTCTCCACCAATGTGGGAGAATATTAAAGCTCTCCAAGGTTTGGAACCTCATCTCGCATTTTTAGGCAATTTTGTGCTTTTTCACTGATTTTTAGAGAAGGTCCAATGAATCACGGCCAGTTTTTATCCTAATATATGTCTGGTTAAATTTAAATATAAATCTTGAATATTATTCACATCCTTGTTAACATTATTAAGGCTCTCATTGTTATTATACAAAAATTAGGTTAACCGTTAATGATACCCGGCACAACAATTGATTTTCACTCACATTTTCACCTTTCTTTCTTTTGTTTTCTGCACTTAAATTGAAACCAGACAAAGATAACCTGAGTTCACCTTAAAAAAGCTGTTTAAATATATGGCTTATATCTTATTTTTAAACTGAATTTCAACCACATTTAGATCTGAACTTACCAGGCCATTTTAACAGAGGTTTCAGCAGGACTCTTGAGTTTTCCTGTAGAATTCCTTGAAAAAAGCCCCATCCATCTTCCCATCGACTCCAACACATGTGGTAGCTTAGGGGTCATTTGTTTACAGTAAAGTTCAATGTTTGTTTTTGCTTATATAACATTATTTATGAGAAGTTTGTACCATCCACACGGTGCCTTGTGGCATATTTTAAATGGCACTTCTACTGGTTTTCCTCCTGCAATAACTCTTCGCCTGTTACTTGTTCATCAAGGCCAAATCCTATTTTTTCCCATCTAGTTGTCCCGTCAACAAAATTTCCCACATGAGCAGTTGATCTCTGCAGCCCCTCCATGGTTACCATTTCCCTGCTCTGATTAATGCTCAGGGACTGAATTCACAGCAATTCTCAGTCGTTCAGGTAGCTCCTTACTTAAAATTCCAGACAATAATTTTAGCTTTAGAGGGATTGAATTAGCAGCTGAGATAGAAACAATTATGTCATTGAGATTTGAGATGCAGTTTTTATCAGGTGTGATGTTGTCTTCTAATAGCTGTGATTGGTGGTTACAAAATATGCTCCACTGATGGCTGAATTTAGACCGGATTAAGAAATGTTTGTCGTGACGACGAAACTTAGCAAAATTTATTTGTAATAAATAACCAAAATCTCCCTTAAGATCATGAAATAAAGAAAAGTATTTGATTCTGAGATCATGGTGCTAACACCAGGGGAGGGGTTGGCAACCCAAACTGTTCAAAGAGTCATATTGGACCAAAAAAGCAAAAAGCAAATCTGCCTGGAGCCGAAAAATGTAAAAGTCTTTAATATAAGCCTCGTATGGCAACATGGGCTCTAATCATATTAGCCCACTATAAAAAAGGACTATGTGGGCTTAAATTAAATGTTTATCCTGGAGCAAATGTCAAATCATGTGACTACTCTGCTGTACAATAATTGGTGCTTTGAGTTTAATTTCCATAGTAACATGAGGTGAGGGGTGTTTCTGTTGGGAGGAGTTGATTGAGTCATGAGGAACCAAGCAGGAACTGACATCCATCAGAGCAGAGCTCGCTAACTCTAATATTCCACATCCTCCGTCACCAGCGTTCTTCTATGTTATATTTATTTAGAGGATTTGGGGGGAAAAAATGAAAGAAAGTTTACATACATGCATTAGAACACTACCTGTTTGATTTGTGGATGTTTCTTTATGCTTACCAACAAAACCTTAAATTAGCAGCAGAGATGGAGTTTGGAGTTGCAATCCACTTCTTAAATATATGTTTGCTCTTTACAATCACTCTTTTTCTCTCACTCCCAACTTGGTGATCGGCTGAAAATTTAGCATACCTTCCTTGGAAATGCCTTTCTTAATGACTCTTTTTATTTCTTGACAACTTCTCATTACATAGCGAACATGGAGGCAGTCCTTTCGCATTGGCAATGAAAGCAAATGATTTGGTTCATTATTCTTTACAATTATTGTTTAAGTTTATTTATCTTAAAATGGATACAGCATTGCAAAACATAATGTGTCTGTTTGACCTCCTGCACACCATATTAAAGTAAACAAACATTACATTTTTGAAAAAGCTCCAGGGAACCGCAAGGTGGGCGCCAAAGAGCCACAGGTTGCCAACCCCTGCACTAAGGTGTTCATTGCCAAGTCACTTTCTCTACATTCATGATCGTTTTGGAATGGGAGAGATGCTGGTCAGAGAGAAGATAGAAGCTTACGACAACTAGATCTTAGGCAATGGCTACTCCTGTCATCATACCACAATTCATTATTTATCTTGCTTCTGTGTACTGTTCATTGTATTGTCTAGTGTATCTATGTCTGTATTCTTAGACATTTTGCAGTTTTTAAAAATTTTATTTTTCAGAGCATATTACATTCTGTAAATTACATTTAAATTATTCTGGTCTTTACTGTTTGTGGATTTGTCTTTAAACCTATGATTTCTGGTTATTAATTTTTTTATTACCTATTTATCCTTTTAAAATAATTTTACTGGTGCATCTTTGACCTGTTTAGCTGCAGAAACTTTTCATTTGAAGAGTAGGGTGGGGTAGGGGTTTGCTTTATTCTCACTTCCTAACACCAAACACCTCTGTTTCTGCCATCGTCCCTGCTTAAGATACTCCTGGCTTACCAATGGTCCTCCTCACTAGTCTTACCCATTACTTACCCAACGGGTTCTCGTAATACCTTACTTTTAGCAACTTAAATAAATGTATCTTACCAAGGTGACACTTTCAGAAAAATCTTAGAAAAATGAATTATTTACAACATTAGCTACTACTTTTAGTCTAAAGATTCTTTTGATTATGGCAGTGGTGTTTATTTTGGATCGGTGAAAAGTGGTAGAGTACAAATGCACTCTTTCTTTCTAGTGGTAAATTAATTAATTAATGCATTGCCTTAAATTCTTTACAGTTTTATTGAAATCTTAACTGGTTCATTGCATAACTAAGGTTTGTGGTGGAATGTAATAATTCAATAGAAATATGAGCACTTTCTAAAGGCGCTACATTAAGGATTAAGCACATTTTTTAAAAGTATATTAAAGGTTCATATAATATCATTATTGGTGCAAAGTGTGGAGAAATAGGTCATGAAGAGGGTAAGTTCACATTTTTCTTGTCAGTTTTACAATAAATAAAATAACTGAGCAAAATGTGGTGGTTTTAAGAACATTTCCTCTTCTGTTGCTCTGATGATGTGGAATTTCCCAAATCCTCAGTGAGCTCACCCTAAACATGCTCTCTTTTTATTATAGGCCTTCAGCTTCCATATCGGGTCACGTTACAACAATGAAAACACTAATCTTTAACTCACTGACACACACCACCGCAAGAACTAATTTCCCTACAGCCACAGCCTTGCCACATGTGTGACACGAGCAGGACGGAGTTGGGTCAAAATGTGGAACCAGACAAATGATTTCATTGGCAACTATATCAGCCTTTTATGCCAACCACATTCTAACTCAGCTGTTTGCAAGCAGAATAACTTGTTTCTCTGCTCATGGAAAATCAGCTGGAGGGTGCTCTCTAGTGGTTTTCATCTGGAACAGCTTCAATGTGCAAAGTTATCTCGGAAACAGTTTGCACATTTGTTTACAAATGGCTTTATCATCATTCATTGTTCGAAATTCAGTAATGTAGATAACTGTTTTAATGACGTCAATTTTCTGATAAAAAAGTGGAAATTTTAAACATATTAAGAGCTTATTCCAAATAGAGGAGGTCATCAATCTTTGCTTGACAGGTAAGTGTCGTGCCAAACAGCAACACAGCAGGATGCAGCCTCACTGCCTTGAAATCCAGAAAGATGCAATAACTTCCCTTCAGTATTGTGTCACTAGTGTGCTTCTGTTTTCGTGCCAAGTCAAATCAATCCAGCCCCTCAAAATATAACCTCCCATCCATCGGTTTTGATGGAATTTCCGGCTACTTTAGAAGGTGATTCTCTGCTGCCTTTGTGGAAAAGTTCCACATTGCTCTGACCTATTGAATTTCTCCACATACGGATAACAATCCAGCTGCAATACAGGAAAGGAGAAGCACCACACCAAGCTATCTGTGATCACCTCCACATTTTAACACAATACAGAGACTACCACAACCAGACATATGGAAATAATAACCCTATTTTATGTAAAACACTTTATTAAGTAGCATAGATAAAGTTCTGGCTTTTGCAACATGATTTATGAAGAAACTAAAACAGTGGGTTTGATTTGTTAGTTAAATCTGAGCTTGTTTTGAACAAATGTTGCCTGACTTAGAACTGTAGCATGGGTCATTCGGTAAATGCATTTTGTCTGCCTTACATTGTCAATTTTGCATCACAGATTACTGCAAAAAAATGCCAAAAACATTGGCAGAAAAAAGGAAGGGTCCATGAGTACATTTTGTTTCAACAAACTATCATTTACTGTATATTGTTGCTGTAAATTATTCTGATTCAAACAAAAAGGTTTACAACAACTGTACTTTGGGATGTTCAGAAAGCCTAAATCTGAACTTATGCTCATTCTAAAAAAAGTGGTCTAAAGTCAATTTTCTTGAAGTAAAATGTTAATATTCTAAATCTTATTTATTCTAATTTATTTATTCGAATGATAAATACATTATAAAAAAATATTTTGATTATTTCTATGAATATGATCCATCTTTTATGGACCTGGACTCTTTTATTATTCTCTTGTCAATAAATATTTATTTTTTCGTGTCAAAATTAATGAATAAAACCTTTTACAATAGAATCTGTTTTCCTCAGAGCAGGTGAGCTAATTTTTAGTATTTTCTATAAAATTCTACTTACTAAAAGATTGAGCTTGAAACAAAAATATAATAAACTATAGGCCAGCATTATTCTATTATATTTCAGAAACTTTTTATACAACAGAGTGAGAAACTGGTGCATAAATTATTTAAAAAGTCATGTAACTTGACTATGCCCATTTAATTATAACCTACATAACTCACTAACATTGAACTGCTATGGTGTCTCTCTCTCCCCCCTGACTTTTTTCCAACTCTTTCTAAATTTCCTCTCCTCTCTCCTCCTCTCTGTGCTAGAAGTCTAGTTATTCCTCTAGCTCGCTTAAGCCCTTTGTACACTGTGCGATTTTCGGGAAAATTTTCCAGTCGTGCGAGAATCTTTTGATCGGGCCGACTTTCAGCCTGATCGTACGTCGTGAGTCGTGTAGTGTACAGGGGGTTACAAGGGGCAAACAGCCTCTCACGCCCCCCTCCCGATCAGGAATCGTGAGGTAGGGAGAAAATCAGATATGTTTGATTGTGGGCAAATCGTTCAGTGCGCATGCGGAAACAAGGATTCTTTTGTAAACACAGCAGCATGGCAGGGATGCAATGAGTGAAATGCAGTTCTGTCTGTAAAATTGACATACCGTAGTAGCCGCGTTTGCTCAGACATGTCTTTTTTCAACTACGTCGTCGCCTTTTCTTTTTAAGGCTTTCAGCACAAAATTGGAGAAAATGCCAATGCAGCGTGGTTCACTATAGTGAGCTTAATATCCCTCTTCTATTTGTTTGGCTTCAGGATAGACGAATCAGAGCAGCTACATCTCACTGCGGAGCTGAGCCCGACATGCTTATTAGTCGTGCAGTCTGAGCAGACAGGTCGCATGAAAGCGTTGGCAACATGGGGCGACAGTGGCGTTAGATGTTGGAGTTTGCCCTGAAATCGAAAGGTTGACGGTTCAAGCCTCGGCTCCGACTTTCATTGTCGTTGTGTCCTTGGGCAAGACGCTTCACCTGCATTGTCTACTGATGGTGGTCAGAGGGCCCGGTGGCGCCAGTGTACGGCAGCCCCGCTTCTGTCAGTGAGCCCCAGGGCAGCTGTGGCTACAATGTAGCTTGCCACCATCAGTGTGTGTGTGAATGGGTGAATGAATGAAGTGTAAAGCGCTTTGGTCAAGTCTCCTGACTTGAAAACAGGTGCTATATAAGTACATGCCATTTACATAAATTGTGAGCGATTTAGTCCTATGAGCAGTAGCTGCGTGCAACAATTGAAAAAATCACACAGTGTAGGGCCAGCTTTAGTGATGATGGTGCCTGTAGTAGGCCTACTGTAGGTGTGGTATTTTTTTAGCTCTGGAGGCGAGGGTGTGAAAGTTAGAGTTCCGTCTTTGGGCTATCGAACATCCAGAAGTTAGAGTAGGCCCACTTGTTTAACAGCATGGAGCCACCAAGAGTAGGGACGTGTCCACACAGTGGTCCTCGAATAGTTCCATGTCTCAAGCCGATTTTTCCTGCTCATTGATGCACCCACTTGCAAACCCACTCTGGTGGTTGGAAGCTCTATTTTTGGGGCGATTTTCCAGTCGTGCGAGAATCTTTTGATCGGGCCGACTTTCAGCCTGAGAGTGCGTCATGAGTCGCGTAGTGTACAGGGAGTTACGAGGAGCGATTAGTCTCTCACGACCAGGTGTCATTACCACACTGGCAGTAATGAAACCCGGTTTCCAAAACAATGTTGAATTCCGTCATTTTCTCTGGTCCCCTCCCTAATCTGACCAGTGGTGACATGTTTAGCTGCATGTTGTTATTCAACCACTGGAGTCTAGGTGGTGTCCTGAAATCAGCTGTTGCTACATTAATAAAGATACCATAAATATGAAAGATACCATTTGGTTAGACACTTTAATATAGCTGGCCATTAAAATTGCTCCTAAATCTTTAAATGTCTTAAAATAATGTCTACCTCTCAAAGGGGGGTGGCACAGAGGCAGATATTAACACTTTGCAATCAATTTGCATTGGTTGTACTTCTAGAGATGCTGTTTTTTTCTGTTAGTTTTGTTAACTGGCCTTTAAATGGCAGTACTCAAACAGACAAGTTCATCTTCTGATTGGATGAGTTGTTTCCTGGACTGTAGCTGCTCAACAGATTTGAACATTGAGGGCCACCTTTTGAAAAATCATTAGAGGTTGCTAAAAAGCTGTAACAGCAACTGAAGTAGACTATATGACAGGAGCAATATAACTTTAATCTCTCCTTTAATTTAACCTAACGCTAACATATTTTGGTTTAGGTTTTCTTTAAAACAAAAAAAAGACATCCAGTATGATAACTTTCAAACACATAAATTTTGTGAAGTTTAAAATTAATCAATACACAGTAAGTCTCTAAAGAAAGTGTAAAAACTAAACATTTGGTTTTCAACTTCTCTAATTGGAATTGTTCATACTTTGACAAGTTCAAAAATAAATAAAGGAAGGTCTAAAAACAGTGTAAAGAATTGACATGGATTTCAACTTCCCTAACTGGAAATCTCTCATCAACAGCTGTGTGCTGTTTGCTAGTTAAGCTCTGATTGGTAACCAGCGCTCTTCAGTCCCATTTATAAACCCTCATGCTCTCATTGCTGTTACTGCTGGTCTTCAGTATGATGAATTTTCAGATCCTCCTGGGGGTAAAGTAATTTTTTTTGTGTTTGCTATTCTTTTGAGTTTACACTTTCTTATGTCAGTTTTTTTTTTCCTCCAGGTTTCCCTTGTTGCATTGCTGCTGCTGGATGTTCATGGACTTCCTGTGAAAGGTGATGTATAAAACAAATTTACTTTCAGTAAATTAAGGCAGGTATTTAACAGATGATTCTTCGGGTCTAGCTCCAAAATCCCAACAGCAGGGTGGCAGTGGCACCAATGCAGCTTCTCAGGGAGTAGCAGCTCCTTCCCATGCTGCTCATGCGTCCTTCAGTGCTCCTGTAGGAAAGGTTCCTAGTCACCCTTTCCCAGTGCAACAACCAGCACCATTTGTTGGCATGAGCCCAATGGCTGGAGTATATCTAGGTTCTTTTCCTGTTCAACCAGGACAGTATGGGGCCTATGCCATTCCTGCAGCATATTCTAGTGATGGTTCCCAGTTGGCAGGATATTATGCTGCCTCTCAACCGGCTGACGCTGCTCAGCCTATCCCCACAGGTAATTGGTCTAAAATGGTTTAGTGACATGCCATAGCTGAATCTTTAGCATTTATGAACAAACCTTAACTTAACCCCTACTTCTATCCCCTTTATTAGCAGAATGGGTTGTTGCTCCTCCTTCTTTTGAGGAACCTGCAGCTGATTCTGAGGTTGTTGGCGCCCTTCTCCCTCCTCCACAGCCTCTAGGACCTACCCTTCAGTCTGGGGAGACTGCCAATATAGTAAAGGAAGCTGAACTTGGGCATTACCAGCGGGAGACGGAGGAATCGGGCTACCCAGCTGTCCCCACAAACCCTGGCTTTGGTGGCTTGTTGCCCTACCCTCTTGTTCCTCTTTATGGCCTTCCCTACCCTTACCCTGCTTTTGACTACAGGCTCCTGTTTGGCCAATATCCTCCTGGCACCTACACTACCTTCAGTAGAAATCATGAGAGGGGCAGAGACTATTCTAAGGAAATTCACTATCTAAAGGAACATGTGTCTGATGCTCCACAAACCCCCCAGAATCCTGGACTTGGACAGCAAAAGTTCTTCCCAAGGTCACCCTAGAGCCCTGAATGGAGGCTAAGGTGAGTTGATGATTCCAGCAGATTTAATTAATATTTACTAATGATGCTAACTGTTGTTCTCCTCTTAGATGAAGTTCCCCAGTCTTGGAAGAATCTCTTGGTATTCTTAAAATAAAGTATTTTAAACATGACTCTGATTTAGTTTACTGTATAGAGGAAAACTTCACATTCCTTGGTGGCTTTGATCAAGTTGTGTGCATATGCTAGTATATAAATGTACTGCATGCAGGTGTATGTGATTAGTGGGATTAACAAGGGGATGGGGGATCAAAGATCTGTAACACGGATGGAGAGAATGAATCTGCTGCAGTTGGGGCGTGTGGGAGAGAATAAAACTTGTCAATCATGTTATATACAGTGTCCTGTCTGGCAATGTGGCAATAAGAATAATTTTCTTGGTGCAAAAAGAGCCCAACAGATTTTACTTCCACAAGTGGAGCGGTAGCGCTATTGCCATAGTGGTCTGCTTGTTTCATAAATATATATTGCTAATTATGCAGGGACTTTTAAAAGGGTATTAAATACCTGCACTTGTATTGATATCCATCAGCCTACCTCTACTTTGAGGCCTTTAAAAATAAACATAACGGAAAGGGTTATTCAGAATGCATGGTTGGAAGGCCTCTTTAAAAACGGTCAACACTCAATGTTGAAGGCACACTGGACATGGATAAATGTAGAGCTAATGGATTGCAGCACAACTAGCCCAGAGGAAATATTCATGGAACAAAACATTTAAAACTCCAAAGAAAATGATCAAAGGTGCAAAGCTGATTTTGCAGAATATTAAAAGGGGTAACAATATGATGGCTGACCTATTTCAGGCTTTCTGGATAAAGGAAGTCGATTAAGAATTCTGGGCTTCTTACTTTTTTTCCTCAAACTATTAATGCAATATACCAAAGGATATAAGGATGGGTACTGAGGGGAATCAAAAGGAAATGGCTTATTGGCTATACACTATGCCGAAAGAATGTGGTCAGCCACTGCAGAACTATGGTAAATTTGAAACGATTACCCCCTCTCCAAGACCTAATGGTAAAAAGGCCTAAAAATACTGGCAAAATGTTTAATGTACAACTAGTGAAGTCATTACCTGTTGCTCCACTGTATAAATGTACAGCAAGTGAAATGGGTATTGAACAAACTTCCATTTTTCTCAAATCTATTTCAAGAGATGCTGGCATTTTTACCAGATGTCTGCATTAATCCATGCACTCCACACAAATCCAACCATAGATGTCCAGAAATTAGGAAGTTGTGTAATTGAAATGGCACAGAGGAAAAGTATTGAACAAGAGGTTCAAAGAGGCATGGAAATCCAAGACACCAGCTGAAATCTTGTAATTGGAAAGCAATCCTGCTTGAATATCAACTGCTTCAGTGCCAAATGATGGCGTATAAAAAGGTGTTACTGGAGATGCACAAGACATGATGGGTAAAAGTAAAGACCTTTCTTAAGATGCTGGTGAAGATTCTGAGTCATTCTCAAGACCTTTGCAACCTTATTGTTGGAAACAATGGCATTGGTTACAGAAGGAATTCTAAACTTCTGAATGTTCCAGTGAGAACTGTTGGGCAATGATCCAGAAGTGGAAAGAACATTTCCCCATAAACCAGGGGTATCAAAACCTTTTAAAAGTAGAGCCAGATTTGGTCAGATGAAAATGTATTGGGGCCTGACATTCCTCAAACCATTACCATTGTAAATAATAATGTAATTATGTAACTACATAACTTTACTTTCTACAGATAGGATAATATTGCAAATATTTGCATTACCAGGATTGTTAAAGTTTAAGACGTAATTACAAATGAACGATTTCATGAACTTGCCTTAAATTTTATGTTTTGATTTTGTTTGAACAAATCACATTCCAGTGTTTTTGACAAATCAAAGCAAATAGAAATGTGACAAAAACTGTGATATGTTACAAAAAAGCAATTCACAGAGACTTTGGAGTTTATTTTCAGAATAAAAAAAATTATCTACACTGCCATCAGTAATAATAATCCCAATTTTATTCCACTGTAGTTTCATGTCATCCATGGTTGAACAAAGGCGAGCAAACAAAGCTATTCCTCTCATTTGGTCCTTAAGGCTCTGAATGTCAAGAATCTCTTCACAGGTAAGTTCATGTATGTTCAGGGCAAATTAAGGATTCTGAGGGCCTCTTACTTAGTAAACACAGACTAATGGGTAGAGTCCAAAACAGACAGCGTCTGAAAGGCGTGACCTAACTGTTTTAAACTGAGCTGCCTCCCTCTTTAAGACAGACAAATACAGGCTCCAACGTGATGGTGGTTTGGTCTTAGAATCCTTCAGGAGGGAGTATGAATGATCTAAAATCATATTTAATAAACCCATAGCAAAGATCGAGAGCCTTATTAAAATGAGTTGGTATCAGAGTGATGCTAATAAAAATCAGTTTATCTCTGATTAAACCCCCACTTTCACTCCTTTGGTTTCTTTAAATTCAATTTAATAAAAAAAAAATCAACAAAAACACAACTTTTTGTACAAAGTATGTTTATTGAAATGTGTATGTAGCTTTGGAAATATTTGCAAAACTAAATGAGGGTTAAAAATTTGGATTTCTGAATAGGAATGTAACATTTGGTATAAAGATGAAAGATACCATTTGGTCAGACACTTTAATACAACTGGCTATTAGAATTGCTCAAAAATCTTTAGATGTCTTAAAATGATTTCTATGTCTCAAAGGGGGGTGGCAGAGATAGTGATAGTTAAAAGTTTACAATCACTTATTTCCAACTTCTTTTTGCATTGGTTTGTACTTCTAGAGATGCTGTTTTTTCTGTTAGTTTTGTCTTTAAATGGCAGTGCTCACACAGGAGTGTTGTTCTGATTAGCTGAGTTGTTTCTTTGACTGTAACTGTAACTCAGCAGATTTGAACATTGAGGGCCACTTTTTGAAAAAAAAAAAAAAAACATTAGAAGTTGTTAAAAAGCTGCAACAGCAACAGAAGTAGACTATATGACAAGAGCAATATGATTTTAATATCTGCTTTAATTTAACTTAACTCTTATTTTACTTATTACATATTTTAGTTTTCTTTTTTTTTAAATAAAGACATTCAGTATGATAACTTTGATAACACATTACCTTTATGAAGTTTAATATGAATTTGTATACAGCGAGTGTATGTAAAAAATAAACATTGTGTTTTTACATTCTTTTATTCGAAATGTTTATATTTTGACAAGTTCAAAATAAATACATAAATAAAGGTCTAAAAACAGGGTGTAAAGAATTGACATGGATTTCAACTTCCCTAACTGGAAATCTCTCATCAACAGCTGTGTGCTGTTTGCTAGTTAAGCTCTGATTGGTAACCAGTGGTCGTCAGTTCCATTTATAAACCCTCATGCTCTCATTGCTGTTACTGCTGGTCTTCAGTATGATGACTTTTCAGATCCTCCTGGGGGTAAAGTACTTTTTTTTTTTTTTTTTTTTTGCACGTTTGAGTTTCTTTTGAGTTTACACTTTCTTATATCAGTTTTCTTTTGTCTCCAGGTTTGCCTTGCTGCTGCTGGATGTTCATGGACTTCCTGTGAAAGGTGATGTATTAACCAACTTTACTTTCAGTAAATTAAGGCAGGTATTTAACAGATGATTCTTCGGGTTTAGCTCGAAAATCCCAACAGCAGGGTGGCAGTGGCACCAATGCAGCAGGGAGTAGCAGCTCCTTCCCATGCTGCTCATGCGTCCTTCAGTGCTCCTGTAGGAAAGGTTTCTAGTCAACCTTTCCCAGTACAACAACCAGCACCATTTGCTGGCATGAGCCCAATGGCTGGAGTATATCCAGGTTCTCTTCCTGTTCAGGCAGGACAGTATGGGGCCTATGCCATTCCTGCAGCATATTCTAGTGATGGTTCCCAGTTGGCAGGATACTACGCTGCCTCTCAACCGACTGACGCTGCTCAGCCTATCCCCACAGGTAATTGGTCTAAAATTCTTTAGTGACATGCCATAGCTGAATCTTTAACATTTATGAAATGAACCTTAACTTGACCCCTGTACTTCTATCCCCTTTATTAGCAGAATGGGTTGTTGCTCCTCCTTCCTTTGAGGAACCCGCAGCTGATGCTGAGGTTGTCGGTGCCCTTCTCCCTCCTCCACAGCCTCTAGGACCTACCCTTCAGTCTGGGGAGACTGCCAACATAGTAAAGGAAGCTGAACTTGGGCATTACCAGCGGGAGACGGAGGAATCGGGCTACCCAGCTGCCCCCACAAACCCTGGCTTTGGTGGCTTGTTGCCCTACCCTCTTGTTCCTCTTTATGGCCTTCCCTACCCTTACCCTGCTTTTGACTACAGGCTCCTGTTTGGCCAATATCCTCCTGGCACCTACACTACCTTCAGTAGAAATCATGAGAGGGGCAGAGACTATTCTAAGGAAATTCACTATCTAAAGGAACATGTGTCTGATGCTCCACAAACCCCCCAGAATCCTGGACTTGGACAGCAAAAGTTCTTCCCAAGGTCACCCTAGAGCCCTGAATGGAGGCTAAGGTGAGTTAATGATTCCAGCAGATTGAATTAATATTCACTAATAATGCTAACTGTTGTTCTCCTTTTAGATGAAGTGCCCCAGTCTTGGAAGAATCTCTTGGTATTCTTAAAATAAAGTATTTTAAACATGACTCTGGTGTAATTTACTGTCTAGATGGAGCAAACTCTACTCTTTTTGGTGGCCTTGATCATATTATGGTGTGCACATGCTAGTATATAAACATACTGCATGCAGGTGTATGTGATTAGTGGGATTAACCAGTGACTGGGGGGGTCAAAGTGCTGTAACATGGATGGAGAGACTGAATCTGCTGCAGTTGGTGTGTGTGGGAGAGGATAGAACTTGTCATGTTATAAGAGTTGTAGACAGTGTCCTGTCTGGCAATAAGACTAATTGTCTTGGTGTACAGGTGCTGGTCATAAAATTAGAATATCATGAAAAAGTAGATTGATTTCAGTAATTCCATTTAAAAAGTGAAACTTGTATATTATATTCATACATTACATACAAACTCATATATTTCAGATGTTTTGTTTAATTTTGATGATTACAAATGACAACAAATGAAAATCTCAAATTCATCATATCAGAAAATTAGAATATTACTGAAGACCAATAAAAACAAAGGATTTATAGAAATGTTGGCCAACTGAAAAGTATGAGCATGTACAGCACTCAGTATTTAGTTGGGCCTCCTTTGGCCTGTATTACTGCAGCAATGCGGCGTGGCATGGAGTCGATCAGTCTGTGGCACTGCTCAGGTGTTATGATAGCCCAGGTTGCTCTAATAGTGGCTTTTAGCTCTTCTGAATTGTTGGGTCTGGTGTATTGCATCTTCTTCTTCACAATACCCCATAGATTTTCTATGGGGTTAAGGTCAGGAGAGTTTGCTGGCCAATTAAGAACAGGGATACCATGGTCCTTCAACCAGGTACTGGTAGCTTTGGCACTGTGTGCAGGTGCCAAGTCCTGTTGGAAAATGAAATCTGCATCTCCAAAAAGTTGGTCAGCTGCAGGAAGCATGAAGTGCTCTAAAACTTCCTGGTATGTGGCTGCGTTGACCCTGGACCTCAGAAAACACAATGGACCAACACCAGCAGATGACATGGCACCCCAAACCATCACTGACTGTGGAAACTTTACACTGGACTTCAAGCAACGTGGATGAAGTGCCTCTCTTCTTTTCCTCCAGACACTGGGACCTTGATTTCCAAAGGAAATGCAAAATTTACTTTCATCAGAGAACATGACTTTGGACCACTCACCAGCAGTCCAGTCCTGTTTCTCTTTAGCCCAGGCAAGACGCTTCTGACGCTGTCTGTGGTTCAAGAGTGGCTTGACACAAGGAATGCGACAGCAGAAACCCATGTCTTTCATACGTCTGTGTGTGGTGGTTCTTGAAGCACTCACTCCAGCTGCAGTCCACTCTTTGTGAATCTCCCCCACATTTTTGAATGGGTTTTGTTTCACAATCCTCTCCAGGGTGCGGTTATCTCTCTTGCTTGTACACTTTTTTCGACCACATCTTTTCCTTCCCTTCGCCTCTCTATTAATGTGCTTGGACACTGAGCTCTGTGAACAGCCAGCCTCTTTAGCGATGACCTTTTGTGTCTTGCCCTCCTTGTGCAAGGTGTCGATGGTCGTCTTTTGGACAACTGTCAAGTCAGCAGTCTTCCCCATGATTGTGTAGCCTATAGAACTAGACTGAAAGACCATTTAAAGGCTTTTGCAGGTGGTTTGAGTTAATTAGCTGATTAGAGTGTGGCACCAGGGGCCATCAATTTTGAACCTTTTCACAATATTCTAATTTTCTGATATGATGAATTTGAGATTTTCATTTGTTGTCATTTGTAATCATCAAAATTAAACAAAATAAACATCTGAAATATATGAGTTTGTATGTAATGTATGAATATAATATACAAGTTTCACTTTTTAAATGGAATTACTGAAATCAATCTACTTTTTCATGATATTCTAATTTTATGACCAGCACCTGTATAAAAGAGCCCAACAGACTTGACTTTCACAAGTGGAGCAGTAGGGCTATTGCCATAGTGGTCTGCTTGTTTCACAAATATATATTGCTAATTATGCAGGGACTTTTAAAAGGGTATTTAATACCTGTGCTTGTATTTATCGATCAGCCTACCTCTACTTTGAGGCCTTTAAAAGTAAACTTATGGAAAAGGGTTATACAGACTGCATGGTTGAAAGCCCTCTTCCAAAACGGTCAATACTCAATGTTGAAGGCTCATTGGAAAATAACTGGATAAATGTAGAGCGAATGGATTGCAGCACAACTAGCCCAGAGGAAATATTCATGGAACAAAACATTTAAAACTCCAAAGAAAATGATCAAAGGTGCAAAGCTGACTTTGCGGAATGTTAAAAGGGGTATGAATATGATGGCTGACTCATTTCATATTTCAGAAGTCGATTAAGAATCCTGGGCTTTTCACTTTTTTTTTTTCAAACCACTAATGCAATATACCAAAGGATCTAAGGATGGGTACCTTTTGGGACTGCCACTGAAGAACTATTGTAGATTGAAATGCTTACCTTTATACGACTTAATGGTAAAAAGGCCTAAATACTGGCAAAATGTTTAATGTACAACTAGTGAAGTCATTACCTGTTGCTACACTGCCTCTATAAATGTATAGCAAGTGAAATGGGTATTGAACAGACTTCCATTTTTCTCAAATCTATTTCTAGAGGTGCTGATATTTTCACCAGATGTCTGCAGCAATCCATGCAGTCCACACAAATCAAACCATAGATCTCTAGAAATGAGGAGACTTTAGAGTTTATTCTCAGAGTAAAAGAATTACCTACATTTCCATCCGTAATCCCTATTTTATTCCATTGTAGTTTCATGTCATCCATGGTTGAACAAAGAGAAGCAAACAAAGCTATTCCTCTCATTTGGTCCTTAAGGCTCTGAAGGTCAAGAACCTCTTCACAGGTAAGTTAATGTATGTTCAGGGCAAATTAAGGATTCTGAGGGCCTCTTACCTAGTAAACACAGACTAATGGGTAGAGTCCAAAACAGACAGTGTCTGAAAGGTGTGACCTAACTGTTTTAAACTGAGCTGCCTCCCTCTTTAAGACAGACAAATACAGGCTCCAACGTGATGGTGGTTTGGTCTTAGAATCCTTCAGGAGGGAGTATGAATGATCTAAAATCATATTTAATAAACCCATAGCAAAGATCGAGAGCCTTATTAAAATGAGTTGGTATCAGAGTGATGCTAATAAAAAACAGTTTATCTCTGATTAAACCCCCACTTTCACCCCTTTGGTTTCTTTAAATTCAATTTTATAAAAAAAGTTCAATAAAACACAACTTTTTGTACAAAGTATGTTTATTGAAATGTGTATGTAGCTTTGGAAATATTTGCAAAACTAAATGAGGGTTAAAAATTTGGATTTCTGAATAGGAATGTAACATTTGGTATAAAGATGAAAGACACCATTTGGTCAGACACTTTAATACAGCTGGCTATTAGAATTGCTCCAAAATCTTTAAATGTCTTAAGATGATTTCTATGTCTGAAAGGGGGTGGCAGAGATAGTGATAGTTAAAAGTTTACAATCACTTATTTCCAACTTCTTTTTGCATTGGTTTGTACTTCTAGAGATGCTGTTTTTTCTGTTTTTTCCTATACACCACTGTTTATGCTCTAAAAACATTCTAAATGACTTCGTTTCGAGTAATTCTGGATGCTACCCACTCAGGACACTTGGAATACATTGGACGAGCAGTATGGAGGAATATTGACACGTTTTTTGTGGACTTTTATGGACCTTTCTGTCTCGGGCGCCATAGACCTCCATTATTTGAATGTCAGCAGACAGCAAGAAGCCTCCCAGATCTCCAGATGCATTTGAGATATCAAAAAAGTACTCCAGAGTGTTGTTCAGCATGGGGGTGAGTAGAAAATGAAGGCTAATCATGTTTTGGGTGTACTATTCCTTTAACTCTTATTTTACTTATTACATATTTTAGTTTTCTTTTTTTTTAAATAAAGACATTCAGTATGATAACTTTGATAACACATTACCTTTATGAAGTTTAATATGAATTTGTATACAGCGAGTGTTTAAAGAAACTGTAAAAAATAAACATTGTGTTTTAAAATTCCTTTATTGAAAATGTTTATATTTTGACAAGTTCAAAATAAATACATAAATAAAGGTCTAAAAACAGGATGTAAAGAATTGACATGGATTTCAAATTCCCTAACTGGAAATCTCTCATGAACAGCTGTGTGCTGTTTGCTTGTTAAGCTCTGATTGGTAACCAGTGGTCGTCAGTTCCATTTATAAACCCTCATGCTCTCATTGCTGTTACTGCTGGTCTTCAGTATGATGACTTTTCACATCCTCCTGGGGGTAAAGTGCTTTTTTTTTTTTGCATGTTTGATTTTCTTTTTGAGTTTACACTTTCTTATATCAGTTTTTTTTTCCTCCAGGTTTCCCTTGTTGCCTTGCTGCTGCTGGATGTTCATGGACTTCCTGTGAAAGGTGATGTATTAACCAAATTTACTTTCAGTAAATGAAGGCAGGTATTTAACAGATGATTCTTTGGGTCTAGCTCCAAAATCCCAACAGCAGGGTGGCAGTGGCACCAATGCAGCTTCTCAGGGAGTAGCAGCTCCTTCCCATGCTGCTCATGCATCCTTCAGTGCTCCTGTAGGAAAGGTTCCTAGTCAACCTTTCCCAGTACAACAACCAGCACCATTTGTTGGCATGAGCCCAATGGCTGGAGTATATCCAGGTTCTTTTCCTGTTCAGGCAGGACAGTATGGGCCCTATGCCATTCCTGCAGCATATTCTAGTGATGGTTCCCAGTTGGCAGGATACTACGCTGCCTCTCAACAGGCTGACGCTGCTCAGCCTATCCCCACAGGTAATTGGTCTAAAATTCTTTAGTGACATGCCATAGCTGAATCTTTAACATTTATGAAATGAACCTTAACTTGACCCCTGTACTTCTATCCCCTTTATTAGCAGAATGGGTTGTTGCTCCTCCTTCCTTTGAGGAACCCGCAGCTGATGCTGAGGTTGTCGGTGCCCTTCTCCCTCCTCCACAGCCTCTAGGACCTACCCTTCAGTCTGGGGAGACTGCCAACATAGTAAAGGAAGCTGAACTTGGGCATTACCAGCGGGAGACGGAGGAATCGGGCTACCCAGCTGCCCCCACAAACCCTGGCTTTGGTGGCTTGTTGCCCTACCCTCTTGTTCCTCTTTATGGCCTTCCCTACCCTTACCCTGCTTTTGACTACAGGCTCCTGTTTGGCCAATATCCTCCTGGCACCTACACTACCTTCAGTAGAAATCATGAGAGGGGCAGAGACTATTCTAAGGAAATTCACTATCTAAAGGAACATGTGTCTGATGCTCCACAAACCCCCCAGAATCCTGGACTTGGACAGCAAAAGTTCTTCCCAAGGTCACCCTAGAGCCCTGAATGGAGGCTAAGGTGAGTTAATGATTCCAGCAGATTGAATTAATATTTACTAATAATGCTAACTGTTGTTCTCCTTTTAGATGAAGTGCCCCAGTCTTGGAAGAATCTCTTGGTATTCTTAAAATAAAGTATTTTAAACATGACTCTGGTGTAATTTACTGTCTAGATGGAGCAAACTCTACTCTTTTTGGTGGCCTTGATCATATTATGGTGTGCACATGCTAGTATATAAACATACTGCATGCAGGTGTATGTGATTAGTGGGATTAACCAGTGACTGGGGGGGTCAAAGTGCTGTAACATGGATGGAGAGACTGAATCTGCTGCAGTTGGTGTGTGTGTGTGGGAGAGGATAGAACTTGTCATGTTATAAGAGTTGTAGACAGTGTCCTGTCTGGCAATAAGACTAATTGTCTTGGTGTATAAAAGAGCCCAACAGACTTGACTTTCACAAGTGGAGCAGTAGGGCTATTGCCATAGTGGTCTGCTTGTTTCACAAATATATATTGCTAATTATGCAGGGACTTTTAAAAGGGTATTTAATACCTGTGCTTGTATTTATCGATCAGCCTACCTCTACTTTGAGGCCTTTAAAAGTAAACTTATGGAAAAGGGTTATACAGACTGCATGGTTGAAAGCCCTCTTCCAAAACGGTCAATACTCAATGTTGAAGGCTCATTGGAAAATAACTGGATAAATGTAGAGCGAATGGATTGCAGCACAACTAGCCCAGAGGAAATATTCATGGAACAAAACATTTAAAACTCCAAAGAAAATGATCAAAGGTGCAAAGCTGACTTTGCGGAATGTTAAAAGGGGTATGAATATGATGGCTGACTCATTTCATATTTCAGAAGTCGATTAAGAATCCTGGGCTTTTCACTTTTTTTTTTTCAAACCACTAATGCAATATACCAAAGGATCTAAGGATGGGTACCTTTTGGGACTGCCACTGAAGAACTATTGTAGATTGAAATGCTTACCTTTATACGACTTAATGGTAAAAAGGCTTTAATACTGGCAAAATGTTTAATGTACAACTAGTGAAGTCATTACCTGTTGCTACACTGCCTCTATAAATGTATAGCAAGTGAAATGGGTATTGAACAGACTTCCATTTTTCTCAAATCTATTTCTAGAGGTGCTGATATTTTCACCAGATGTCTGCAGCAATCCATGCAGTCCACACAAATCAAACCATAGATCTCTAGAAATGAGGAGACTTTAGAGTTTATTCTCAGAGTAAAAGAATTACCTACATTTCCATCCGTAATCCCTATTTTATTCCATTGTAGTTTCATGTCATCCATGGTTGAACAAAGAGAAGCAAACAAAGCTATTCCTCTCATTTGGTCCTTAAGGCTCTGAAGGTCAAGAACCTCTTCACAGGTAAGTTAATGTATGTTCAGGGCAAATTAAGGATTCTGAGGGCCTCTTACCTAGTAAACACAGACTAATGGGTAGAGTCCAAAACAGACAGTGTCTGAAAGGTGTGACCTAACTGTTTTAAACTGAGCTGCCTCCCTCTTTAAGACAGACAAATACAGGCTCCAACGTGATGGTGGTTTGGTCTTAGAATCCTTCAGGAGGGAGTATGAATGATCTAAAATCATATTTAATAAACCCATAGCAAAGATCGAGAGCCTTATTAAAATGAGTTGGTATCAGAGTGATGCTAATAAAAAACAGTTTATCTCTGATTAAACCCCCACTTTCACCCCTTTGGTTTCTTTAAATTCAATTTTATAAAAAAAGTTCAATAAAACACAACTTTTTGTACAAAGTATGTTTATTGAAATGTGTATGTAGCTTTGGAAATATTTGCAAAACTAAATGAGGGTTAAAAATTTGGATTTCTGAATAGGAATGTAACATTTGGTATAAAGATGAAAGACACCATTTGGTCAGACACTTTAATACAGCTGGCTATTAGAATTGCTCCAAAATCTTTAAATGTCTTAAGATGATTTCTATGTCTGAAAGGGGGGTGGCAGAGATAGTGATAGTTAAAAGTTTACAATCACTTATTTCCAACTTCTTTTTGCATTGGTTTGTACTTCTAGAGATGCTGTTTTTTCTGTTTTTTCCTATACACCACTGTTTATGCTCTAAAAACATTCTAAATGACTTCGTTTCGAGTAAATTCTGGATGCTACCCACTCAGGACACTTGGAATACATTGGACGAGCAGTATGGAGGAATATTGACACGTTTTTTGTGGACTTTTATGGACCTTTCTGTCTCGGGCGCCATAGACCTCCATTATTTGAATGTCAGCAGACAGCAAGAAGCCTCCCAGATCTCCAGATGCATTTGAGATATCAAAAAAGTACTCCAGAGTGTTGTTCAGCATGGGGGTGAGTAGAAAATGAAGGCTAATCATGTTTTGGGTGTACTATTCCTTTAACTCTTATTTTACTTATTACATATTTTAGTTTTCTTTTTTTTTAAATAAAGACATTCAGTATGATAACTTTGATAACACATTACCTTTATGAAGTTTAATATGAATTTGTATACAGCGAGTGTTTAAAGAAACTGTAAAAAATAAACATTGTGTTTTAAAATTCCTTTATTGAAAATGTTTATATTTTGACAAGTTCAAAATAAATACATAAATAAAGGTCTAAAAACAGGATGTAAAGAATTGACATGGATTTCAAATTCCCTAACTGGAAATCTCTCATGAACAGCTGTGTGCTGTTTGCTTGTTAAGCTCTGATTGGTAACCAGTGGTCGTCAGTTCCATTTATAAACCCTCATGCTCTCATTGCTGTTACTGCTGGTCTTCAGTATGATGACTTTTCACATCCTCCTGGGGGTAAAGTGCTTTTTTTTTTTGTATGATTGATTTTCTTTTTGAGTTTACACTTTCTTATATCAGTTTTTTTTTCCTCCAGGTTTCCCTTGTTGCCTTGCTGCTGCTGGATGTTCATGGACTTCCTGTGAAAGGTGATGTATTAACCAAATTTACTTTCAGTAAATGAAGGCAGGTATTTAACAGATGATTCTTTGGGTCTAGCTCCAAAATCCCAACAGCAGGGTGGCAGTGGCACCAATGCAGCTTCTCAGGGAGTAGCAGCTCCTTCCCATGCTGCTCATGCATCCTTCAGTGCTCCTGTAGGAAAGGTTCCTAGTCAACCTTTCCCAGTACAACAACCAGCACCATTTGTTGGCATGAGCCCAATGGCTGGAGTATATCCAGGTTCTTTTCCTGTTCAGGCAGGACAGTATGGGCCCTATGCCATTCCTGCAGCATATTCTAGTGATGGTTCCCAGTTGGCAGGATACTACGCTGCCTCTCAACAGGCTGACGCTGCTCAGCCTATCCCCACAGGTAATTGGTCTAAAATTCTTTAGTGACATGCCATAGCTGAATCTTTAACATTTATGAAATGAACCTTAACTTGACCCCTGTACTTCTATCCCCTTTATTAGCAGAATGGGTTGTTGCTCCTCCTTCCTTTGAGGAACCCGCAGCTGATGCTGAGGTTGTCGGTGCCCTTCTCCCTCCTCCACAGCCTCTAGGACCTACCCTTCAGTCTGGGGAGACTGCCAACATAGTAAAGGAAGCTGAACTTGGGCATTACCAGCGGGAGACGGAGGAATCGGGCTACCCAGCTGCCCCCACAAACCCTGGCTTTGGTGGCTTGTTGCCCTACCCTCTTGTTCCTCTTTATGGCCTTCCCTACCCTTACCCTGCTTTTGACTACAGGCTCCTGTTTGGCCAATATCCTCCTGGCACCTACACTACCTTCAGTAGAAATCATGAGAGGGGCAGAGACTATTCTAAGGAAATTCACTATCTAAAGGAACATGTGTCTGATGCTCCACAAACCCCCCAGAATCCTGGACTTGGACAGCAAAAGTTCTTCCCAAGGTCACCCTAGAGCCCTGAATGGAGGCTAAGGTGAGTTAATGATTCCAGCAGATTGAATTAATATTTACTAATAATGCTAACTGTTGTTCTCCTTTTAGATGAAGTGCCCCAGTCTTGGAAGAATCTCTTGGTATTCTTAAAATAAAGTATTTTAAACATGACTCTGGTGTAATTTACTGTCTAGATGGAGCAAACTCTACTCTTTTTGGTGGCCTTGATCATATTATGGTGTGCACATGCTAGTATATAAATGTACTGTTTACAGGTTTTACAAACCTGGCCCACTGAAACAATGAAGAGTATATGGAATTGGTAGCATTCCAAAGGTGCTTGTCTTTCTCGCCCAGTTATCTTAACCGGGACAGAGCATTTGCAACCTTGCAGATGGCTGGCTTGTCCAGGCAGTGAAGCCTTACAAATCTGAGGTTCCAGTTAACACTCCACTTGGTAGGCCCAAATTCTCACATTGTAGCTCCTGTTCTTTGGCCAACTTTATCTGAAGTAGGGTAAGCAGTGTGCTAGTATTTTCTGCAAGAGGGACTGGTGTACTCAAATCCACAGATGACCTCACAAAGCTTCAAGCTATTGCAAGAGTACCTTGGGGCACCAGCATCTTAATCATGGGAGAAAGTGGACACCAAAAGGGATTGGGTGGGTTTTTTGTTTTTTTTTCCCCATCCACCAATATAAGGATTTGGGTTGGCCTATAGGCAAGTGGATAATGCAAAGGTATTAAATTAGTTGTAGGACAACTCCAATTCATTTTTTCTCCAAAACATCCAGTGTTACCATGATTATATTTGCAAAAATATGACCAAAGTAAATGGACCACTGGGCCTCGTGACTTTTGTTTGTATTCTTATAAACTTCTCCCATGGGCTTGATGAGGCTCCACATCAGATTTGAAAAATTAAATTATCCTTGTGAGCATGATGCATTTCACCTGTGCACATGCTAGCGAGCATTCATGACGATTGCTTTGGCAATGCCATATAGGGCTATGACTTCCAGCAATTTTTTTTCAGTCTTTCCTTATTCACAGAAATGGCATTGAAGACTCATGGCTTTAACCAGTTTGCGGATCAAAGTTCTGACACCAGAATTAAAGCATGTAACAGCCAAGCGCTGGAGAATAAACTACAAGAGCTGTAAATGCCAAGGTTGCATTGTTACAGGAGTAAGTTTTCTCCTAAATCCCTCCTATGAATTGCAATTTTTTTTCATACAAGCACTGCATAAGACCCAATGTTCAAACATCTGTATAAGAGTTAATTGGTGGAGGGAACATCTTGACAGAGTGATTAAAATTGTTTTGCTCACTTAAACTTCCTGTTTGCACTTCTGGTAAGAACTGTAAAAATTATGACACACTACCCTTGCTGTAGGTAACCTCCTAGCTAATTTGAGGAAGGTTGATCATGAACTGAGATGGAACAAAAGCAATTAAAATCATCTAAAAACATCAAGGACATTAAATTTAAATGGATACTTAATTTGTTTTATCTAGAGACTAAGAACGCCAGTTTATCTGGCATTAGGACAAAATGTGTGTAGGCTGCATCAGTGGTCGCAGGAGTATTGCATGTTTCATGGATTACCTTCCTTCCCGTCTGCCTTGTTGCTTCCAAGCTGCACTGGGTTGGACTTCCTGCTTCGGGAGTAGGGACTCTTTGAAGAGGCACACTCTGAGGGCTGTCAGTATCGGCTTTGGCTAAAAAATGCCTCAAAAGGGAGCAAATTCACTGAGCCAAACATTTCCTTAAACACAGACAAACTCTGGCGTTCAGAGTCCCAAGGCACAGGGGTAGCCAAATCCTTAAGGCAAATGTTTGAGCATGGATATAGTGTGCATGTCTGTTCATATGTATTTCTAAGTGTAGATATGTGATACATGAAATTCATCAAAATATAACTTCAAACATCTTATAGATGGGTAAAGCATAAAATCTTTTTAAACCAATTTCACCATCTTAATATCACCCAATTATTTCAATTTTTTTTTTTTTTTATGTATTATTTTCCATTTTATTGAACAGATGAATAATTTCACATTTTGTAATAAAAAAAGCTTTTTTACTTGTATTCAAAAGAAAATACTCAGGTTAATGTGGATGTCAACTTTTTTAACCTGCAATTCTCTTGTGAACAATTCAGTCCTGAGAGAAAAGTGGAAAAAAAGGCAAATTTTTCCAAGTCTTTGTCTTTAAAATACTTTAATTTGTCACTAGAGGCACTGAAGTAAAACCACAGACCTCCACTGACGGCTGTATTCCTCAAATGGATAGAGGACTGGTTTGCAAGAATCAATGTCCCAATTTCTAAACTACATCTAAAGTAAGGTGCAATGAAGGTACAAAATCTGCATAGTTGTTGGCTATGTTATGTGGTTATAATAGAATAGGATATACTTAAGCAAGACGGTATAGAGATTTGTAATACACATGTATATACCTTCAGGAAGCTCCCTGTCACTCATCACATTCACAGTACCTGTCAAATTAGCTGTGTTCTAAGGACAGCGAAACGTTCAGTCGTAGAACGATTCTGATTGACGTGCTTCTGAGAATTCTCTGGCTTAGTGGTATTGCTCCTTCAGCAGCTGCACATAATGTCTCTAGCAGGTGTAGATATACACAAAGCTCTGGTGGCCACAGACCGGAGCTGAACAAGCTTTACTGTTGACATCTGGATTTTCCTTTTGTTTTTATTTTCCCCTTTCTTCTTTTTTTCATTCTTAATGAGTGAAGGCTCGCTGTTTATACCATTTATCATCTCAAAATTAACTGTAAAGCTTTTCAAATTGCTCATCTTTTAACTTTTTTGAAATGTTACAACCACAAATTTCAATATATTCTATTTGGATCTTATGTGACTGACCTACAAATGAATTGCAAAACTGAAAAGTGGATGGAAAATATTTGAAAAAAAGTTTATATTAGGCTGTCCTAAGTCAAAACTTAGTGAAGCTACTTTTTGTTGATACTATGAGCTTTTTCAGGAATGTTAAAGATCTAGAAATCTCAATTTAATTGTTTGCAAAATAATGGTTTGTAGGGAGGGTGTCTATTACTGAATTGTCATGTCCTACAACAGATGCTCCATAGATTTAGATCTGGGTTTTAAATTGATCATATTAACATGTGGATATCCCTTGTATGTCGAAATAAAAAAAAAAGTAGAATATTCTTAAAAGGAAGAGGTAAATAAGATGACATGCCAATGGAATTAGTGTTTTTACTCTTAAAATAAGATAATTAGCTAATATACATTTAAAATAAGACAATGCAGTTGTGCCATTTCCTGTTTTAAATGTAAATTGTCTTGTTCCATATGCAAGGAGTCTAACTTACCTCTTAAATTCAAGAAACAATGTACTGATTTTACAAAAAATTGACCTACTTGGAGGTGCATTTTTTTGCAGTGTGGAAGGAGAACTCCCAGTCTCAAGGCTTCTTCATTCTCTAGCAGTCTTTCTTACGGTATTGCATTTAAATTCAATCATATTTCCATCAACTTGACCATTTTCCCTGTGTCTGCTGATTTGATAGTGTGAAACTATTTGGTCTTAGGCACATTTTGTTCATAAGGCTTAAGTTTCATTCCAGATATTTCCAGTGTCCCCCTTATGGGGAACTTTTGATTTAACTCCTTATAATTTCCTTTCACAAAACTGTTTTCCACTTGAGATTTTATTAAAATCTAGATTTCATGGGTTTAAACCAATTTTTCAATCTAAGCAATCCATGGACATCCCTTTGAGTTAACATAAGCATATTGGCCTTTTCCTAATTAAAACTTATCTTTGCATCCCAATATACTCTTTCCATTTTCACACAAAGGTTGAAAATTAAAAAATTGTTGTGACGATCTACAACAAACCTCTGAGGCCTTTATAGAATAGCTAGAATCCTGCTGACATTAATTTACTCATGCATCATTTCTATTTACTAATAAGCTGTCTTTTGGCTGATGAGGGACCCACACCAACCAGATATTTTGGTTGCACTTGGTAAAAGAGTAAAAGGGACTGAATACAAATCTGCAGTCCTATAATTTCTATATATAAGAAAAGTAAACCATTAAAGTCCTTACATTGCACTGTATCACTACTTTCTGTTTGTCCATTACATGAGTTTCCATACGGCACTGTCTCCTCAGTCCTCTGTCTTCATTCTTATTTTTTATCTTTTGAATTGTTGTCCCCCTGATGTGTATCTGCCTGCTTCTCTTTGTTTTCACTCTGCTGCTGGTAAGCCTCACTCCAGCTTCAGGACAACAAAGGATATTTTTGTTCTACTCTAACCTACATGGAAGTTTGTAGTTTGAGTGAAACCATTTTGAAAAGTTAAAGAACTCCAAATCTTTTTTGCAGAACACCGTATGTAAATATGGACATTAGTTTTGTTGCTATTGTACAAGCAGAGCATATTTCGCCACACATGATATCATGCCCTTTTATGCTGTTTGCCTGTCCACAAACTGAACCCTTATAGGATTTCACTGGTTAATGTACACAGAGGGTATTTATCTTAATGGGAGCTGTCTGAGGCAATTTTTCTTGCATCACAGATACTCTGTGTCTTATCATGCCGCCGTCTGCGGTGGCTTTGGCAGGGCAAACACTGCATTATCTCCTCCATTACTCTGACTGAAACCCTGATGTTTCACTGTTTAAATGTTGTCATTATGCAGTGGATGCTGTCACTGCCAATCCCTCACATCCTTTGGCCTGTACCATTTAAATAAGCAGTTTTATTTCCACTGTGTCTATTGCACCTTAAAAATCTAGAAAATAAGGACATCAGCGTAAAGACTGTGCACTGGTCTCAAATTTCATGGTTTTAGAATTTGACTCTTCAACATTGTTTAATTATCTTTCATTTCATGCAACATCAAATGCTCTTCAAGAAAATTGGATCTTATACATGTTCAAGGCTGCAGGGTTGAGATAAAATGTAACATATTTTGCATTTTAAAAAAAGAAACTTAATATAAGATAATTTGTGTTGTAAAGAAATATCTGGCTTGTAAAAAGGAAAACAGCTGATCTTTTAAAGGTTCTAAAAACAACTTTAGGGAAAAACAACTGAAAATAATCAACCTGAATCTAAGGATGGATCAATGGCAGGAAAAAGCAAGAGGGATCCAAGGAAGAAACTGTGCAGCTTATAATGAATAACCCTTAGAGGTATTGCTGTTTTGGAGTATTTAGGAGTATGTAAAAAAATCATTAAAGGAGTACAGTAGACATGTTTTAAAATGGAACACGCCTGATCAAGTGTGACTTTTCTGGGGATGGAAGGCTCTTCTCCTAAAGGAAGATCTAGAGCCATGATTTGGGCCCGTCAAATTTAATCTAAATACTTTTTTATTCTTCTTTAGCAAATTCTTTAGATCACCTTTCATCCAGGGTTTATTAATGGGGAAGCATCTCGCTGTTCTTGTGGGGATGATGTTATCTACACAAAAGTTTATACAGTCGCTCACACACTCAGAAGTGTATTGATTTAATCTCCCAATAGGTGGCACAATGCATCTCTGTCTTTAGCCTCAAAATAACCTTGTATGGTTTCTATAGTTTCATAAAACCATTTATTATAGTTCTCCTAATGCAGGTTGCCTCTGATAAAGTGAGTTATGCAGGGAATAACCTTGTGCTCTGATTACTCAATACAGTATGTAAGAGTTCTTTACATTTGTGTAGAATAAGTCCAAAGCTTTCCTTTCTCTAGTAAAGTAGCTGATAAACTGATGGAACAAAGGAAGTGTAGCAGACAGTGAGGCCTGATAAAAAAAAAAAAATCACCCGTTATTTTCACCACTGTATTAAGCCATTGCTATGCTTTGCTGTGGCAAGGTATCTCCTTAGGCTGACTGGTAAGAGTGCATGATTTTCACTTGAAGGTTCAAATCCAGCCTTTGAACTTAGCATTAATTTAACGGATAAAATCACATACAGATTCTGCTTGTGTCTTTGCTTTGGCTTTGGGCTCTTCATATTTGTTTGTTAAATATTTTGTATTGCCCATAATGATTTGATGAAAGAGGTGGCTTGAATTTCCTCCTTCCTTCTCTTGCACGTAATACCAACAGGAGGCCATTTTCCGCAGTATTATTCCCCAACAGGTTTGCTTCTGTAATTGCTATAAAAGGCTAATCTACATACCATAGATTAGAGGTCACGGATTAGTGGACTGCGTTCCGGATCTGGACCCAGCTGCTGGCTAATACAGACTCAACCTGATTTAAAACATTTATAAATTACGTTGTTTTAACCCGAAATCTCACATCCTTCGTCTCCACAGACCTCCTGCGCAAAGCAAAGCCTACAGCCTCCGCTGTTCCTCCTGTCTTGCTCCACTCTGACTTCCTCAGAGCTCAAGGAGAATATGCGCTGTATTATTATTGAATTCATAGGAGCAAAACATGCGGAAATGAACGCTTAATTTAATTAAGAAAAAATTTAGATCCACTGTTACGAAATGCAAGATCAAACTGTGCTCAGAAGAAAAATAAAAAGGGAAAGCATCAACCATTGCTACCATTGTCTAAACAGTTCAGTGATGAAATACATGAAAAACTATCTTGGGAAGTATAGCTGCCGGGAGGACAGAGTAGTTTCTTGACCACATTGCGCTGTTTTCAACATACTGTAAAGCAGAAATAAAGTTTACTGTTGTATTGAATTAACTTACCTGTCTAGCTTGCAGCTTCTGCATCTGTTTTTGAAGCCCTCGTGAATTGTCTCTAACCTAGTAAATGCTACATAGATGTAAAACGTATTGGCTGATATGTTTGTCCTCTTCCTCCAACTGTAATCACAGTGACAAACTAATATGGTGCAAGCCAGTGTTTGCACCTGGACATGTATTTATAAACTCCTTATTCAAAACTACAAGACAGCATTAATTCAAAATGGGATGTATTTTATAATTTGCCCAAAGTGTTGGGATGTTTTAAAAGTTTAATGGGCATAATTGCAATTTAAAGAAAACTAAACACTAGCATTGATTATCAGCCAAGCTAAGTGTATTGAACACTGATGGAATGTATTAAATGCGTTATATTTTGACTATGGATAGTGTGGATCCCTTATATTTTGGAATCTGCTGCATGTTTGGTGCTTTAACTGTTTGTGTGCATGCATGTGGGCCTGATTGTGGAGCTCATATTGTGGTTTCCAACTTCATCAGTATGTCTTCCAAACTGCTGTTCTGCTTAGTTGTCACCTCCCAGGATAGTCATGCTTCATTTCCAAGATATTTCTACTTTCCTTTTCCCATAGCTGCATGCTGACCACAACCAATCCTGCTCCTTCTCACCACCAACGCAGCCTCTGTGATGGAGGAGGAAAATGGTCTCCCATCACTTTCACTCGGACTTGAGCTGAAACAGACGCTGCTCTTTGAGTGTTGTATAACGGGTTGATGAAGTCAGGGTGGAGTGTTCCTGTTATCTAACGCCACTGTGGGCTCCCTTGATGGCTTTGCAACCACAAAAAGAGAGACAGCCACCAAACAGGTGGGTTGCAAGTTGGTCAGTGTAACAATACTCTTCGAATTAGCTTATGGGTCCTTTTATATCTAAACAAAATAAGGTTATATATCACAGGTATTGTTTACTTTTGCCATTTTTAGGTTTACTGAAATAATCTCTACCTTATTTCTATTCAATATTCACCTGAAGTATAATATTTTAACACTTTGACAGTGCTGAAATTCAAATATAGACATAACCTAAAGCACCTAAGTCTAAATTAGAACCGTAAAAACAAACCTTTAAAATATAAAAATAAGAGAAGTAAAAAAATGGGGGTCCAATGTAAAAAAAATACATTGTCATTTTTTTATCCACAGCTTTAAGCAGCTACCTTTTCTATTTTTACATTTTTTCTTCTCAGTGTTTGAAACTGTCGCCATTTTTTTTTTATAAATGTTTCAGAGTTTTCTAAATATTTCTCAGGTCTAGAATTTAATATAGGAGACTATAACCTAAATACAGAAATGTAGTTTTATTTTTGGATGAAACGACATTTCTTTAGGTTTGTTTCATTCAGAAAAAAAATTCAAAACCTGTAAAAAGCCATCTCAGAAATCAACACATAACGTCCAAGGTTTTTATCAAACACTGCCATCTAGCTGCAATAGTGGCAGTATCAGCCTTAAATAACAGGTATTTTATCTCACTCAACACAATATTGGTGTTGTTTAGCAACACTCTGGTATATCCTGTGTAATTTAGGGGCCTCAGACCTTACAAGACATCTGGTTAGGGCAATTTTATTTTGTTTAAACAACAAAACAAATATATTTTCCGATCTCTATCTGCTCACCAAAGAAAATATATTCTAAAATATATGATATAAAACTATATGATAGTGGTGATGATGAGGGGCCCTAAATTGTGGAAATTCATAAATTTTCCTTTTTTTAATCATTTTCAGTCAGTTGTCTTTGGTACAATGAATTTATCCCTTATTTATACCCACCTCTCTGTGATGGGTAAGGGAGGCCTCAGGCCTGGTGCATATCTCTAGCTATGATTGGTTAAAAGACCCCATGGGTATTTATCATTTGTTTCATTTAAGTCCAAAGTGGTGTGTTTGTATCTTAGATTTTAAAGGAAATTGTTTACGTTTGTGCAATTTCTTTCATCATTTTTCAGTGTGAGATAAATCCACTTTCCCACATCTTTATAGCAACTTTTCCTGGCCTTCCAATAAGCATAAATTGCAGTTCTTAGACTATATGTAATCAATTGTGGTGCACTTACATAAGCTTTTATTTATCTTTTAAAAAATCAAGATATTTGCACTGCAAGGTAACAAATTTATTGAAATACTTAAAAAAAATTGTAACAGCAGAGGTATGTTAACGATTTGATAGAGGAAAGAGGATGTAGGTAAAGTGCCTTTTTCCCTTTTTTTTTTTTTTACTTTTAAAGCAGTTCTGAAAAAAACTCATTTTTGGGTGATTTTGGCTCCACCTAGTGGACAGAAGCTGTATTTTTGCGTGAAGGAAGACAGCATTTCCCATGAGGACCAGCGCATGAATTTGGATTTAACTACATTTCTGTTTCCGGTGGCTTTGTGTAAAATATAAGTAGCATTGCTGTAATTAATCTAATTGTGGAGAAATAATGTCATATGAAGATATTGAAAATAAGAAGCATTTAACTTTTGGAATACCCCAAAATGTTTTAGATTAGCTGAATTAGAATCGCTAGGAATTGCTTTACATACAGCTTTGTATTCTCTATATGAGCATTTTAGGTGGAAATTATCAACAATATTCCTAAACTCTAATAAAACTAATTTTTCATCCAGTTGATCAGTGCTGAAAAAAAATGTTTTTGACCAATTTTGATTTGAAGAGTTCTTCTCTTTATTATAATAACCCTGTTGCTCCAGAAGGATGAGTTGTACTGAGTAAAATGATGAGAAAAAAAATCAGTCTTTATAAAGAACAGAGAAGGGAGGAAGTGACATCGTACAGGAGTCTGCACATTTATAGTAGTTTTGTGTGGCAGGGTTACTGCCACCCTCCTCAAAGTTGCTTAGTGCCAGTGAGACACAAGTCGTAACTTATGAAAATTATTTTAAGAAGTTTACTTAGTGTTGGTTTAAAGAAACTTATTTTTTTTTTATGTTGAAATCTAACTCATGTCAAATGCTTTGAGATTCTCTTGCTAGTTAGTTTTAAAGGCCTGAGTGAAGACAGATCTGACAACACAGAACAAGGAATGGAAAGCATCAGGGAGCAAAAAAACATTAAAAGAGATGATAGAGGGCTGTGAGATGGGCCAAAGAGGATAGGCGGTTTTCTGAGTCTTCTTAAAGCTGGACAAGAGCAAAGGCTTTGGCGTGACCCCCTCCTCTCCCCGTAGAGATTTGGAGAGATGGCTGTAAGTCAAACGAAGAAAGACTGAGCTGTCAAACGCTGAACTCATACTACAGATCAGGTGCACTAAAAGAGCTCTGTCGATTCAAATCATCAATCCAAGCTATGCTGAGTCACATTCTCTGCCAGACTCCTGTTGACATACTGATCAGAGCCAAGGGAAACAATTGGGACCTTTTTTTTTTTAATACGGTAACCCAATGTTTAGAGATCTTAAAACATTTCTCCAGGTACACATTTTAGTCAAATCAAAAAGGGAAGGGATTAGGGAAAAAAAAAGAACACCCACTGATGGCTCGTTCTGGCAGAATAGATCAAGCACCAGCGTTGATCTTCAACAGCCATCCATTATCTGGATGCAAAACAATTTTCCTGACATCAAATCATAGTGATAAGTCAGCTGTGCATCACATTTAGCTTTCCAGGACAAACACAGACAGATGCCTTTGAAGTTTGCAAAACACATTGACTGACGAACTGTTTTTGAAAATTCTAAACTCTAAAAACTACACAGAGAAAACAGTCATCTTTATATTTCAGAGCCAGGTTAATCTTAATAGTAAAGTTCAATCAGCATTTGTAATAAAGTGTAATAAAGAAAAATAGTAGTGTCATCATTTAAAATGTCAAATTCTGACTAACAGAATGAGGAATGTCTCAAAAGTAGACATGCACTGACATGTTTACATGATACAGTTTTTTTTTTTTTACATTATACAGAAAATGTATTTTTTTCTTCAAAGTCCATGCAAGTAGGAAACTTGTAAGCTACAGAGAAGGAAGCAGGAGATGAGAAATGTTTTTTTCTCTTTCCCATAACAGCCTCCCTGTTGGACACACAGCTTGCCTTAAGATTATTAAAAAAAAAAAATCTTAGCTATTAAAAAGAATAAATAAAAACTAATAGAACATAATTCATTAAAAAACATATTTTGCTTTCAATAAATTTTTTAAGGTGAAAATTTTTTTTTTTTTTTATTGAGCTCCATGTTTCCTCTCCTGTTATACAGTAATATGTCCCTGTACACTTTGTTAAAAAGTAAAAATTGCGTAATGTAAACATTTATCTTTCTATATAATGTTTTCTTAGCCCTTATAAAGGTAGGGGATAGGGTTTAATGAAATAATGCCTTTTGCATTACGGAGTAATTATCCATTATGAAATATTCCTCATTTTTGTGATGGGTTTCTTATCCAGGAGAGGGAGGGGCTGCTGTTGAGAGAGTAGAATTTATGAGGCTTACTCAGACATGCATGAATTAAACAAAGTACCACTGAGCAATTTTTTAATGAACAAATAGTATTTTAACATAGATAAAAAATCAGAAAGGAGGATTATGCAGGATATAGGCCCTTTAATTACTATACGGTAGCTCAGGGGGCTGTAACCTTTGGCTCTTTGGACACTCTGCAATGGCTTGTAAGAGCTTCTTAAAATGATATAAGGACAGACTTAGGTTTTATAATAACAAATACCAGTCTTAGAATGTTTTAATGGGCTTTTGAAAGAATATTTGATTTAATTCCCATGACAGCATGACACTACACTGCAAAAAATCAAAATCTAGATAAGTAATTTTTTCTTAAAATAAGTGCATTTGTTCTTGAATTGAGGAGGTAAAAGAGACATTTTGCCAATGGAGCAAGAAAATTTACATTTAAAATAAGAAAACACAATTGCATTGTCTTATTTCAAGTGTATAGTATCTAATTGTCTTACTTTAAGAGTAAAATTACTCATTCCATTGGCAAACTATCTCATTTACCTACTCAAATTAAGGGTGAAAACACTTAATTTAAGAAATGTTTACTTATTTCTAGATCGTTTTTGCAGTGTAAAAGGACCAAAAATATGTTCTTAGATTCATTTTCCTAGTCATACATCTTGGAAATTAACTTATTTTTTATTTTTTACATTAAATAATAACCTATTGAAGAAAACTGCTGGTTGTTTTTCTTTATTTTAAAAGCTAAAAGTACAATAAACTGTTGGGTATTTAAAATGACAAAAGATGACCTATAGCAGATATTTAACCAAAATATTAAATTTATTTAAAGGTTATATAATATTGGTGTCTCTAAATGTCTTTTTAAGTAGCTGAACTCAGGGCAAAATAGCTCCTTGGATTTAAAAGGTTGCAGACCCTTGGTTAGCTGTAAGTATGGAGCCCCTAAAGGGACATGTAGGAAAAAAATAAATTTTTGTGAGAACCTGCAAAACTTTTGCGAGATCTCGCAAAAAATAATCTTTTGCGAGTTCCCGCAATACTTTTGCAAGATCTCGCAATACCTTTGCGAGATCCCGCAATACTTTTGCTAGGTCTCGCAATACTTTTGCGAGATCCCGCAATACTTTTGCTAGGTCCCGCAATACTTTTGCAAGATCTCGCATACTTTTGCGAGATCCCGCAATACTTTTGCTAGGTCCCGCAATACTTTTGCGAGATCTCGCAAACTTTTGCAAGATCTCGCAATACTTTTGCGAGATCCCGCAATAGTTTTGCTAGGTCCCGCAATAGTTTTGCGAGATCTCGCAATACTTTTGCAAGATCCCGCAATAGTTTTGCGAGATCTCGCAATAGTTTTGCGGGACCTCGCAAAAGTATTACGTGATCTCGCAAAAGTTTTTTTCCCCTCCATGTCCCTTTAGGGGCTCCGTATGTAAGAGTGTTAGAAAATTAAGTCAAAAATTCAAAGAATATGTCTCAGAAATGGAGACTTGCACATTGACTTTAGGGAGCAAAAATTAAAACATGAATATTGCCAGGATTGTAGTTTTTCTTTAATTTTTGTAAGCATCATGCTGTTGAAAATGCAGTCAGATTGTTTTTTGTTTATAAACTTTGAAAATGGAAGGTTTAGGCAACTGTTTGTTGGCAATGCTACACAAGAAATGAGCATGTTAGGGCTCTCATTACATTGCATTGGACTAAGAGCTTTTAAAATCCTTCATAGGGTGCAGGTCTCTTAGATCTTCAATCTAATGTTTTCAGACAACATTTCTCTAGGCCTTCTACTAAACTGATAAATCACCAAAGAAGTCTTCATTTTATGAGCTCATTCTCTTGGACACTTTGCTATCATCTGTTTTTTGGCTGGAATGAACACTGTGTGATACATTATAGCCCAAAGTCCAAACATAACATCATTTCTTTAAGACAACATTTTTGCCTTTTCATGGCTGCTCGTTTTTCTTCCTACAATTTTTTTTTTTACGCATTTATGACAGAGCAATCAACCACCACAAACAAACTTAAAGCCCCAAAACACTTAAGTGTAAAATACAGTAAAGCTGACCATTAATGCCTTTATAATAATACAAAAAAAAAGTTACACAGTTAATTAAATTTAGATTTAAAGATACAGGGTGTGCACACTTAAAATATACAGTAATAAAAAAAAACAAAGACATGCTATGTAATTAGAGCCCTAACATGCTCATGTCTTGTGTAGAATTGCTAACATGCAGTTGCCTAAACTTTCCATTTTCAGAGTTTATAAACAAAAACCAATAAAGTTTGGTATTTGGTTATATTTATGTGCTTTATTCTAACACCCTTAAATATATTCAGGAGCAAATAATCATCTATAGAAGTTTCCCAATGAGAAAACAGAGTAGCATCATCCTAATTTTGGACATTTGAGAGCACTGTTCAATCGCTTTTCCAAAAATAAAGAATTGAAAAAGAAATTTAAATGTTGCTTCCAGAAATTCCTATTATTAGTGATTCATATTATTTCCTACAGGTTTAAAACTCACATATCATTTACTTAACTTCAATGTACTTCAAAATGTAAATATACAGGGTGCTCTTCTTGCATTTATATGGTACTTTCCAGTACTGTGGTTACTTTCATGGATTTATAGATTTCCACCCTTAAAAAAAGGAATACTTTTTAAATATATTTTAATTCCCGGCTTTAGGAATTGCATTTTGGAACTCAAAAGGTACTCTCATGAAACATACACTCCTGATCAAAATATTCAGAATCTCTTCTTCCCTGGATCTAAACCAAATTGAGAACATTTGGGGTTGGATGGCAAGGGAAGTTTACAAAAATGGACATCAGTTCCACACAGTGGATGCCCTTCGGGAAGCAATCTTCAACACTTGGAGCAACGTTCCCACTAGCCTCCTGGAAACACTGGCATCAAGCATGCCTAAACGATTGTTTGAAGTCATCAACAAGAATGGTGGAGCTACTCATTACTGAGTCCTTTTTTGACACTTTGATTTCTGTTTTGGGTTTTTTTTGAGCTATGGTCTTAAACTTTTGATCAGCTGAAAAAAATCATGTTTGAGTGTAATTGCAGTTTTCAATTAATTCCCCGCTCAAAAGTTTTTGTCTCTTACGCTGATCTATTTAGAACCTTCTTTAGATCCAATAATGCAAAATGCAAATTCTTGCAATTTTTTGACTGGTCTTAAGATTTTGATCAGGAGTGTATTTAGCTTACTCTCTGTTTGTCGGGAGTTATATTCATTGTTTTTTCAAGATTATTTAGGCACCGTTTTACTTTTGCTTTCAGTTTACCTTTTATGATTTCCATGTTTGTTTCCAGGAGTTAAGGTTCATACCTGAACCTTGCATTTTCTAACTTCTGGAGCTTATTTCAGCTGCAGTATGAGGTGACTTGTCACCCAGAACTATATTGAACTCCAATAGGGCTGCAACTAACGAATATTTTGCAAATCGATTAATCAGTCAGCAATGTTTTTCTATTAATCGATTAATAATCGGATTGTTAAAGGTTCCTTAAAGAAGATTTTTTAAAGAAATTAAACCAGTTGAAACTAAAACTTTTCCACTTGAGGAGTTTTAGAGCATATTGACAGATGAAAAAGTTTTTTTTTTAATCTTAAATGCAAAATGTTCGTAAATTTTCTTTTTACAAATTTTGCATAATTACTGCTCAAAGTTGGTCGTTCTGTCAGCTAAAGGCATGTTTTAGAGTCTATACTCCCGTTAACGATTCATCGATGACTTCATTAGTTGATGATTATTTCAACTGATTCATCACGATAAATACGATTAACTGTTTCCGCCCTGAACTCCAACTAAAATTTCCTTAACCTTACATCATTTATGTGATTTGTTTCAGTTTGTTTATTCTTAAGTATTTTTGAAACAAAAAATTTACATCCTCACAAATTCAATTGAGTATTTCCATAATGTGCATGGTACTTTGTAATCACTTTACAGTTACCAGGATTGTATTAGGCTTTTAACTGTGAACTTGTAGATGTAGGAACACTTCTTTCCGCAGCACTTACAGGATTCTTTTCTTCATGGAAAGGGTGTCTCTGTTACAAATCACTTCACCTGACTAGATTTTACAGTAAGTCACGTAATACGATAATATTGTAGTATATTGCACACTGACACCTTCTATTTTTTGTTCTTTTTTCATGAAAATATGTGAAGAAATTGTTAGTTGTTTATGTAGGTTATGCAGATTTTAATAAATTTGAAAGTTATAGATTACAATAGAAGCAGGTATCCTTATGCTCTGAGAGGACGCCTGTATTTGTTTGTATCTGCTATCCCTCCCATGATAGTTTGGTCCTGATTACGCCACCCATGTGCTGCTTTCTCTCTCTCTCACATCTGTCTCCAATTGACCGAAAACCAACTGAGACCATGACCGCTCATTATTCATAGACAACAAGTTACGCATGTGCTTTACACCAGTGCGGTTACGTCACATTTGTTTATACTGTCTGACAACCAGCTCCTGCTGATTGAAAAGGCCACGTTGTTAAACATTTGTGGAGGTTTATTTCTAATAAACGTGTCTCCTCTTCTGTTAGATTGTCTCTTGGATTATAAAGAGTAATGGCATGTTTGATTTTGTTAGATCACCACAAGCTTTGATTTTCTGTTTGGTTAATAGACAAGGTGTTATTATGATGTTCATTTTATTTTTTGTCTTTAACAATCTATGGAGTCATTGCTCATATCTCTGTACTCTGATAGTCCACAGGAGGGAGCCGTGGGACTAGAATTTAGATTTTTCACAGACATCGTCCTTAACAGCTATTTTGTTAAACAGTCCCTGAATACTAAATGTTTTCATCATGCCTTGCAACACAATTGCATCCAACCAAAGCTTTTCACCTGAAAACTAATGTTTGGGAGCAGTTAGCTGAAAAATAAAAACAAAGTACGACCGAACAGTGGAAAGTAACTTTACTTTTTTTTTTTTTTTTGAAGTTTTACAAATAAATTTAAATATAAAAATATTTATATTTAGAAGTCACTTTATTAATAGATATATCCAACCTGCTGTATGGAAATTTAATCTAGGTTAGTGTACAGCTGTTTTGTGAAAATCTCTGAGGATTTTTGGGAAACATCAGTTAACAACCAGCATCATTTAGATCAAAGAACTCAACTGAAGTTTGAATATGAAGATGTGCAAAACTATATATATATATATATATATATATATATATATATATATATATATATATATATATATATATATATATATAGTTTTTTTACTGCCGGCGTAAAAAGAAAAAAAAAAAAAAACTTTTTGGCTTAGATGCAAATGGAATTTGGGAGAAAAGAACTGAACATCTACTCAAACAAGTAGTAGAAATGGTGAATCCGTGAATCATAATGCTGTTTGGAGCCTGATTAGCAACAGAGAAACAGGCTTCGAAAGACTTCAGATTAGGAGGTTCGTCTTCTAGCAGGACAATGAATCAAAACATACAGGTGCTGGTCATAAAATTAGAATATCATGAAAAAGTAGATTGATTTCAGTAATTGCATTTAAAAAGTGAAACTTGTATATTATATTCATACATTACATACAAACTCATATATTTCAGATGTTTATTTTGTTTAATTTTGATGATTACAAATAACAAATGAAAATCTCAAATTCATCATATCAGAAAATTAGAATATTACTGAAGACCAATAAAAACAAAGGATTTATAGAAATGTTGGCCAACTGAAAAGTATGAACATGAAAAGTATGAGCATGTACAGCACTCAGTATTTAGTTGGGCCTCCTTTGGCCTGTATTACTGCAGCAATGCGGCGTGGCATGGAGTCGATCAGTCTGTGGCACTGCTCAGGTGTTATGATAGCCCAGGTTGCTCTAATAGTGGCTTTTAGCTCTTCTGAATTGTTGGGTCTGGTGTATTGCATCTTCTTCTTCACAATACCCCATAGATTTTCTATGGGGTTAAGGTCAGGAGAGTTTGCTGGCCAATTAAGAACAGGGATACCATGGTCCTTCAACCAGGTACTGGTAGCTTTGGCACTGTGTGCAGGTGCCAAGTCCTGTTGGAAAATGAAATCTGCATCTCCAAAAAGTTGGTCAGCTGCAGGAAGCATGAAGTGCTCTAAAACTTCCTGGTATGTGGCTGCGTTGACCCTGGACCTCAGAAAACACAATGGACCAACACCAGCAGATGACATGGCACCCCAAACCATCACTGACTGTGGAAACTTTACACTGGACTTCAAGCAACGTGGATGAAGTGCCTCTCTTCTTTTCCTCCAGACTCTGGGACCTTGATTTCCAAAGGAAATGCAAAATTTACTTTCATCAGAGAACATGACTTTGGACCACTCACCAGCAGTCCAGTCCTGTTTCTCTTTAGCCCAGGCAAGACGCTTCTGACGCTGTCTGTGGTTCAAGAGTGGCTTGACACAAGGAATGCGACAGCAGAAACCCATGTCTTTCATACGTCTGTGTGTGGTGGTTCTTGAAGCACTCACTCCAGCTGCAGTCCACTCTTTGTGAATCTCCCCCACATTTTTGAAGGGGTTTTGTTTCACAATCCTCTCCAGGGTGCGGTTATCTCTCTTGCTTGTACACTTTTTTCGACCACATCTTTTCCTTCCCTTCGCCTCTCTATTAATGTGCTTGGACACTGAGCTCTGTGAACAGCCAGCCTCTTTAGCGATGACCTTTTGTGTCTTGCCCTCCTTGTGCAAGGTGTCGATGGTCGTCTTTTGGACAACTGTCAAGTCAGCAGTCTTCCCCATGATTGTGTAGCCTATAGAACTAGACTGAAAGACCATTTAAAGGCTTTTGCAGGTGGTTTGAGTTAATTAGCTGATTAGAGTGTGGCACCAGGGGCCATCAATTTTGAACCTTTTCACAATATTCTAATTTTCTGATATGATGAATTTGAGATTTTCATTTGTTGTCATTTGTAATCATCAAAATTAAACAAAATAAACATCTGAAATATATGAGTTTGTATGTAATGTATGAATATAATATACAAGTTTCACTTTTTAAATGGAATTACTGAAATCAATCTACTTTTTCATGATATTCTAATTTTATGACCAGCACCTGTACACCTACAATAAAAATGTTTAGATTGTCCAGTCAAAGTCCAGAACTAAATCCAAATGCAAACTTGTTACTGGATATATAATTTGATTTTCACGCATTTTAACCTTACAATTGTATAAAAAAAAATAGGGATGCACGATATTGGGATTTTGGCCGATATTCGATATGCCGATATTTTATAACTCATGTAGCCGATAATCGATATCGATACCGATGTTAAAGCTGGACAGAAATAAGTAGTCATTGAAAATAGCAGTTTTGTTATCCATTTCTGACACTTTGAAAAATAATATACTCAAATATATTTTCATATGCTGATATCAAATAGATTTTTAAAAACGCAGTATCGATCTATTTTACTTTCAAAATCGTGTGAAATTTCATCGTTCTGTTACAAACTCTCGTGATATTTTGCAAATTCTTGTGAGATTTTGTTAGTAAAATAGATCAATACCGCGTCAATATATCCACATATAAAAATATGGCAAAATTTCGTGAATTTTCAGGGGATTTCGTAGCATAACGATGACATATAGCAATATTTCATTAGTAAAAGAGATTGATATGGTGTTTTTAAATGGCAATATATCAGCATATGAAGATATTGTGATATTTTAATCTATCAATATTTTTTCCCTCGTCTTTAGAAGTTTTTAAGTCTGTAAAAAAGAAGTTTTTGAGGAAGAAGAAGAAGTAGTATTTTTTATTTATTTATTTTTTAGACTTTAGAAACTCAGAAGCTGATCAAATATCGGGTTAAATATCGGTGGGGTGGCCGATGTCCGATATTCAGGTTTAAGGCTGATACCGATAGGGGGCGATTATATCGTGCCTCCCTAAAAAAAATTTTTTTTGAAGATATTGACACATGGATATTCAATATGCACTTTTTGTCAAAATTTTTTTAGTTAAAAGTGTAAAAACAATTGAAACTTTAAAGCAATTTACTGGTCTGTAATATCTTGCTTTGGTCAATAAAAAACCAAAATAAAATCCTGATGAAACACAAAGTTTGGTTGAAATGTAACAAAACATTTAAGTGGTATGAATAAGAATAAATTACAGTGCAGTATTTGGAAAGAAAAACCTTCCTTTGGGCAAATTTATCTCCATTAAATTTCATCAAGCAGACCTGAAACTCTTTCTTAATCACAAAGCTCACAGATGGATTGTTGTAGCTTTTGGACACTGATGTGGTAAAACGAGCATGACGTGACCTGGTCAAGCTCTCACAGGGCCTTCTCCCGATTGAACTTGGCCTCACTGTGTTTGGATATCTTTCACAAGAGGCACGGTCTGTTTCAGTGCTCTTAAAGCTCAGCGCTCGTCACTAGAGGACGATTTCATATCCAACTCAATAAACAGAAGTCACTCGTGTGCCTGCACGTGTGTGACGGCTTTTAGCGCTCGTGTGTCAGAAGCTGGACAGAGCTCAGTTAAAGCCAAAAAGCACATATTTTTTAGTGAAGCATCAGTATTGTCTACCTCAAACTTAATCTTTTTATTTTCCCTACAGAAGGGACGTAAAAACTGACTCAAACACCAGGAATATGATCTGAAATGTGCACACACAAAGCAAACAGGATGTCCTTAAATAAGTGGAACACAACTGACAGTAAAGTCTTTCTTCTCTTCATCATTTATCCTAAAAGCCATTTCAGGCAGAGCAACCCTCAATGAAACATGTCAACTCTTGGCCATAAATTGACTTACTGAAACAAAACAATTGCATTCAGTTCAGATGGGGACTTGATACAGATCTAAAACTCATTTTCTGAGGCCTCAGCTTGCTTTGTTAAGAGTTTCTGTGACAGCTCATGCATAATATAAAACCCTGGTTGGATAAACAGAAAAGGGTTCCAGGTTCAGAAATACTTAAAAAAAAGCACTCTGGATTTGTTGTAACCTTTTCTGTAGCTTCCTGTCATTACCTTTTTCCCCATACTTGGGTGCAGAATAAACATTACGGCGCCATTGGAATGTTATCACAAACCGACTAATTTGCCTTGAGTGCATTAATATATTTTTTTTGCTTAGAATTGCCCATTTCCCTTTTCTACTCCTGTTTTTTTTTTGCCTTCTTCTACCCTTGTCATTTTCTGTGTAGCTTTTACTATTAGCAAAAAAAATTAATGGTGTTTATCTGGCAGACAGATCTCCTTTGTTTACTGAGCGTGGGAGTTTTGGGTCGATGTGTGGGAGCATTTCAGTCTTCTACTAAAGCTGAGTAAAAAAGAATAAGCGAAATGTGTTTAATTATGGAAAGAGAAATCCCTGGATGAGTGTGGAGAAGAGGAGGAATCGGGCAGTTACTGATATTGTGACGTGTCATTTGTTGACAGCAGTGTACTGGAACACTAAAGTGAAAACAGCCTGCGCTAATGCACATAATATTTAACAATAAAATCACTATTAAAATAAGTGTGATTGTATCTGTACCCCTTGATTCTATAAAAGAAATGTAGCTCATCTGTTTGCGCTCTGATAAATAAATAACAACCTGTGTGAGAATAAATCCACGTGTTCACACATCTATTTCTTTTATTTGAATTATGCATTGTGTTTAATATTGACATGTACTGAATTTAGAGGTTTTTTCATCTATTTCAAAATCCAATCTCATTATCTGTGGCAAGACAAATAGCTGCTTATTTATCAAATCTAACTAAACTTGGGCAATCTTTCTAAATGAATGGGAAAGCAAATCTTTCTTAAGTCTAAGGTGGTAGAAACATTCTCTATATGACCTTGGTTGTAATTGTAGCAAAAGCTATACTGACTGAAGGGGGTTGAATACAAATGCCACATCCCCACTGAATCTAGTTGTATTCTGTTTTGTCTCGGTCTGTCACAAAGGTCTAAAATAGGAGCACGTGTGAAAAAGTTCACAGGGATCGAATGCATTTCTTTTGAGGCTCATTATATTGCATTTATAGTTTAAACTCAGTGGCTTTTTAGAAATCACATTATTCACTAAAATCCTGTTTTTTCAGTCTTTTATGGTTTATATTTCAAATGTAAATAAAGAAATGTGGACATATCCTGTCCAGAATCATCACTAAGTGATTTGCCTTAGAGTCACACTTTTGTAGAGATTAATGTTGTGTTTTTGCACTAGAGTTTTACAGAAAAAGTGTTTCTTCTCTTTTCTGTATTTGTAATTTCTTTTACTTTTTATCATATCCTACCTGATTCTGTGTGCAAGTAGCTTGCAGGAAGAACGTCAACTCTGCAGATGACAGTACAACTCTGAATCCATATGTGCTGCTGCAAACAAGATGCCCAAACCTTTATTTAAAAGTCATCCTGTCTTGATCCGGCACAACATTTTATTTTTTTTATTACCTTTATTTTACCAGGAAGTCCCTTGAGATAAAATCTCTTTTTCGAGGGAGACCTGGCCAAGAGGCAGCAGTACAGTAAGACATATAAGAAGACAGGACAACATAATAAAATCAATCATAATCTAGACTCTAGAATAACAGTTACAATTCTCTGTGGAAGCAGCAGAGATGGGAAGTAACAAAGTACAAATACTTCATTACTGTACTCAAGTAGATTTTTCTGATATTTTTACTTTACTTTACTACTTATTTTTATGGCGACTTTTTACTTCTACTCCTTACATTTTTACACAAATATCTGTACTTTCTACTCCTTACATTTAAAAAAATTGCCCCGTTACTTTAGTTTTGAATCATTTCAATGGAGTTACCGTTATTATTTTTCACGTCATCAATACCAAATTCAATCTAATTGGATGGGAATCTACGTTGCATTTGACGCACCACTACAAGATGAATCGACAGATTCGGCGGTATTCATTCACAGCAAATCATTGCAGCTTGGTGGCGGTGGCGTTAGCATAGTAGCATGGACGATGAGATGATTGAAAATGAACACAACGGAGATCTAGTCCTATTGGCAGACATCCATTTAAAATGTAGGCAACGGCATGAAAAAAGTGGTTTCTACTTTTACTTTTATACTTTAAGTAAATTTACAAGCCTCTACTTTGTTACTTTTACTTGAGTAAAGAAGTTTAATCAGTACTTCCACTTTTACCAGAGTATTTTTTAACACAAGTATCTGTACTTTTACTCAAGTACGGAAAGTGAGTACTTTTGCCATCTCTGGGAAGCAGTTTTCAATAGTGATTTAAAATGCTGTAGCGGAATAAGAGTCCGTAATTGCAGGGAGTTTTGAATATTGTACCATGACCATGGTGCTGCATAAAAAAATTATGTTTTGACAAGATCTGTGTTGATCCTGGGAATAGTGTAAAGAACACGACTTGAAGAGCGTGAGTTGTAACCACTGTTAGCTACAGACATGAGGTGACACAGGTATGGAGGGACTTTACTCAGGATGGCCTTGTAAATGAAAGTAAGCCAATGATGTTGTCTTCTGAGGCTTAGAGAGGGCCATGAAACCAGAGCATACAGTTCATACTGATGAGTCCTGAAGGCAGAGTTGGTGATGAAACGTAAAGCACTGTGATAAACTACGTCCAGGAAGTGGAGAGCTGAGGAGGCAGCATATATATGATGTCACCATAGTCCAGAACAGGAAGGAAGGTGGTCTGAACAAGTCTTTTCCTCTTTGAATCAAAGAGGACTTTTGTCTGTAGTCCGTGGACGGACTTAAATCTGACTTTTTGGAAGTGACTAAGGGAGTCCCTCAAGGTTAAATTTTGGCACCTGCCCTGTTCACTATTTTTATAAATAATGTTGGAAATAACTTGAAATCTGTTCAATTTCACCTCTATGCTGATGACACCATAATATATTCAACTGCCTCTTCAGTTAACATTGCTTTGAATGATCTTCAGTCTGCTTTTCCTCAACTTCAGGTCTCCCTACATCAGCTGAAGTTGGTCCTAAATGTAAAAAAGACAAAATTCATGATATTTACAAAAGCTCGCTCCCAAAACTCACAGCATCACGGCATTAAGACCTTAAGTGGAGAAGCAATTGAGATTGTGTCCTGTTATAAGTACCTGGGTATCTGGATAGAAGACAAATTGTCTTTCACAACACATTTAAATAATATGTTAAAAAAGCTGAAAGTCCTGCTCGGCTTTTACAACAGAAAAAAATCCTCTTTGATTCCCTCAGTGAGGAAAAGACTTGTTCAGACCACCTTCCTTCCTGTTCTGGACTATGGTGACATCATATATATGCTGCCTCCTCAGCTCTCCACTTCCTGGACATAGTTTATCACAGTGCTTTACGTTTCATCACCAACTCTGCCTTCAGGACTCATCATTGTGAACTGTATGCTCTGGTTTCATGGCCCTCTCTAAGCCTCAGAAGACAACATCATTGGCTTACTTTCATTTACAAGGCCATCCTGGGTAAAGTCCCTCCATACCTGTGTCACCTCATGTCTGTAGCTAACAGTGGTTACAACTCACGCTCTTCAAGTCGTGTTCTTTACACTATTCCCAGGATCAACACAGATCTTGGCAAAACATCATTTTCCTCTGCAGCACCATGGTCGTGGTACAATATTCCAAACTCCCTGCAATTACGGACTCTTATTCCGCTACAGCATTTTAAATCACTATTGAAAACCGCTTGCACAGATAATTGTAACTGTTATTCTAGAGTCTAGTTTATGATTGATTTTATTATATTGTGCTGCCTTCTTATATGTCTTACTGTACTGCTGCCTCTTGGCCAGGTCTCCCTCGAAAAAGAGATTTTATCTCAAGGGACTTCCTGGTGAAATAAAGGTTAAATAAAATAAAAAATAAAATAAAAGCCGAGCAGGGCTTTCAGATTTTTTAACATATTATCTAAATTTGTTGTGAAAGACAATTTGTCATCTATCCAGATACCCAGGAACTTATAACAGGACACAATCTCAATTGCTTCTCCACTTAAGGTCTTAATGCCGTGATGCTGTGAGTTTTGGGAGCGAGCTTTTGTAAATATCATGAATTTTGTCTTTTTTACATTTAGGACCAACTTCAGCTGATGTAGGGAGACCTGAAGTTGAGGAAAAGCAGACTGAAGATCATTCAAAGCAATGTTAACTGAAGAGGCAGTTGAATATATTATAGTGTCATCAGCATAGAGGTGAAATTGAACAGATTTCAAGGTATTTCCAGTGTCATTTATAAAAATAGTGAACAGGGCAGGTGCCAAAATTGAGCCTTGAGGAACTCCCTTAGTCACTTCCAAAAAGTCAGATTTAAGTCCGTCCACGTAGATACATTGTGTTCTGTCTGAGAGATTTTTTAAACCACTATATGGCAGAGTCACTTATTCCGAGCTTGCAGAGTCTGGCTAAAAGTAGTTGGTGGTTGACAGAATCAAATGCCTTAGACAAATCCACGAAATCCACATTATTTCACTGACTGAGTTTCATAGACTGATTTATACGTCAGAGTTGAGTTGTTGATAAAGTACATGCACAGCCTTCTGGGAAATGCCAGATTCTGGATTGAATTTCATGCAAACTCCAAAGAAATTGCTTCAGAAAACCTGCAGAACTATTTGTCAAAATGCTATTCAAGGATAACAAGAAAAGTCTTAAAGGAAAAAGAAATGAAGGACGAGTCAAGAAACACTGCTTTCATTAAGTTAAAGTGATTCCAAGAAAGTGTTTTGGGGCATGGAGTTGCTTCTATGTGGACAATCTGTGCTAATAGTTAGTATTTATAAATGTTTGTTCTCTGACTGAGTCGTTTCATAAAGATTTATTTGGAGTAATGATGTGTTTGTTTTCACTGCATTGTGGAAAGATCAGAGGCCCTGATCTCCCTGGTTTTTCTCAGATCAGTCTTTTGTGGATTAAAGAGAGATGAGCAAGATGAGAATAACTGCAATTTTAAGACATTACTTTGCAAATGTCATTCATTTTATGAAAGAAAATAATATTTTTTTGAATTTTAATACAACAAGATCCATCGGAGACAAATTAGCTTCTGAAAATCTAACCAGTATCTGCATAATGGCAGCAGAAATGTCTGATCACAGTAACAGTCCTGGCTGGTGGTATAAACATTATGGTCCAATCCCAGTTCAGATACTCAGATGTCAGCTTGACATGCCTCATGATTTTGTGAGGCTATGAAGAGATTTATTGCCGGTTGTGTTCAGTGAAAACCTCAGCTGGTTCACAGAAGAACTGAACAGGTGGTGATCTGCTTTGTCATTCTGTTACAGCTGCTTTGTGGAAACTACTTCTTTACGTTTTAGACCGTTTTAAACGTAACGACGAGGCTTTCCAATGAACGCATGGTGCTCACATCCGTTACTGATAATTTTTATGTTAGAGTAATCTTAGTTTTCCCAGTGATTACTTATACAGACTCCTGGTTAGGAACTTTGCTCTTTGTGAAAAACAGACAGTCTATAAGTCAACTGTGGAGTAACAAGATAAAACATCTGAATCCCACCAGAAATCAAATTTTATATCTTCCTTTCGGGATTATTTTGCTGCTTGGACAAAAACTCTTTGCTCTGAACAAATTGTCCCTTTAACAATTTCTAACAAAGCTAATGTCCTTTCCTCTCAGATGTTCCACCCCTCCACTCTCTGGTATGTCAAAGTTTTCCTCTATGTTCAGATGGAAAGGCTGTATGGTATACTTTTGCAATAATCAGTGCCTAGAGAACCACTTAGCCTTTAATTGGATTGCAGATTCTTCCTTGAGTTGTGTGACCATCCATTCATGACGTCTCTCCAACGTCAACCTCTTCTGTGGGGAGATTTACGGCAGGAGAGTCTGTGAGGTGACGCCTTTGTCCCTAAGCATCATACAAATAAATAGATAAAAATAATGCATTGTAATTTCTGTATTTTTTTTTTTTAACATTGTCCTGTCTGGCAATGTGGCAATAAGAATAATTGTCTTGATCCCAAAAAGAGTCCAACAGATTTTACTTTCACAAGTGGAGCAGTAGTAGCCTCCTGAGACCATCCTGATCTCACATGCTTTCAAGGTTTCACTCGCAAATCAGTCTGGAGACTCTCCGTTAAAGAAAATTTGGAGCCGTTCACCAAATGACCGTCCAATCAGCGTTGGCTTTGAGGCGGGTTGAGGTGTGACGCAACGAGAAGCGCGACAGTTCAGTCTAAAGAACAAGGCGGCTTCAGCCGATGAAACTAGCGTTAGCGGGGCTATCGAGCAAGTTTTATCGGAACTACAGAGTATTTCTTCACTGAAAGAAGAGCAAAACACTGGTCTGGATGCTTTTCTCAGAGAAAAAGATGTTTTTGCTCTTCTCCCGACTGGTTTCGGCAAGAGTAGCCTGGCTTGTGGTTGTGTTTTCGTCGTCGCTCTGTTAGTACGTCATATGCTTCGTTGATCTGATTGGTTTATTCGGCCCGTCTATCACCAACATAGGCCAATCAGCTAACCAGTATTTTCGCCCCTTCCCAAAATTACTTCAACGGAAGGCTTCCAGATGGATATGCGGAGCAAATCCATCTGGCGGAGTCAGGTTAGAGCAGTAGGGCTATCGCCGCTTGTTTATGCATATAAATTGCTTTATTAGAATTATGCAGGGAGTTTTACAGATCATATGGACACTGCAATGTAAATAGAATAGAAGAGGACAAACAGAAAAAAAGGAGAAAAGATGAAAGAAAGAGGAGATAGAAAGGAGATAATGATAAAACATCTTCAGTCTGCTTCATCACCTGCAACGAGATGTAAAAAGAACAGCACAACCAACAGACATGGTACGAGACATACAATAAAGTAACACCTCGAAACTATCCTTGAAGTAGTATTATTTAATCTGACATGTACTCTGAATTTTATTTTTAGATTATTTTTCTCACCGTGGACATGCACCTACGATGACAATTTCAGACCCCTACATGATTTGTAAGTGGGAGAACTTGAAAAATAGCAGGATGTTCAAATACTTATTTTTCTCACTGTATGAGTTGGTGGTTTAACAAAATTTTTTGTCTATTTTTTATTTTTTTTTTAGGGTGAGTTTGTCAGTTTGAGGCTCTGTATCATGTGTTTGCCATGTTCCCTTTTCTCAAGACCATTTTTTCTCTTGTTCAGTGGGCTAACAGTTACGCAGGCCACCAGATAACAAACTGATGCAATATCTACTTTGCTATCTTTCTATCAGACCCTGCAAGAACATTTTTGATTATCTGAGCTACAGTTGTTCATCTGTGGTTTCTCATCTGGTGGATTGGACCACACAGGCCATCCTTTTTTTTTTTTTTTTTTGCCTACATGTGTCCATGAACATGACACTGTTCCTTTATTGGGGAAATTTGAGCATTCTTTCATTCCTGTCTAATGCTTAGCAAAAAAAAACTTACCAGCTGCAGAAAAATCATGATCTCAAGCTATAAGTTCATCAGCCTTGGCTTGTCAAGATAAATAACACTGTTGAACCTTCAGCACCACCTTTTAAAATATTTAGGTTAATGGATGTATATTTTGAAGCCACCTTAAGCGTTTGCAGATTACACAAAATCCATAATAAGTATAAACATCTGCTTCCAGTTTTTGTTAACATACATGGCCGTAATGAACGTATGTAGTTAAGATCTGAAGAGAATTGTATATATAGCTTGGAACCATACTTGCATCTTTGTAGGAAGGCCTGAAATTCAAGGCAAAGAAAAAAAGGAAAAAGAGACTGAAGAAGAGCAGAAAATTAAGAGCATGTGCAGAAATGTTGGCAGGAAAAAGACGCACAAAGACACTTGGCCCTTATTTGTGACACAAACACATACTAAAACACACATGCAGACACTCAGATATAAAATTATTGATACCTCACACACACACAATAGATACACACTGTGTCCTGCACTTGGAAACCTCTGCACATATTTGTTAATGAAACTGTATTATTGGAAATTATTCAACCTTGTACAAATAGTTTAGTACACTGGCCAAAATATTTATAAAAATCATTCTGGCGTCTTTTCAATATAAACAGTAATTGTTCCATTATCTTACTAACATCAATACGCTGAAAAAGGAGACACAGCAATTTCAAAAGAACATTCAAACAATTGAAGAGACATATAAAACAAAAATTAAATGAGATTTCACAGTTGGCTGCCCAGTTACATCTAAATGTGTTGATGTGTAGATCTACGTGGTATAGAAATACTGTAGAGCTTCTGTTCTGGAGCTGTGTTACGCATAGTGTCTCTCTGTAGAAAGGGGATTTTAAAAGTGAACAGAACTAAATTTGTAAGACTGCATAGGTGTGTTGAAATTCCTTATTAACATTTCTTTCTTTATGTCATGTTTTTGGTACCTCTGGTTTTGCTTGATTTTTGGTTAAACCTAGTTTAAACCTTCTGAGCCTCCCTCACTCTTAGTTATAATTTGCTGATTTAATTGCCTATTTTTTATTTTTTTTTACTTTACTTTGTATCAAGCAAGTTGTTAAAATAAAAGACAGAAAAATTAGGAAGGTTAAGTGAAAAACAGAGCTAATTTTGTGAGATTTAATGGTTGCCAGCAACACAGTAACACCATAGGGGACACTACAGCACAGTGGTAAGAGGCACAGTGGTACGAAAAACCAAACATGGTGTTGGCATGAAAGACATGTGAAATAGAATTGAAAGTTCCACATCTCTGACCTTTTACACATGCTCATAATTTCATCTACGGTAATTATTTGGACTTTTTAATTATGTAACAGTTGCAGTGGCGGCTGGTGAAAAATATTTTTGTTGGGGCTGATATAGCCTAGTGTATGTCTCCAACTACCGATAATCCAGAATAAGAATTCAAATAAACAATTGGACAATAAATACAATTTAACAGTAATGATTTAATTTATTATATAATAACAGTAGCAGTGATGATTTTGGTCACAATAACCATGACATGAAATTTTTATATCGTACCACAGGGATGGGCAACTCTGGTCTCCAAGGGTCGGCATCCTGTGGGTATCAGGAGTTTCCTTGTGGCAACACACCTTGTGACCTGTGCAGAGCTTCACATCAAGTGCATAATTATCTGTTGACTGGAGTGAAGTGTGTTGCAGCAGAGAAACTCCTGATACCTGCAGGATGCCGGCCCTCAAGGACCAGAGTTGCCCACCCCTGTTTTAGAAAGGGTATCTAATACAGTAATCACCAACAATCAAAAGGTTTGATCAACTTAATCTATACAAATCAACTGAGTGAGTGAGTGAGTGAAAAAAAGAAAGAGTGGTATGTTTATATTACTCAGGTGAGGGAATATGATGACTGAGTGGAGGGTAGACAGTTATTATTTGTACATGAATTTTGCCCGTCTGTCTTTTTGAGTGGCAAATTTCTCAATGACTCTGGTGTTGAAATCAGGGATGTCCCGTGTAAGCTTTTTCTCTATGGAGAGCATAGCCAGAGCATTGAGGCGATCTTGTGCCATAGTATTCCTGAGGAAAGTTTTTATCCTCTTTAAAGTTGAGAAGCACCTCTCTGATTCGGATGTCGTCATTGGTGTGGTGATGAGAATGCTGAGAAGACTTACAGTTTCTGTAAATGTGTCTTGGAGGTTATTCTCCATCAGAACCTGAAAGAGAGCCAGTGCACCAATGCAACTCTGGAACTCCTCATTACTGTAGATCAGGGACAGCTCTGTTTTAAGTCTGGCCTTGTCCAGTGAGGGATAGGCTTCCACCGTGGTATCCAGTGCTGCATCTGGGAACTTCTTCTTGTGTTGTGGGAACAAGTCTCCTTGCAGCAGAGTGGCGCTGACCAGGTGTTTGGTGAAGGAAAACCTCTCCTTGGCATGGGACATAATGATGTCACAGACCTATGACATGAGATGGAATTAAAAAATAGGTAAGAAATAGGTTTTGACATTCTATTTTAAATAGAGGGCTTTAATTTTCCTTTCCTGAACAGCTGTAACGTTATAATGACCCAAGATGATTTTATATTGATATCATGACAATGTACACTATTTCAAATGTAGCACTATTTCAAATGGCCAGTGTGGTGATAAGTTGCTATTCTTCTGCTGTTTAATACATCTGCCATCGTCTGTCCTACAGTGCTGTAATTCCACCTTGGATAGATCAAAACTACAACAACACATAAAAAATATTCCAATATTATCGTACAACCTTCAAATCAACTCCACAAAACATGCCATCAGAAAAATATGCTGAGACTGGCTAAAAATAGATTCTGATCCAAATCCTGTAATGAACACAGTATGAGCTCCTGCCATCTACAAAACGATACCAGTTTTTTTAAAGTTGGACTGATAATTGCTTTCATTCATCAGTCAATATTACAACTCAAATAAGTACTCTGAGAAACCCGGTGTGAGTGATGATGTGTTGTGTGTAGGTGGGTATTTGGGAAGGTGAGGTGATGATGGTGGAATGATGGAAATGATTTCATGTGTGTAGCGTTTGGGTGTTGTCCCGTGGAAACCTGTATATTGTTTGAGTATTGTAAACATTCGGCTGATGTGATGCAGAAGAAATTTCAGATGGATATGTCTGAAAATAAATGTGTACTGTATTCCTTCTATCCCCGATAGGTGGCAGCTGCAAGTGCTGACCTCCAATGCCAAATACTGTTTTCTGTCTTCTCCCAACGTCCTCCGTTTCTTTGATGGTGGCTCCTGTACAGGTCCCCTGAAGTCCTGATCTTCAGCTAGACCAGGAACAGCCTCCCTGATGATACAGAAATAATTTATATGTTAGAAAGTTATTTCTGAAATTTGGTTGCTATATAAAGATATATAAAGCCAATAAATAAGGAATTAAATATATAGGTGCGTCATTAATTTAATAAAATACGTCTTCATTTTATTAAAAAAAAAATATATATAATTATTTCAGTGTGCATTTTATTATTTCACCATGAAATAATTAAATAATTAAATGCACACTGAAATAATTATATATATTTTTTTAATAAAATGAAGACGCATTTTATTAAATTAATGGCACTTTTAATGGCACTTTTTATCATACCAACATGGTACAGAATTATATATTAAGTCACTGTGTTTGAGCATTTCAAATTTGTCTAAATGTAACAGATAAATTCGTTGTTTCAATAAAATGAAAAATACTTTTTTAATCCCTGAAGGGAAATTCAATAAATAAGATGAGATATAAACATTAAGAGCTGAACAAGTCTACTCAAAGAAAATTTATATTTGTGCAATACTGTAGGCAGATCAGATGCATACTGTAGTTTACCTGATAGCTTGCATGTTGTCAGTGAATCTCTGGATGATTCGTGAGATGTAGACAGAATCGGTGTTTCTTTTTTGCAGCTGGTTGTACAGCATGTCCATATGTGGCATTATTTTGTGAAAGAGGGCCAGGAAAAAACAGAAAGCATCATCTTCCAGCATTCTCACATAGCCGCCAGCCTCTCTCTTTGTAGGGCCGTCAAATTCAGCTCTGTTCCGGATGGTCTCGAAACACTTCACCAGATCAGCCTTGTGTTCATACACTGTGTTAACAGCGCGACTGTTGAAGTTCCAGCGTGTTGCTGATGCACTTGGAAGACGATGCGCCACCACCTCATCAAGCACTGCGGTTCTCTTGCTTGACTTGGAAAAAAAGGAAGAAAACCCCCCGACATCAGAAAAAAAGTGACTTATCTGTGGGATGTGGGATGTTGCTTGTTGCATCACTAGGTTTAACTGGTGGGCATAACAGTGAACGTAGTGAGCATTTCCATAGGCGTCTAGGACCTTGCGCTGAACTCCTCCAGTGGCACCCCTCATCACTGATGCCCCGTCATAGGCCTGGGCGATCAGCTTCTTTTCTTGTCCCTCGGGAAGAATAGTGCGCAGTCTTTCCAATAAAGCACTGGCGATTGCGTCCGCGTTGGCATTGGAGAGCTTAATAAACTCAAAGAAACGCTCCTGGATGTTATGGGTTCTGTCAACGTATCGCAGCACCAACACTAACTGACAGTGTGTGGAAATGTCAGTAGTTTCATCAGCTTGGATGGCTAAAAAGTCAGCTGATTTTACTTTATACAAGATTTTTTCTCTCAGAACACCGAGCATACAGTCCAGTAACTCATTTTGTACAGTCTTTGAGGTGCCTCTAAAGACGGTTGCACTTTCGAGGTGCTCATGTAAGTCTCGGTCAATGGTCGCCATTAAGTCGACTAAACCTCTGAAAATTCCGGGGTTTTCAGAAGTATCCCTTTCATCATGTCCCCGCAATGCCAGTTCAAAAGCACCACAAAACTTAATACAGTCAATGAGTTTAGATAAAATATGACTATTCTTATCAACCTCTTCATTGTGCCTTCTTACCGCAACGCGGTGTCCGTCATCCAGCTGCGCTTTTATGCTAATTTTTCCGAGCACAGCTAGCTTGATGCAATTTTCCATATGAACTCTTGATCGTTCATGTTTCTTGATACGTTCGGAGAGGTGCTTCAAATCGGTTTGTCCTGACTGTGTCCACCTTAAATCACACTTTTCATTTTTAAAAAGAATACAAGGAAAACAGAAAAGTGCATTGGCCATTCCACAGCCTGTCAACCACGACTTGCGCGCGAACCAACTCCTGCAAAAACTCCTATTGTAGACTTTATTTTTTTCCTTAGTCTGCTGGTTGATGATAAGGTCAGGCTTGTCTGGTCCCAACTCTTTAATCAGGATTTTCTCCTCCATTGTTCTTCTGGCAAACGGGTGAATAAAAAATGATCTCACCGAATTTGGTGGAAGCTGCATCTCGCTCGTTACGTGGTTCGCCATTGTCCCTCTAATTGTCTGCAGACTCTGCACCTGCGCATTGGGCTTCTAAAGCGCAGTATTTTCAGCGCCCCAAGACCATAAAGTTCTGAGACGCTGATTGGCCATTAAATTCACCTAGCAAATAGTACATGATTGACAGATTCTCTGCAAATGTGGGTCAGTCTAATCAGAGCCCCAAGACAGAGACGGTAGGAGTCTGTCTGTGTGGAAATCCACAAATTAATGACAGTAGGTAGGGAAATGTAGTTTATATAATTTGTTTTGCTTATAGCTACACACTCTAGAGAGTAAAACTGACATTTATGAGTTAATTTCTAAAAATATATTTTACGTTTCTCTCTTCTTATCAGGGAGGGCGGTGCCCCAGCGCCCCCTATGGGCCGGCCGCCACTGAACAGTTGGTACCACAAGGTGGCACTCTCCTTACAGCCAAAGCTCCCATGAAATTGAAGCTGGCAAGGTGATGACTAGGTGTCTATTTCCTGGGTGTGTGATCCTACCCTTTCCATTGTTTGGTGACTGTGGTAGGTTTTGAGGAAAACAGTTTTAAATTGATTATTTTTATCTTTTATATGCTGATGATGTGTTTTCACACAGGACCACACTGAGGTTCCGATTGTAGCATCACCTGGGCGTCTGGTTATTAGACGCTGCAGGTAGACTCTAGCAGGGGTCACCAACCTTTTTGAGGCTGAGGGCTACTTCATGGGTACTGAGTCATAGGAAGGGCTACCAGTGCTGACTCATGAAAAGGAGAGGCCAGCATTTACCTAAACTTAATACATAATAAACATATTTTTTATTGTTTCTTTTAATTCTAATTACCATTCAGATATTTTCATTTTGAAATCCTTAGAAATGCTTAAAGGAAAATTCCGGTTTTTAACACTTTTAGCCCATTTTCTGTAGTGTCCAGGATGAAATCGAATGATCGACACCAAAATTTTGACAATTGGTCCTGTCTCTGCTATTTGGCTCATGCAGAATGGCTTCCATAGTGCATGTCCGATAATGTCCTTAAAACAACCTTAAACGTTCTTTTTTTTAAATATGCTACTCACCGGGTCGTCAGCGCTGTTCAATGACGTTCCAAAAAAATTTTCGTAAAGAAAAAACGTTCCTGTAGTGTTTTATTTAGCATTTTGTAAATCCCATTGAGTTCTGTTGGAATAGTCAATATCCCTCCGCCACCGGAAACGGAAATGGGGCCTGTTTACACTTAGTTGTAGTCTTTTCGCTTCACTCTGTGTACTCCGACGTCGAGGTGCTAACGTCTCTGTTAAACACTTTAAAAAACTCTGAAAATGGAATACGAAAGCTGGTTCTTGAGGAGGACATATTGGACTTTGAGTTTGACGGTAGAGGATACTGTTTTGAACCGGAATATACTGAGGAGGAGTATATAGAGACATTGTCGCCAACTAGTGGTCTGGAGTGTGCAACGCTTCAGATTCGAACGGGAAGCGGAAGTTTATAAGTGGTTGTGATGTATCCGAAAAAATTGTTCTGGGATTTACAAAATGCTAAATAAAACAAGACAGGAACGGTTTTTCTTCACGAAACTTTTTTTGGAACGTCATTGAACAGCGCTGACGACCCGGTGAGTAGCATATTTTAAAAAAAGAACGTTTAAGGTTGTTTTAAGGACATTATCGGACATGCACTATGGAAGCCATTCTGAAGCAGCCAGGGGGGGATTCTGCATGAGCCAAATAGCAGAGACAGGACCAATTGTCAAAATTTTGGTGTCGATCATTCGAATGCATCCTGGACACTACAGAAAATGGGCTAAAAGTGTTAAAAACCGGAATTTTCCTTTAAATGCCCTTTGTGATTAACATGATGAAATGTTCTACAAATGACAAAAAAAAAAAAAATAAGAGCAACAGAATAAAGTAAAATTTCAAACTTAGCCCACTCGAGAGTTGTGATGTTTTCAGAACACCCTGAGGAGCATCCCAGGTGGTCCTTCAGGGCCCCTTGTGCCCTTAAGATTGGACCTTGAGTGTTGGCTTTTGTGACACAGGTATGCAGTGTTTTAAATTTATTTTAGGTTGATTGGATTAAAGGCTTTCTTTTATAAGCGTTTAGTAATATTTTTGTTTTGCTTCCTGCTGTCCTTTAGAGTCCTTTTTTTTTCTTGTAAGTCCACTCAGCTTTTTATTTTCTTGTTTGTGAGGTTGGACTAAGAATGATCTTTCATTTTGCGTTTGTATGTCCTGCGTTTTGTCTTATGGTCGCTTCCTGGGATATACACCTCCCATGTCACTTTTGATGCATGTGGTGTTTAAATTCCGGTCGAATGTTATTGAATTTACAACGAATGGCCAAATTTAAAGGGAGATCCCCTTCTGTTTTTAACAATAAATATTGTTAACTTTATTCTTTTTATTTCCCTTTTCTTTGGCTACACTGATTCATAATAATTAAATAATGTTTGGGAAACAATAAAGATGGAAGCTGATGCCACGACAGATGCCTAGGAAATCACACAGGAGGAAACATATACAGAATAGTAAAAGGTTGGTATGTCAAAAAAAGGAGGAAAGAGAAAAACAAATTGAAAAATGTTTAATTTCTCTAGTTTTTTTTTTAATTGCTATTTGGTTTTCAAGTTCTTTTTTTATGATGTTGTAAACTGAGTTCATGGTAATTCAAGTATTTTGAAATTTGTTTATGAATTAAAGTTTTATCATGAATGATGGATTTATTGTAGCAAAAACAGCAAACTCATGCTACAGCAAGGCATACACTGTAGGAGTTTTGGCCACTGTCGGGCCAATTCTCTAGTCCTGCAAGAATTTTTTGAATCGGGCTGAGTTTCATCCTCATTGTGCGTCCTACATCGTGTAGAATACAATAACGAAGGGTAATTAGCCTCTAACGACCACCTCCCTATCCAGAATCGGACTGGAGGTCTGGAGAAAAAAAAACATATTTGAAATTCAGATTGCCTTCATGAGGTTTTATGTGAGCAAATCCTGCTACTAAAGCCATTTTACCTGAACCTCACTCACTGCGCCTGTGCAAACATGGGAGTTGTTCTTCTCCCTCTAGATAGATCAGTCCAACAAGTTCCATCTCTCGGTGCTGAATCTAACGTGTGGTTTTTGGACGTGCAGTGTAAGCAGCTAGATCGCATCAGAGCGTTGGGCCGTACAGTGTAAAACATACATGAGCTGTGAACTTTTAAATACTGCAGTTTCATCGTAGAGTCTGAGCTGTAGCTGAGTTCAATGATTGAAAATATTGTACAGTGTATGTTTGGCTTAAATAGCTGACTTGAAATCAAAATAAACTTAAATCTATATAATTAAAAGAATGTGATTCAAGTACAAATCTTGGAGATGGTGCTACTAAAAGTACTTTATCTCTAAAGAACATGTCGAGGTGGTTCAACATTTTGTTTTGGAGGCCTCTCAGGTGCCTTCTTTTGGAGATTCTCCAGATTATTTCGACAAGGAGGAGACACTTTAGAACATTAATTCGGTTTGAAGAGTCAGTCAGGTTTGCTAAGGGAACTAAAGCCATCCTACTCAGAGAATATATTAATGGGGCATGAAATCTGAGAGTAAAAAAATGTGACAATGCTTTTTTCTTTTTTTTTGCCATCTTGCGTGTGCTGTACGTGTGGAGAAGCAGTTATAGAAGCCCATGGGGGATTTGCCTGTTGGGTCAAATTGTGACTCTCTTATCGCTCACATTTCACTATCTCTAACATGGTAATCACTGACTTCCAGTTGTGCTTGTTTTTTTTTTTTTTTGTGTCTGATAGAAAGAGATTTTTTGTTTGTAGAAGTTTATTTGTTCTGACTTACTTTTTGAACTCAGAAACCTCCCCATAGACACAAATAAACAAAACCTACAAATAAACACATACAAAGATGGGGACGCGTATATTATAATTCTGCATGCCAAGACTGAAGGAGAACCCAGTAACCTCTACAAAAGCAATTACAATATGATTATAATATCATGGCGGTCCTGCAGAGGGCTGATTAAACTATTTACTGAAGGCAAAAAGGCTTTACCCTTTAAAAGAGCAGCATGCCATTTACTTTTATATAATTTCATATCAAAATGATTAACTATAAATTTAAAAAAGGTGTTTAATGTGTTCTGATATGGAAATGTGCAAGATCATTTCTGTATTTAGTCAAATCTAGATCCAAATAATATACAGTTTGCTTTTTTCTTAAACCAATTAAAGAAATATTCCCACTTGCAAAGTCTCTTCTAAGCATCGGTAAGTTTTAAGGAATGCACAAGATCTTCACACTCCTTGTATCAAATATGCAATCAGAATGAAATGAAAAGTTAATCTGTTTCATGTGCAAAATGATAGCAATATCATGTCAGCACAAAATCTTCATGGACAGAAAAAACTTTGAAGAACTACAAAAGAAAATAAAAGATAGTGGATTAGCAGTCATTATCAACAAGTAATGGTATAATAAGGGAAATTGCTACTGTGCTCTATTGCTTCTGTAATCCAGATATTCAAAGGTTTCCTCAATTTTATCTGAAATGTGACCTCTGTTATCATAAAAGGATGCATTTTCAAAGTCAGCTGTTGCTTTATCTACATGTGATGTAATTTGCACGATGTTGACCAGATCAACGGAGCTCCACTGCATAATCTGGGGATGGCAATAAATTCTTCTGAATGACCTGTTAGCGTGGCAAGGCGTAATTCAAACATTTCTCTGATTTTTTAAGAAGCAACCTATGAGCAAAAAAGAGCAATAAGGCCACAACAAGAAATCATCTCTACTAAAGAAACTATGAGATTTTTAAAGGCAAGAATCCGTAGTGGAATTCGTGAACCCTGTTTCTACAACTAAAACGTGTAAAGCATTTTAAGTAAAAAAAAAAAAAGATACAAGGGCAGCAAATAACATACATTATTGTATTGAGAAGTAAGCTTAATTTCCACCTCCTTGAACAAGCAATTGAACGACAGTAATAAAGTTATCTGCAGTTTCTAATATCCTAATGGCCTTATTGCGGCTCCTTGGTTAAAGAAAAAACTCCGGTCAGCAAGGAATAATCATCATTATGATAATTATTTATACCTAAAACTAGTACGTTTGCAGTGATTTAAAGAATTTAACGTTAATCAGGAAAGATTTTAAATAATAATTCACTCACTGCTGACGTCTTCCAGCAGCGACGTCATGGTGCGGAAAGCCTAGTGCCATTCTCTCCGCTTTTCAAGCAAAATCAATGGGAACTACAAGACACATCTGAAATCAACAAATATTATTTAAGATTGTAGAGGACTTTACCATTGAAATTTGTGAGAGCTATATTTAAACGGACAATTCCGATGTACATGGCAGTTGGATGTTATAATACATCGGGTAAAAGTAAAAAAAAAAATGTTTGTGTTTCAACCTTTATGATTCATGATCCTCCACGGACAGGTTGCTGCGGTCCTGGTTGTTGGATCACCAACATAAAGAGGGAGGATTTGCCATTGAACTTCTGGCCAGAGAAGAAACACATAATATGTAGCCAACATTTGAAAGAAAAATGCACTACTTGCATATTAGCGCGTTTTGACAAACACCAGATACAGCACTAGGACTTGCTCAACAGCCGATACCGCACCATGACACATTCAAATGAAATTACTCTTAATTAAAAACACCTATCCTTTAATGAGCAACATGTAATAATTTCATTTTTAAAATACTTTCAGAAATTTTAATCCTGAAAATGACCGGACTTATCCTTTAAAACAGAAATCGCTGACCTACCCTTTAAATTCATGCGGGTTTTCTTGTTTTATTTCAAGTGTTGGTATTGAAAGCAGGGCGTTTCTTTATACTGTATATGACACATTTCAGAAATGAGGGCGGCAGCAGGGGTGATGGAGATGGGCGTTTGACCACACCACTGGAACAGTTGTGTGTGACAAAATGGGTAGCTGAGTTTGATTACTATAGCCTCAGACCTCCGCTTCAGGGTAGTTGTCAGCTGTCATTTGTAAACGTGGGTGTGAGGATTTGGAAGGGAGAGAAAGACTAAAGTGACAAAGACAAAGATTTTCACAGTAAGAACAAAGAAAAAACAAAACATGAAGATACAGCGAGGCAGCCGTCCTGGCTTGGTATGTGATTCTGCCATTTGAGACTGCAAGGAGATGTGGCCCAGCACCATGGTTTCAGTTACACCCAAAACAAACAAACAAAGGAGCTTGGGCAGCGTAAATGTGTTTGCAAGCGGTGAGAGAATGTGAGAGATTCTAGACCTCTGTGAATTTCTATGTGCCACACGTGCGCACACACCTAAATACAATGTTTAATGACACATAAAGCTCCAGGATGGATTCCTGTCCTAAAGTAACGATGACACAGAGCTTAGAGAAATCTTGTGGTGTTACAGTTCGTTAGCGATCTCATGAAAACCTGTTCCTCACGTTCCTCGTGCCCTACCTCACACGTCACTGATTCCTCTGGATTTCTGAGTGAAATACTGCACATGACATGTGTCTGTAATGTTTGGAGCTTAGTGAAAAGTTGCCATGGGAGAAGTGTGTTGTAGTAACAGAATGGGACCATGCACAAATCAACTCTGATCTGATTAATGTTAGCTTAATCACATGTATCTGTCTCCATCTCTCTGTGGATTAGTACCTGTTTTTTACTTGCATGCAAGTAAATTTAGTCCAGCAGAAGTTTTTCTTTTTATGTTTCGGTCCCTATTTATGCACCGAAGGGACACTGGGACCTCTTCATCCTTTGCAGATTTGGGTCCACTAAGGTTTCATGGTTTAGGTCATATGGAAAGCTGAATCCAGAGTTTGCATCAACTCACATGGTTTCAATCACCTTTTTTCGCAGACTCTGCAGGTTGTGAAAAAGACCTGTACTTCAGAACTTACTGACCTGCGGCAGGCTTAGGGTAAGAGAAAGGGAAAATGACTTGTAACTAAAAGAAGGAACCAAGATCAGACATGGATCTTAATTCTTACACACCTCTTTGTTGGTGTCTGAATTAATTCTGTCTTATCTTGTGTAATAGTCCCCTACTGTTTGATCCCTTCTTTTCCATCTCCCTCAGCTTGGCTCATCTTACAATGTCTCCTTTTAACTACTCTGATTTACATCCCCCCCTCCTATTATTTATTGTTCTAAGCAACACGAAATTTGGAAAAGCCCTGGGAGAATGTCCTTTACAAAAATATTTCCAACAGAGCATTGTTATTCAATGCATTAAATATGAATATCAATTCAAACTATTATTTAGTTTAGCATTTAAAATTAGAAAGTGAAACTTAATCATAAATGCTATAAATGCTAATAAATTTAGCATTTATAAAAATAAAAGTAATAAATGTTTTCATTGAGCACAGAATAATGACATATAGCTTCTTGTCGCCTAATTAATAAAATAAATCTGATTAGTCACTTGTTTCTTCTTGCTCAACATCCATCCATCCATTTTCTGTCATGCCTATCCCTGCTGGGGTCACGAGGGGTGCTGGTGCCTATCTCCAGCTGTCAATGGTCGCCAGTCCATCGCAGGGCAACACAGAGACAAACAGGACACACAACCGTTCATGCAAACACTCACACAAGGAGAATTTAGAGAAGCCAAGTGACCTAACAGTCATGTTTTTTGACTGTGGGTGGAAGCCGGAGTACCCAGAGAGAACCCATGCATGCACAGGGAGAACGTGCAAACTCCGGGCGATGGGAAAGAAGGAGAGGACGATGAGAAAAAGAGAGCAGAGAAAGTGTGGACTGCTGGAAGAACTGGGGTAAACTGGTGAAAGAAAAATGAAACAGCGTGCTCAAAGATGACCCTGCACATTTAGAGTATGTTTGGCTCAACCTGCTGCTGTGAAGCAGGATTCTCCACCATGAACAGAATAAAAAATTATGTGGATCCAGGCTCCAAATGAGCACCTTGATAAGTGCTTGAAAATGGCTTTGTCGCCATTCAAACCCAGGTTTAAAGCCTTGCAGGGCAGCATAAAGCCCACTGTACGACGGAGTATTAGGGCCACACATGAAGAGAAAAAATATTTTTGCCATGACGAGATTAAACTCGACATGTCGACTTTAAAGTCGACATGTCGACATTAAACTCAACATTTCGAGAATAAAGTTGAAATGTCTTGTTGAGTTTAATCTCGACATGTCGACTTTAAACTCGCCCTGTCGACTTTAAACTCGCCATTTCGAGAATAAAGTTGATATATCGTGGCGACTTTAATCTCGACATTCAAAAGTTTGGAGAAAAGAGCAACCGCGCTCCACAGCTGCAGTCTGCGTTTTAAGAGTGAAGGTAGTCTTTGACGTGCTGCAACTATATAATCATCACAGGAAGCGGTGGCCTACCAATAATAACGTAACATCTTTCCCTATGCTTACCCAGGCTCGCAGTTCTGAATTTGAGAACATGTCAGTCATTTCAACTTTATTCTCGAAATGGCGAGTTTAAAGTCGACATGTCGAGTTTAATCTCGTCATGGCAAAAATATTTTTTCTCTTCGTGTGTGGCCCTAATACTCCGTCGTACCACTGCTCCCATTAAGCCATAAAAGAGAAAGAAAAAAAACAACAACAAACAGTCAGCTCGGGTGTTTTATAAAATATGTGAATCAGGAAATTGTGTATACAGGAGCTGGTCATAAAATTAGAATATCATGAAAAAGTAGATTGATTTCAGTAATTCCATTTAAAAAGTGAAACTTGTATATTATATTCATACATTACATACAAACTCATATATTTCAGATGTTTATTTTGTTTAATTTTGATGATTACAAATGACAACAAATGAAAATCTCAAATTCATCATATCAGAAAATTAGAATATTACTGAAGACCAATAAAAACAAAGGATTTATAGAAATGTTGGCCAACTGAAAAGTATGAACATGAAAAGTATGAGCATGTACAGCACTCAGTATTTAGTTGGGCCTCCTTTGGCCTGTATTACTGCAGCAATGCGGCGTGGCATGGAGTCGATCAGTCTGTGGCACTGCTCAGGTGTTATGATAGCCCAGGTTGCTCTAATAGTGGCTTTTAGCTCTTCTGAATTGTTGGGTCTGGTGTATTGCATCTTCTTCTTCACAATACCCCATAGATTTTCTATGGGGTTAAGGTCAGGAGAGTTTGCTGGCCAATTAAGAACAGGGATACCATGGTCCTTCAACCAGGTACTGGTAGCTTTGGCACTGTGTGCAGGTGCCAAGTCCTGTTGGAAAATGAAATCTGCATCTCCAAAAAGTTGGTCAGCTGCAGGAAGCATGAAGTGCTCTAAAACTTCCTGGTATGTGGCTGCGTTGACCCTGGACCTCAGAAAACACAATGGACCAACACCAGCAGATGACATGGCACCCCAAACCATCGCTGACTGTGGAAACTTTACACTGGACTTCAAGCAACGTGGATGAAGTGCCTCTCTTCTTTTCCTCCAGACTCTGGGACCTTGATTTCCAAAGGAAATGCAAAATTTACTTTCATCAGAGAACATGACTTTGGACCACTCACCAGCAGTCCAGTCCTGTTTCTCTTTAGCCCAGGCAAGACGCTTCTGACGCTGTCTGTGGTTCAAGAGTGGCTTGACACAAGGAATGCGACAGCAGAAACCCATGTCTTTCATACGTCTGTGTGTGGTGGTTCTTGAAGCACTCACTCCAGCTGCAGTCCACTCTTTGTGAATCTCCCCCACATTTTTGAAGGGGTTTTGTTTCACAATCCTCTCCAGGGTGCGGTTATCTCTCTTGCTTGTACACTTTTTTCGACCACATCTTTTCCTTCCCTTCGCCTCTCTATTAATGTGCTTGGACACTGAGCTCTGTGAACAGCCAGCCTCTTTAGCGATGACCTTTTGTGTCTTGCCCTCCTTGTGCAAGGTGTCGATGGTCGTCTTTTGGACAACTGTCAAGTCAGCAGTCTTCCCCATGATTGTGTAGCCTATAGAACTAGACTGAAAGACCATTTAAAGGCTTTTGCAGGTGGTTTGAGTTAATTAGCTGATTAGAGTGTGGCACCAGGGGCCATCAATTTTGAACCTTTTCACAATATTCTAATTTTCTGATATGATGAATTTGAGATTTTCATTTGTTGTCATTTGTAATCATCAAAATTAAACAAAATAAACATCTGAAATATATGAGTTTGTATGTAATGTATGAATATAATATACAAGTTTCACTTTTTAAATGGAATTACTGAAATCAATCTACTTTTTCATGATATTCTAATTTTATGACCAGCACCTGTATACCTAACTGAATGATTTTTGTTCTCTACTTTTGAAAACCCATGGAAAACTTTTCTATTTCTTTTTTTTTATTTATATGTTTTTATTTAAAATGTCAATGTATAACATGGATGCATTAAAATCTCATTTTATTTCATTGCTAAATGCTGTTTAAAGTTAGGGATTATAATAAAAATGTCTCCAAACCTTTACTAGTTGATGATTTACTTTATTCGGACCCTGCTGATTTTTAATTGGTTACCCCTGCTCTAACCTATAGAGTTGTTAATGGGCAAATTTATGGTTATTTGTGTCAGCCTTTAACCAAACCTAAAGTCACTTAATATATTAACTCACAATTAAAAACTCGGGGCCTTTCACTCTCTGTCTCCTAAGTTATACATTTGGACCCTTTTTTAACAATCTACTGGAAATCTAATTTTATTACTCTGATTAAAAAATAAATGTCTTATCTTAACCATTTTATTCCAACAGGCTTTTATATTATTTTACTGTACTTAACCGTTTACCCAACTTAAATGTGATTTTTGTGTACGCATTGTGACATTGTGATGTCATAGGTACCTTTTGCAAAAAATGTTTGCGTCATCCTTATGAACTATTTCTGTTAGTTTTACAATAATGATTTACATCTGATGAAAACCCGAATTGCAGCTTGCAAAAAAATATGAATGATACATTACATCAATGTTCCTTCTTGTATGGGGGTCCTTTTGGTTGAGTTATATCATTCAATGCAAATGTGATTCTTTTGTTTGTTGTATTCTTTGTTTCTCTCTGAATCAATTATTTTCTTATTCATATTTTGCATTGGATTACAAAGCAGAAGATTCTTGCTTTACTCAAATAATGTTTATTTTTTCTTTGACTGTATTGCAGAAGGCAGACAGTTCAATCTCATAAAATAGTCAGGACGCCGGCAGGAAAAAAGACTTTACAGTCTCTGTATGTTACCTTTGTCTTTGTAACGTAGGAGCTTCTGAGCATTATGGTCCATGGATCTGAGAGTAATTTAAACAAAAGGGCCTCCTCTTCTCATCTAAGTTTGCAGGGACTGAGCCCAGCTTCAAACTATTTCCCTCGGCTGGTGTCGACAGCAGGACTCAGGGAGGCCAACTCGTTCTCATGGATCCTATGGTGAGAAAGGCTGGCAAAGGGTCACCCCAGGTCACTGGCAGGCACTGCAGGAGGATGTGACTAAGCAACCTGACGGGGCCCTACAGATGCGGGCCGACATACCCCAGCTGTCAGTGCAACAGTCCCTCCTTATTGGCAGATCCCCACAGCAGTTAGTTATGAGGGAGTGGCGGTGGCTGTTTCCTGACATGGCAAATGGGGATCCCACCCCACAGCTCACTCCCCCACTTTTTGTTTTCATTCTCGCGGGGGTCGGAAGTGTTATTTGGGTTTGTGTTCAGGGAGCAATGCAGAAGCAGGACTTCTGTTCGATGGGAACCAAAAATCTTGCTGACACTTTTTCCTCTTTCTCTATTTTTCCTGCTCATTTCACTGTGAAGCAGAACAATAACATATCATCAAATGTACGCCTACTATTTAAAAAGATAAAGATTATTTCTGTGTTGTCTATCTTTCAAAAAAAAAAAGAAAAAATCTTGGCTTCAATTCTTCTTTGTGATTTAGCTTCCAGCTAAATAAATCTGATCTAATCACACTTGGGAAAAGCAGTACAGCATAGAAAACATAAGACATTACGTAAACACTTTTTCTTGCCAAATGCTAAAAACTTGTTTTTTAATCAAGCTAAACTAAAGGGCTGCCTTTTTCCAGTTCATTGTTTTGGCAGTTAGTGACATTATAGCAGTCATAGCTGCTGAGATCTTTAGCCTAATCAACATTACTGAACATGGTGCAACAAAATGAAACATTTCAGAAATGCAAAAAAGCTTTTAGAAAAGTTATAGTTACAGAAACTAGGATTTATGTCACTCAGTAAATAATAATAAAAATTAGTATCTATTGCCGATGAATAATCCTTAATCCCGCCAAGAAACTAATGCAAAACACTGGAATTGACTTTTACAGTTTATAAGCAATAAATATGTTAAATCCTCTTAAAGAAGAGCTTATTCCTTTATTTCACTGTTTTATAAAAGTTGTTCTTTGTCCATTCATTTTATATATACATTAGTCATTCTTGATAGTTGATATCAGTTGTGTTTTTTAAACAATGCCGAGCGGCTAATTGATACATTTCCATGTCTGTGAGAAAACACTATTAGTAAGATAAGGTGAGGTTACAAAAATACAATCTTTTAAAGACGCAGTAATCTGCTTTACCGTCAACATTCAGTTGGTTCCGTTTGCCAGAGCAACAAACATCAGCTCCTGAGCTGTATTTTACACTGATAAATAGCAGGACGGGGCAGAGTTTACCCGAGGCAGCAGACATAAACACGGCAACCCCCCTGAATGGAGGTGGGCATTTAGATACACCAGCATCATTAGACCAATTAGGGTTCAGTGACTATGACTCCACAGGCCTTTCCCTGTCCACCAGGGAAGTAGAAAAGTGCACCACAATTACATGTGTTCAACAAAATGGCAACAGAGGAGGAAATGAGAGAGGAAGCAGAGGTGAAGTCTGAGGCGTGGAGCTTCTCCCTGGCTGTCTGATTTTTGGCCACTGAAGTAGTGTTGCATTGGAAATTGCCTGAGGTTCCTGGTGAGACAGGCTAGCATTTCAGACACTGACCCTTAGCAGAGTTACTAAAGATAAGGCGTGTGGTTGACTCTAAACATTCAAACCTTATCCAAGTAGTCAGATGAAATATCAACATATTTCTAGATTCACTTTAGATAAATGATTTCCTCTCTGAAACAATAACCATTCTTTACTATTTTAGCAGTTGGGTTAAATGAAGACGACAGTTTAAAAGTAGTCTATTTGAAGTACAACTATTTAGACCTGTAAGTACACTGGAAAATGATTAATGAATAATAAATATTAAATTAATAAATTAAGTGTATTTAGCCTCAATTTGAATAGATAAAAAAGATGATCTGACAAAGGAATTAGTTTTTCTTGCATAAAATGCATTTGAAATAAGACATTGTAGTTGTTTTTTCTTTTTTTAAATGTAAATTGTCTTGTTCCATTGGTAGTGTCTCACTATTCTAATAAATTTAACAAAACAAATGCACTTATTTCAAGAAAAAATTACTTATTTAGATTTCCTTTTTCTGCAGTGTAAAACAATGCCGGGGTGTTTTATCTGTAAGAATTTCACTGACAGATATGGCATTGGCATAAAAGAAGAGTTTTTGGTATGCATCATTTTATAAATACTGAACTACACATGTGTATCCTATAAACAAAAGGCTTAGGCCAATATTCAAGTATATTAATAGAAGGTTCTGTGAAAGGAAAACCTAAGCCTGAAAATAGGCCCCAATCAGCTGGCATAACTGCCATCTACAGATAATTCAATCTGAAAAACTCACAAGAAGAGAAACGATAATTAGAAGAAATTTATTAATACAATTATTTGGTCTTTGGTGCTTAAACCTCGGGCAGGAAATATAGCGCTGAATTTTGATAGATAAGCATGAACAGGAGTAAAAAAATAGGGCTGTCCCCCCCACGGCCTGAAACTAGTGGAGTGGAGATGAAGTTGGTCAGTCTGTATGTAGACTGCTGGTTAGTACACTGTTTTAACACCTTTTACAAAGTCAAAATCAAGCTCTTTTCAAGCACTTTCAAGATCCATTTTAAAACTTCTTCCAGCACCTTACGGAACCTTACGCGGATGACTGCGCCAAAGGACAAAAAAACGGGTGGGGGGTTGGGTGGGGGTGGGGGGGGGTGTTCCCGCCGGCTCTATGGCATCCTGCTCTTGGGTTGTTTCTTTGCGCAGACTCGCACTTTGTGAAAAGCTGTACATCTTTTTTGCAGACTTTCCAAGAGGCAACTCATGGGGTTTGTCCCCGTTTGATCCATAATTTGCATTTTTCATCTTCCAGCCAAAGCTCATTGAAACGACAACCTCCCGGCATGGTGCAGTAGTGGTTTCATGGGGGCGGAGTCACACATGGAAATAGACTGGCAGATCGCAGTCACACATAAGCGAGCAGGTTTAATTTTCGGGCTCTCCAACATTTTATTTCTCCATTTAATAAACACACAATTCAGTTTGATAGGTATTTGTTGCGAAAGAAATCGTTACAATTTCAAGCCTTTTCAAGCATTTAATCCAAAATATAAGCACTTTTCAAACCTTGAAAACACAACGTCAAAATGCAAGCATTTTCAAGGATTTCCAGCACCCGTACGAACCCTGTTAGTAAGACGGTATGCTGAGCTTTATGGGGAGATCCAGTGGACTGCGTGAGCTGATACTAGAGATCAGGGACCTGGAAGAAGGAAGTCCCGTTTGGATAACACAGGTTGAGAGAACCTGTCCATGATGAGCAAGCATGAAGCGAGAGTGGGGAGGAAAAACTCCCCGTTGGGAAGGAACCTCTGGTAGAACCAGGCTCAACATGTCTCAACATGGCAGTCATATTTCAACCGGACTGGTTCAAATGAGACAGGGAACACAATAAGAGTCCGGGAGGAATGACACTCTGATGAAGATTTATCTACGATGGTGGAGGAGGGGCTGGAGGTGGGTTGAAACGGGGTCATCTTAATGAAGTCACACACACCGCCTGCACACTATTCAATTCAATTCAGTTTATTTATATAGCGCCAAATTCACAGCACATGTCATCTCAAGGCACTTTACAGTTCAACCAGATCATACAGTCAAACACTAGGTAGCAGACGAGTCGCAAATCGGAGACCTTTTAAGATTAACTTTGGATGGCGACTGGCTTTCGTGGAGGTGGGGTTCAAAGCTGATTGGCTGTGTCGTAGGTGGATGTACACAAGCAATCAGTTTCTTCAGTTGAACTTCCGCCTAGGCTCCATCAGTCAATGGTGCCCATTCAACAACTGAAAAACTTTTATTTCACACACTCACACACACACCCATATACACTATATTGCCAAAAGTATTTGCTCACCTGCCTTGACTCACATATGAGCTTAAGTGACATCCCGTTCCTAATCCATAGGGTTCAATATGACGTCGGTCCACCCTTTGCAGCTAGAACAGCTTCAACTCTTCTGGGAAGGCTGTCCACAAGGTTTAGGAGTGTGTTTATGGGAATTTTTGACCATTCTTCCAGAAGCGCATTTGTGAGGTCGCACACTGATGTTGGACGAGAAGGCCTGGCTCTCAGTCTCCGCTCTAATTCATCCCAAAGGTGTTCTATCGGGTTGAGGTCAGGACTCTGTGCAGGCCAGTCAAGTTCATCCACACCAGACTCTGTCATCCATGTCTTTATGGACCTTGCTTTGTGCACTGGTGCACAGTCATGTTGGAAGAGGAAGGGGCCAGCTCCAAACTGTTCCCACAAAGTTGGGAGCATGGAATTGTCCAAAATGTCTTGGTATGCTGAAGCATTCAGAGTTCCTTTCACTGGAACTAAGGGGCCAAGCCCAGCTCCTGAAAAACAACCCCACACCATAATCCCCCCTCCACCAAACTTTACACTTGGCACAATGCAGTCAGACAAGTACCGTTCTCCTGGCAACCGCCAAACCAAGACCCGTCCATCAGATTGCCAGATGGAGAAGCGCGATTCGTCACTCCAGAGAACGCGTCTCCACTGCTCTAGAGTCCAGTGGCGGCGTGCTTTACACCACCGCATCCGACGCTTTGCATTGCACTTGGTGATGTATGGCTTGGATGCAGCTGCTCGACCATGGAAACCCATTCCATGAAGCTCTCTGCGCACTGTTCTTGAGCTAATCTGAAGGCCACATGAAGTTTGGAGGTCTGTAGTGATTGACTCTGCAGAAAGTTGGCGACCTCTTCGCACTATGCGCGTCAGCATCCGCTGACCCCGCTCCGTCAGTTTACGTGGCCTACCACTTCGTGGCTGAGTTGCTGTCGTTCCCAAACACTTCCATTTTCTTATAATACAGCTGACAGTTGACTGTGGAATATTTAGGAGCGAGGAAATTTCACGACTGGATTTGTTGCACAGGTGGCATCCTATCACAGTTCCACGCTGGAATTCACTGAGCTCCTGAGAGCGACCCATTCTTTCACAAATGTTTGTAAAAACAGTCTGCATGCCTAGGTGCTTGAATTTATACACCTGTGGCCATGGAAGTGATTGGAACACCTGATTCCAATAATTTGGATGGGTGAGCAAATACTTTTGGCAATATAGTGTATATATATATATATATATATGGGTGTGTGGATATATATATCATATTCACTCTTAAACCAGAGACAGAAAAGGGACCATTATATCTAGCCAAAGGACAAAAAAAAGACTGAACCATTGCTCAGTGATGTGGTGTTGCTCCAAGGCGTTCCATCAAAGACAAACTCAGTGCCAATGGCTACAAAGAAAGAACTTCAAGCTTCCCTTGGCTGACAAACTGGCTGAGGAGGCTGATTACATTTTCTATTAGGATTTGATCCCTGACCACACTGCCAAAAATACCATTAACTTCTTTAGTGATAATGGTATCACTGACCCACACCCAACAGCTATGCTATGTGCTATTTTCAAGAGATGAGAGACTCCAGAACTAACAGTACAGAAGCACTAACAACCTGCTTCCTGAACAGCGGAGCCGCAAGCAGATCACCTCCATGTTATACTGCACTGATAAAGATGTTTGTGTAAAAGGAGCCCCAACCCAGTACAGTAATATGAGTTCAATTAATTACATCAGGATTAATTACACGGCCTTAATTACATCAGGATACTTCTCAGTAAATGCACATTTCGGGACAATAACTCATTTTCTATTGGTTGAGTGTAATATTCACATTTTCTAAAATGGTAAATAGTGACTAAGCTTATCATCTTCAGGTGAACCATCTTCCCAGCTCATTTTATCAGGGACCAGGTGTGACAGGTGCCTATCTACAGGTAGGCAGTCTGTCACTAACCTGACTCCGCCAGATGGATTTGCTCCGCATATCCATCTGGAAACCTTCCGTTGAAGTAATTTTGGGAAGGTGGCGAAAATACTGGTTAGCTGATTGGCCTATGTTGGTGATAGACGGGCCAAATAAACCAATCAGATCAACGAAGCATATAACTAACAGAGCGACGACGAAGAGGAGCCAATTGATAGATCAAACTCTTTCCGAAACCAGTCGGGAGAAGAGCAAAAACCTCTTTTCGTCTGAGAAAAGCCTCCAGAGCAGTGTTTTGCTCTTCTTTCAGTGAAGAAATACTCTGTAATTCCGATAAAACTTGCTCGATAGCCACGCTAACGCTAGTTTCATCGGCTGAAGCCGCCATGTTCTTTAGACTGAACTGTCTCGCTTCTCGTTGCGTCACACCTCAAAGCCAACGCTGATTGGACGTTCGTTTGGTGAACTTCAACGGAGAGTCTCCAGACTGATTAGCGAGTGAAATCTTGAAAGCTCGCGAGATCAGGATGGTCTCACGAGGCTAGTCTGTCATAGTAAAATCGCCATATTCACAAAAAAAAAAAAAACATCAATATGCAAGTTAGACACTTTTACTCCATAGAGTCCCAGGTCTGATGTTTAATGTCCTTTATTCAAATAGAAGTGCTAAAATATCCTTTTTCTGAAAAATGCTTACACATTTATATATTTTATATCATAAAAACAAGGCTCTGTGGAATTTATTAGTACTCTTTTAAATGGGTTCAACTGGTCTTGGTATTCAAATGTTGTGGCAATGAAAAAGTAAGGTCCTCAGGCTAGTTTGGCGTCTGATGGAGTTGATCCTTGAAGGAGCCAGTCACAATTTGAACAATTTTCGAAAAGAGAAGTGGAGTTAAAGGGGCCACACCATTAAGCAGTAAGAGAGCATTTCCTCCTTGCTCATTGGAATAGATTGTATCAGCAGCTGAGAGTAATAATAGCCTGTATTTGTCAAAGTAAAGGGAGAACAGCAAGAGAGCACATAGTTAAATCATTTTGATGAAGAACATCCTGAGTGAGTTTGTGTAATTTGATCGTACTGGACAAACATACTGAATTGATCACCAAGATGATGCTAAGACTGTTTCTCATAATAGCTGTACAGAGATCTAATATGTTTAACAAAATAATAACCTATGATTATTTCTAATGGCTAAAACGAAGCTGACATTCTCATTGCTCACAGTGGTGCTCCTCACTATAAAGATGCTTTAGCCTTGGCCTTATTACGAGAGCTGATAAAGGCCACAGCCCTGTTCTTTGTGTTGTGTTTTCAGAAGATTCTAAGGAGTTTCTTATAGTTTACAGATGTCACGCTGCATAGCATTTGGGGGGAGTAATGCATTTTACAGGAGGGGAGCCCTTCTCGCTCCCACATCGTCGCTCCTGGGTGTGGAGTCAGGGAGGGGTCTGTCATGGGAACCCCCTATAGGGTGGATATGAATATTGAACTACCGCTGGTACAGACACTAAACATAGATAAAAAGATGGCATGAAAACATCTCAAGTTACACAGTAATAAGACCAAGAAACACACTGAACGCTCTGTGTTCATAAATTGCTCCTGTTTTCTTTAATCTACCTCTGTACATTGAAAAAATATTTTATGCTTGCAGAAGTTGATCATATGGAAATTTATTGGCATGTATCTGCAGTTCTCTACTTTTAATATCTTTTAACTTTCCATAGTACTGGGAATACTTTTTCTTGGAGCATTAAAAGGAGAGTTTAAAGTTTTCCATTTGTTATATTAAAAAAAAATCTTTCTGCCTTAAAAGAAAGTCATTAGAGAGGCCCTTCAGGACGAAAAGATGGAGGTTTCCAACTTAAGCCGACCTGTCATATCCACTGAGCTCTGTGCAGATCTAGGCTGTTTGGCTCTATGATCTCTTCCTCTCTGCAGGGTGTTGGCAGGTGTGGAGCTGGAGTAAGAACGAAGGTTCACTCCTGCATGATGTCCAATTGTTGTTCCGGAATCCCCGTAGTTCTGAGCTCTACTCTGTTTTCCGCAAAGGAAACTCAGTTTAGGCTCTACAGTAATGATGGAAAGATATGACTTTTTGAAGCATTAAATAATTTTGAAAGGTTGATTGATCAAGTGGTTCACTACCTGAAGCTTCATTCAATTCCCTTGGGTGCCACCTACTGGCAGTACTGATAGTTGCACCAAATGAAATCCTGAGAATGTCATGGATCTCCTCTATATATAATAACACTTATGTATGTGTTGTATATATGTGGCTTTAGTACCTCATTAAAGATTCTGAATACCTATGAAACAATAATGATTTATAAAAAATGTAAATATTTTTGGTTTATGACTGTAGCCCCTCTTACATTACATGATACCATAAAGATACAACTGCATGGTACCAGCACTAATATACACTACCTTATTAGCTGGCTTAAAATCAATATATTTCCACACTTGGGAATGATTGCTTGATGTTTGCTCTATGAAATAATTATCCAAAAACTCTGAATGTCAAAAGATGAGACCTGATCATAACATAAATAATACATGTTGAATGGGGACATGAACTGGCGCTTGAGCCGTATTAAATACATCATGCAAAATGTTCAAAGTATCCCCTTTCAACTGGAAGCAGTCAGCTAACTAGGACTGAATGAAACAATGAAGGGGTTGAAACAGGTGCAGTAACATCACTACCCTACAGTAGATTCCTCCTTATCTCCAAGCACCAGTCTTTTTGGTACCCGGTCCTTCTCTGATCCACTGGGTTCGCCACACCAGCTTGTCCATCCTCCAATACCTTCTGCAACCTCATCCATCTACAAAAGCAAAACTTGAAAGATTCAGTCCACAACTATTTCTGCTGAATCTCAGTGCAAAGACTTAATCCCTCCAGGAATCCGCCTTTGGATCTTAGCCGTAAGTCCCATTTGTTCTGTTTATCAGATTAATCTCTGTCAAATAGTTTGTGAAACTCAATTACCTCTCCTCACCAGTGCTGTGTTGCCTCCATTTGAGACTCTGACATATTTTTGCCTCGCTGGTTCCTTAAGTGCAATATAAAAAACTTCTATCCCAATATTGCTTCTTAGTAGGTGTCGACTGTTCCAGTGCTGCTACCAATATGACATCACCTAGGAATCCAATATGGCTACCCCACATTAAGAAACTGTAAAATCTGTGGACATAAAACAATTTAATTTTGATGACATTTTTTGTAGCAAATTTTGAATTCAGCTGTTAAAGGCACAAATCCTCGGTAGACCCTTAGGTTTGTTTTTAGTTTACTGTCATCTGTTGTAAGTTTTGTTTTTGTGGTGTAAGTACACTCTGCTGCACCTATTTAAGGCAATTAGAGGCAATGTTAATTGGTGTTAAACTACAGTTCTATTTTTTTTGGCCGTCTATAAGCTTAAACTAGCATTTATTTTGCTTTACAGTATTACTTTCAACATAGCATCTGAGCTACCACAACTCAAGGGTGGTGCACTAAAAGGTGCTCCTTTGTCAGGTTGACTTTCTCTTTTTCTGCACAGTATATTTCATGCTAGAACCTTCTTTGGTTTACCACCTGTCCACCTCACACATTTTTAATACATCAAGCTGTCATTACAAAACCAGTATGATTACTTAAAGAAATTTCAAACGATCTAGGGGTGCTCTAAAATTTTGCACAAAACAGTACAGTATCACTGTAAAAACACATCATCAGACACACCAAGAAAGCTGTTGGATGCACATATTTACAGCAAAATCACAGCTAAATTAATCACATCTGAATGGAAAACCCCTCTCCTGTCTAACCTGACAACTCACAGCCTCACACCCAGCCAATCCCCCGTGTTTCCCACAGCAACTCTCAAATGACTGTCACATTTTCAGACTAAAGACCTTTGGCAACTTAAATGCAGTTATGGAAAAAAAAAGAAGAACTGGGTAAGAAAAATACTGTATCCCCATATGCACGTTTCTGGTGGTGCTAAATCAGAATTAAGTTTATTTTGGATAGAAATAAAAGAAAAAAAATTGTGGAAAATCAGAATCTTTTCTCAATGATCTCTCTAAAGAAAAGTGAAAGAGTAAACAAGGAGGCCGTTCAATGACGTTTGAATGGACTGATTTCAAGAAATTAATCCATCTATCATCTCCCGCAGGGAGACAGTGGGGCTGGTGCCTATCTCCAGCAGTCTATGGGCAAAAGGTAGGTAGATAGACCCTGGAGAGGTTGCCAGTCTGTCGCAGGGCAGGTTTTTAGAAATGTTTCAACAAAATATTCTTTTATGGTCAAACATTTGTGGCACTATATATCAAATGCTTACTGTAACATATCTAGAGCAATAATCATCCACCAATGCTGTTTGATTCTAAATTAACATTCTGTAACATTTCTAAGATCTGTTCAGGTGTAGCTGATAACAGCTTCCTCCTGTTGTGTCAATCTGCTGTAGGGGAAGGCAACCAGAAGTTGCGTACGATCTGCATACCAATGCATAAATGTGTGTGTAGTTCCAGTAAAGTGCTTTTTGTGGTTGGTATGACCAGCAAAGCACTACATAAATACAATTAAATTATATACCATTAGTCTCCTCATCAGAAAAGACCAGCATCCCAAGTCTCCCAATGAGCCTCTTTTTCTGGTTGGTTCGTCTTTAATTTCCTTTAAATAGAGGTCCTTTAGACAGATGTCCGCTGCCCGTGACAGAGTGACTGCCTATAACTAACTGACTGATCATGGTCTGCATAAAAAAAAAAATAAGTTTTTTTTTTTGTTTTTTTTTAGTTGAATGATTCCACATGATTATGATTCATGGAAACTTTTACTCCAGTGGTGCGAAGATATCTTTCTAAGTGTTTACTATTGTTCAGAATAAGGCTTGAAATCTATTGATGTCAATCCAGAGGGTGTCGTAAAGATGTAAATACTTCTGTTCCACAGCAGACAAAGAAACCAAAACAGAGTAGGCAGGAAAGACATTACTGTGTCAGAATTCATCTAGTTGGTTAGGACTCTTTAGCCAAAGCAGAAGTGTGTCAACAGTCGCCATGATACTGTAAGTGCTTTTTAACTGTTGCTGGCAGTAGGGAAGGAAGTGTAGGAAAAGAAGTTTCTATGCTCCATTGCATAGTTTATTAGCATATGGAGACTGCAAGACCATTCACTTGTGATGTGGAGCTATAAGGAATCCCACAAGCCTTTGTGTGACGATGGTGTAAAGCTCAGCCTACCTTACAGAAATCTTTGCCCGTTTGCTACTTTTTGTTAACTTTTCCTTTTACAGCCTTTTTTTAAGAAGGCTGTAGTCTAAGCTTTGACAAGCATTATCTATGTGCCTTTCTGTCATGTACAGTACAATAATAATGTCCGGAAGGCTAAGATCATTTAGAAATCAACACCGGGATCCAGACTTAATTTCCCACAACAGAGTTTTTAAGGTGGATTTATACTTCAAAACTAGGTCATCTTCGTAAGTGTCACAGTGAACAAAAATACGTCCCCGCCCCCTCTGCAGACACTCTGCTGCACCTCTCCCAAATTGTAGGTGACCGCAGAATGTGCCGTAGACAGGAAGCCGGCTTGTTTTGTTTTTATGACCAAAATTGCGGAAAACGACTCATGAAGTTGGACCAGCTAGAAGATCGAGGCGCGCGGGGCGCTGGGACCCTTTTTCCACCTGGATCCCAGCTCTTTTTCGCTGTCATGTCCCTCCATTGTCGGACAAAACTCACCCCCACTTCCTCACCGCCTGGGCCGTATCTAGACCCACAGCCTGTAGTGCAGACCATGCTCAAAATTTAGCATAAATCACTGCGTCAAGCTCACTGCGACACACTGCTGCTGGGAGTATAACCAGCCCTTTACTGTTGATCTAATGATAAGTGAAAGAGAAGGACCAAGGGACAGAAGCTAAGGAGTACAATTACAGTATTTTGGATGCAGTTACAATATTTGCTAACTTTCTAGGTCAGCCTGTGAAAAGGGCCAGCTTAGAAACAAGTTCAATTCTATTAGAACTGGTAGGTTTTTTATAATCTTGGTCTCATTCAGTAGTTCTCTTGAAAATGCATATCAATCCTTTCATTGTTGTTGAAGGCCAAGTAGTAGGCCACAGTGAATCAAAGGAGGGGGTCAGTGGAATCCAAGGTGCATTTTAAAAGAGGTTGTTAACATTCAGTACTGTCAATTGCTCTAGAACTCAGATTAGCTCAGAAACTGTGTATTGAGACCTTTAAAGGAACATCCAGTGAACATGTAGCAAGTTTGGTCCAAGAAATAGGTGTTTGGTATGTATAGATTTGTGTACCTATCAACCGGATAGAACGACTTTGAAATGTACAGTATTATAACAGAAACTATGAGCCAGGCCTTCTCAACAAATATAAGTATCTGACCTAAGTGATGTGCTTTTTGAAGAATAGCAAAATAAAACAAAAAAGGCCTTTGCCAAAAGATTTTAAAATGTTACCGTTACAAAAGCTGGACTGATGTCATATAAAATGCAGTGGATTTAAAAAGGGATGGTACTCAATTCCAAGGTTTGTGCCATGTTTTCTTTTAGTTTTTTCACAACTTAAGGAGATAAAGATGTTGGCTCATGCTCATATTGGCTGCTCCCTTGAAAGCATGTTTCACCATTACTCCAACTGTCACACCAACCAACTGCATATCCTCACTTACTTAATCTATAAAGCCATCTTTTAACATCATGATGAAACTTTAAAAAAAAGAAGAGAATAGAAAATTATCAAAAAAAGTTTTCTTTCTTCAACCAAACCATTCACAACAAAGACGAATGCTATAACAGAGCCAGCAGTGGGCCCTTTTAATGATCAAGTTCAAATTTAGTCTTTAAGAGAAAGCTGATGTTCAGAGACTACAAAATTGTAAATGGATCTGAGTTTAAAAAACACTTAGGCACAGTACCAAAAGAACACCCAGGGATGTAAGTGAATATTGTTCTGAAACACATGGCCCATATTTTATTGAAGACAGGCTTTATCCTGGAGGACATACCTGAGGGGAAAATTGATTGATGGGCATCAAGTCATCTGTAAATCTGTGTAGCTGTCACTCCTCAATTGCATTTTTTGTTATTTTCTATTTTTAAAATGTAAGTTAGCTGAGAGTGATCTAAAGACTCCCGTTGCGTGCTGTGTCCTGGAAAAAGGCCAAACAAAATGAGTTGATGGTTTGGCCAAGCATCAAAGGAATAACTTAACTTTCATGTGGTGTGCCATAAATATAACATAATAAAGTGCTGTAAGTTACTGGAACAAGCATTTTAGTTAAATTAAAATCCAAATAACAAATTGAATGTCATTTAACCTTTTCTAACCTATTTAAAATGTAACAGAAGTTAGAGAAAGATGCCTTACATTCTAAAACAAAAATAACAGAAAAATGCCCTCATATAAAAAAATATGTATTTGTGTATATATATAGCTTTGCTTCTGAGCTCCATAGCAGGACACAGCCAGCCACAGCATATGCCTTGTTCATGGTCTCTCTTGTATTTGGCAAAATGTTCATTTGATTTGTGTTTATATGACTGTGTCAATTATTATTACCCCACTAAATGAAAAAAGTAAGACTTAATTATTAGTTAGGGGCTATTAATAGCAGGAGTTGAAATGCAGCTCCAGACGAGCCTGGCATGAGGTGACGCCATGATTATGCTTCGGTTCATATTGACCCATATTTATGCTGCGTGCCCGTTTTCCCCAATTTCCATACTTTCCTGTGTTCTTTTCATGAACATACTTGTCGAGGACAAAAGTCAGTGCGCGAGTTTTTGACCGTGCTTGTCGCAGGTATGATGCAGACATTTTTGATTTATGCTTAATATTGAAGCGTGGTCTGCACTATGTTTATTCCCTGCCACAACGCAAAAAGGGAAAATCCCGAACTAGCTGTGGGTCTACATACAGCCGACGCGGTGAGGAAATGGGGGCAAGTTTGTCCGACAATGGAGGGACATGAGGGCGAAAAAGAGCGGGGATCCAGGTGGAAAAAGGGTCCCAGCGTTCTTGCGCACCTAGCTCTTCTAGCTGGTCCAACTTCATGAGTCGTTTTTCCGCAATCGGGGTCATACAAACAAAACAAGCTGGTAATGTACCAAACAGGAAATACGCATAGTGTGGAGCAGATGTAGATTTGACCAATCAGAGGCCTCCTGTCTGCGATCACCTACAACTTTGCAGCAGAGCGTCTGCGGAGGGGGCAGGGACATCTCTATTGATGTGTAGGTGTCACCTACATGGATAAATATATAATCTGCAAACAGTAAAATTTTTTATATCCACCTTTTATATACAATACACCTTGGATTCTGAGTGGTGTACTTACTTAGTTGCTCGATAAACAGCGAACAGCCTGGTGGGGTATCCTTGTCTAAGATCTCTCTCCAGCCTTATAGATTAGGATACTGACTAAATCAGTTCTTGCCTTCAGGTCATAATATATCTTGTTTGTCATGATTTTATCTAAAGCTCGAACCCACATGCAGAGAAACCAATTCAGAGAGAGACCAGGGGAAAGGTTTAACAGGTTTATAGAAGAGATAAGGCACGTTGCAGAGTTGCTCTGAACTCAGCTCAGCCGGAAGTTTCCAGAGAAGTTGTATAATCTTTGACTCCAATCTGTGTGCTGTTTTCTAGTGTTAGTCTAGATTAGTTAGTCTTAGATTCGGTGGAGGGCGGAACAGGGTTTACCCAGAACTCGGACGGTAGTTGGTGAACGGAGAAACTGACTGTCACTAAGATTTCCTGCTGTACTTGAACGGGTCGTAGTGGAGATGATTCCCTTGCTCAGAGAGTAAACTCAACGTCCTCTCAAGGAAACTGGATCCAAACCTCCAGTTTGAATCCCCAGCTCAGTTTGAGGCTCAGTTGATCCTTCCAGGGAGTGAAGGTCCGAAAAGGTCCAGTTTGCAGGATGACTTCCCAAAACTGGCAAACACTCTGGCGTCGGGGTAGTTGCAATCAGCAGCTTAAGAGCACTCCGTTAACGAGGTAAACATCAGCAGGTGTCTGAGGAGGCGGACCAGAACCAGGTGCCTCCTGCTGGTGGAAGGGAGACAAACACAAAAACAAACACACAGACTGGAGCCCTGACATTATTCTGTTTTTATCAATTTATCTTTAAAGCCAAATCTATATAGGGTTCTATACAGAGAAGAGAAACACACACTATCAAATGCTTTTTCTCTGTCTAAACCATCTTAGATGGCAAGTTTACAGTATTATTAATTATTATATGATTAACATCATGTAATGCATGCTGAATATTATCTATTGCTTGCCAATTATGAAAAATTAAGTCTAGTCTTGGCTAATGACCTGTGGATCTCCATTCTTTAGGGCCCAGAACTATGCTACTTTTGCTAACTATTTGATAATGTTCCTTTTTTATCTTGCAAAACCAGATACTACAATAGAGTCTGTGGTTATTTTTATTTTTCCACAAGTACTGTATTCCTTAATTAGCCTTTTACTGCTGCTACAATTTATTCTATCCATGTGTCGAGTCAAGCTCTGAATCTAAAGCAAATTCAAAATCTTTTGTACTTGTGAGATCATATTCATTAATGCTCTCTATGCTAATGTACAAACAGAAACAATAAAAATGTCTGTCTTTAAATTTGCAAAGGTAGTAGAGGCATATCCTGTCCATTTATTTGTAGCTAATGTTGGTCGCACAAGTTTTAAGGTAAGTGGAGGCACATTTTTATTTAGTTAAATTTCTAAAACCAATTAATTATCCCTCAGCTTCACGGTTCATGTAAAAACAATTCTAAATAACCCCCCCAAAAAAACAATTTATTGTTTCAAACATATCTCAATAGAGGAAGAAGTGAACAGTACTAACACGTTTAAAACTGTAGCATTAGAAAAAGATGCAAGATATTTACAATTTCCATTTATAGAAAACAATTATTGAGACAAGAAACATCATTGGTTACAGAATTTTTAGCTGAAGGTTCCTATTTATTCTGAAGATGTCTATCAGATTTTCATTTTAAGGAAAGCTAATAAACTAAACATTGTGAAGTATTCTTTTAAAACTGTAACATAAACATGCATAGCTCCTTATCTTAATTGTATTATGTGTCTATTCTGCATGGGCCTCCCCAAGTCCTCAAGATATGGAGCATGGCCATAAATCAACTAAGAAAGCAAGTAGTTCTACAACCGGTTAGACTGCGATCCAGACAGTAATGATGTTATTTGGAGGTCACACTCCTTGTCAAAAGCTCAGACTTGGCTGTGTGCCACGCTCTGATGGGTATCTGTGTGCACTCTGAGTCATTACAGCAGTTCTGTAAATAGAAACCCAACCAAAGGAAATATCCTAGATCAAATCGGAGCTCAAGTATTTCTCTCTAACAACTTCCTAAGCTTAGAGCACAGCCCAGCTACGTAGAGGCATTTTTCCCTGTGAGAATAAGTGAGCTGCTGACATGATGATGACTCAACCACACCTTTTCTGGGCTCATGTGATCAACAAAGGTCATTTTCAAAAATTGTACATTCCTGTTTTACAACCAGAAAAAGAGAATCACAGAAGTCTCTCCAGACATGTCCCATTAGCACTGATGATTTAATGTTCCAAGCAAGGTATGCCGTTTTAGATACCTGCTCTATTTTCCCAATGGTTGACACGCTTTCCTCAGAGTTCAGTCTCCCCACCGTCAAATAAAAGGAATAAACAATTGGCCAAAGGAGACTCTCTTTGGAAGCAATGCTACGAAACTATGCAAAAGGCTACCATAACTTTTCAATGTACTTCAAGAGTCCCAAAGGCTGCATTCAGACAATGGTAATGCTGTTAATCTTGATGATACAAGATTCAATGGCACTTTCACCACACCCTTTTTTAAGATCATGCATATCTGAAATTCTTTTACTGTCTTAGGTCAGGTTTCGTTACACAGGTCCAAATATATCATTCTTAGTGCAGAGAAAATATGATTTGCAAGTGTCTGTTATCTGAGATACAGATGTATGTCTGTGGAAACAATAAATGTTTATTTGATTGGGAATTTATGTTAGAGACCAACACAAAATACTAGACAATTATTATGTAAAAATAGAAATTAAAAGGTTAGAACTTGTGTTAATCCATAAGAGGCATTAAGCAATATTTAACTATTAGCAAATACATAATTTACAGAGAAAAACTGTAATTGCACTTTACAATAAACACACCATCCCAGTGGAAGTGACAAAGGAAATTAGTGACCACTGATTGGAAGCCCTAAATACCTGTCTGTTCGAGGCAGCAAAGGACTTGGTAATGTTACAGAGTTCTATATTCCAGTTCTGGATTTAAACCTAGAGCTACAGCAGATCATTATGCATCGCATAATCATGAAATAGAATACCCCGCTCAAAGTAAACTTCTATATCCAGTTAAAAGACAGTCATTAGAATTGACAAAATTTATTCTGCATTCAATCTTACTGAGCTTGAGATGCTTATAAAAGTTTAAAAAATTTCAGTTTAAAGATGTACAGAGCTGGTCGACATACTCTTTGATACCCGCAGCAGTTATTATGACACAGCAGATGTCTGTAAACTGTAGATACGTAATTTAGCTTCCACTACCCATCAATTAGAATTTTACCAAAGATGAAGAATGGTCTGGAAGTTTTAGAGAAATAACGAACATACATAATATATTTTCTGTTTCTGCATTTCATGAGTGTTGTGTGTGTGTGTTTGTTTGTTTGCCATCTAGGCACAGTACTGAGGTGTGAAGGATTTACACCAAATCTCTGAATGCATCTCCAATGACAGTTACGTGCAGCCGTCACACAGTTGTATGTCATTTTGTTTCTGCAGGAAGTCGAAGTCTGGTCCAGGAATGTCTAGGAGGCCCCTCGCAGTGACATCACCCTGCTGTGGTTGACTCTCTGGAGCCGCATTGTTGTCCAAAACCAAGCAATCTGGTCATGACCTCTGCTGAAGCACACAATGACGCAATTCTTTTTAACTGGTGGGAACACCTTAAACTGCAAGATCTGCAGGTGGTGACTTAAGCACTGTTAATGACTTGACAGATGGACCTTTAAGGTTCTTGGTTTTGGGGTCTGTGTCATTGATTGAAAGTTCTGTTTAAAAGTTGGTTTATTTGGAGGTAACACATTTTTAGGTCATGAATAACTCATGTTCATGGTATTACTCATAGTTCAACTGGTTTTAGTTTGAGGTGTATTTTGAATTAAATATGTTAAGGAATCCTAATATGAATGCTGAGCAATTTCCTGTATTAGCTGTAGCGTAGCAGCAGACACCAGAGTTGCTCAGATTTTCTTTTATCTGGAATATCTTTGATTAGCTGTAGTTAAAACAAAAGCAAATATTGCAATCTGCACTCTGGTTCCATGAGCAAGTGGCAGCCCACTGCTCCCCAAAGGGATAGGTCAAATGCGGATGTGAATTTCTCCATTGTGAGATCAATAAAGTTCTAAAAAAAACAACAATCTGTTTTCAATATGGTTAAATTTTTTTAGAATGATGCCATCTTACATTAAGTTTACCATTAAGTTTTATTGATGAATAGGCCATTAAGATTCATGTGAAGCCCACACCGTCTTAGCTACCGACAGTAAAAAGTAAAAAGTGTTATTAAGTGATATATATTACATTTTAAAAATCCTGATACCTGGAAAACATGAAATGTTTCAAAGTCTGCACAATAGGATGAGCTCTTTATGTCAAAATAAGGCAAGAAATGTGGACTGGCTGGCAACGCAGATAGGATTTTCCGATTCCAATAAAGTTGGTCAGAGCTGCATGCTAAATTTCAGCATTTGATCTAACTGCAATCAGATCATTTTTTCAACTTCAAGATTTTTCATTCACTAGTTGTAGTTCAGAAGTACTAGTGAACAGGTACTACTTATTTACTAGTACCTGTTTGAATGTTACTTGTAACATGCAAGCAGGCCACTTGAAAGACCACTTTTACTCTCTTAAAGGCATACTATGCAACATTTTCAGTTAATTAATGTGTTCCATAACATTGTGGATCATTAAATGAGTCATTTCAGGTCAAACAAAGGTTTTCTCGGCCGCCCTGGTGGTCTGTAGGGGAAATACCGTACTTGCAATTGCAGGAGCCCTCGGCCCGCACCCACAGGCTCAGAAGTCTCGTGCATCGCGAGAGTCGGTCTTGCTTTACGGCGAGAACTGCTACACGCCCCCAGTGAAAGGCATGCTCGTTGCTAGCGCGGTGGCGATATTTGTGCAGTTATCATGGCGGAACCGGAGAGAAAACAGCGAAAGCCCATGTCGGAGCAGGCAAGAAAGAGGAAAAGGGCTCTCTACCGCAGTAGACATGGTGATTCGTTGCGTTCGCCTGTCTGCTAAGCTCAAAATAACCTGGCTTGACGGAGAAACCAGGAGAACAGCTGAGCATATTTACGACAGTGCACTTTTACTTTCGCCCTCTGGGGGGAGCCTCGCTGGAAAATCAACACCGGTTGCATAGTATACCTTTAAAGGTGCCAGTTTAATAGGTCTCTTTGCAGATAATCTTTTCCTGACTGAATCATCATTTGATAAGTCACTATATTTATCTTTATAAACTCAAATGAAGTAGGAGACCTGCTATCACTACTTATGTCTTAGTTGTTTAAAGACTGCCTGGTGCTCTCTGATATGTTGTGATGATTTTATGATTTAAATCATGCAATAATAGTATAATAAACAGTAAGTCAGAAAACAGCTATACAGAAAAAGCAAAACTTTATGCTCTTTAATTACTCACTTATATTTAATTATCAGCATCCGCCTGCTGGGAACGTACGGATAATGTACAATAAATTTAATTTAAATTGCTTCCTCTAATGCACTAAGTTTGCTCTTAGTTTAATAGATAAATAACTCGTACATGAAAATGCTGTTGCATAAAACATGACTCTGTATTGGTGGTCCGCATGTAAATACTGCGGTGGTCTGAACCTTGCCTTGGCTCTTGCCCAGCATCTTAAGGTCCCGCTGCCAGCTGTGGCCCCACTGTGGGAAAGAGCTCTGTGTTATTGTATGTACGATGAATTGCTAAGGACACATTTGTTTATACGTAATCTTTAAATAATGGAAAGGTTAAATATTTGGCCTCAAATAATAATGATAATTCATGTCCTTACCACCACAAAACTAAAACTTAAAAATAAGCCAATGTGTTGTGAAATGATTGTATTTTGTGGAAATCTGGAAGATTTTGCTTGCACCACATTATACGCCCCTTAGATTAGAAAAGCCACACATTCCTTTGAAATGCTGTGAAAGTTGGTGGAAATTCAGACACACTGATTAGAATTTCGCATACTGTGTGAGACTGTGGGCTCTGCCCATCATTGTCGAGACTTCAGAAGGAGCACGGAAAGTCTGATCACCATGATGAACCTCTGGCAGTAAATTAAAATGCCTGACATTTGAGGAGGAATCAATTTGTGCCTACATGCGTGCCCCCGCCGTCAGCATCTTCACGGGAAACTCCCATTCAAATCCCTTCTCCTAATAGAAAGAACTTTCCCCACACTGTGATGCTGACCACAGAGCTGTCACTCCCTTAGGACAGATGTTTGCCTCGCAAGAATTATTAAACTCTCCCACAGTCACTGTCAAAGAAAGATTAGTTCTCAAATGTAGATTTTTAAAGAGGAATAGAGGAAAAAAATCAGGACATGTGAAGATGAAACACAGGAATGCAACATAACAAACATCTCTTCAGGGCGCCAGCAGATCCTGACTGACAGACCTTGCTGGTGCCTGGCATGTAAAACACAGAGAGGTCAGGTCCATTCACTGACTTTCCTGTTTACATGTGCTGTGATTTGTCTCAGGCTGCACTTGCCGGCTCAGCAGGAGGAGTGTTTATACATGGGTGACTGGCGAAGAGGGGAGGTGAGGCGAAACTTGGCGGGGTAATTTGAAATCCCAAGGTTTGCATGTGAAGGTGAAGGGTGTGCTGCAATCACAAAACAAAGACATAAAGAATCACAGGTTGGCTGGGAAGTTTCAAGGTTTTCAATCAGTTGAGAAGTTTAGAAAAGTCAAATGTTTTACATCTGAGAGAACAAAAAAAAAAAAGAGATAGAGAGTTCTTAAATTTTATGAATATGATAAATAAAGTCCATGTCAATGAGTCAGCTGAGGGTAAGTTGAAAGTGAGAGTTAGATATTTGTAAAATATTTAGAATAAGAAAAAGATAAAACTATATATTCAGTTCAGTGCATTTTGAGTTTTGTCCGGCAACTAACTCTCAAGAGCTGTTGACTTCCTAATTGAAGCTGAGTGACTTAAAGAGTATTTACACACGTTACATAAATTACAATCCGTCACCTTCCGAAATATATATATCCTAATTCAGGCTTTTAGCTAGCCATGCGTACAGCTGTGCATTGTCCGCACAAAAATGACAAATTTTCGATCTGTTCTTAACTGGGCCGCCATCTTGAACCTCCTTCTTGTCTCACGTAATCTCACACTAAACTCAAATCCCGAGAGTTTTGCATCCTATTGGTCGATGTGAAGCATCGACCAATATGCAGAGGGGTGCTGTTATTGCCGGATTATCTGATACCCCTACGGACAATTTCATTGACAGGAACAAGCAAGTTGCGCTGTTTGCAAGCAGGGAAGCTTGAAACTTTGAAAGGTTTACGAAAACTAATGGAATGCCTGATACTATGCAATTATTTTGGAGGGTTTTTTGGTTCTTTGGAACAATACCATCTGTTTGTGACGGGTTCATTGTCAGAATTCCTGTCTGTGTATGTGTGTTTTCTGTGTTTGTCTCCCTTCCTCCACCAGGAGGCGCCTGGTTCTGGTCCACCTCCCTACACAACTGCTGCGAGTTACCTGATTAACGGAGCGCTCTTAAGCTGCTGATTGCCACTACCTCGACGCCAAAGTGTTTGCCAGTTTTGGGTGCTCTAGCCAATCTGAGTTTTGCAGAGTCAACCAGTCAGTCTTGTCAACCTGAGTTTTAATCTTGTTTTTTTGTATTTGCCTCTCGGCAGGAAGTCATCCTGCAAACTGGATTTTTCTGACCTTCTCTCCCTGGAGGGATCATCTGAGCTTCAAGCTGAGTTGAGAATTTAAACTGGAGGTTTGAATCAACTTTTCCTCAAGAGATCGTTTGAGCTTCACACTGAGCAAGGGATTCATCTCCACTACGACCTGTTCAAGTACCGCAGGAAATCAGAGTGGCAGTCAGCTTCTCCGTTCACCTACAGACAACCGCATTCTGGTGGTTGTCTGTAGGCAAAAACCCTGTCCGCCCTCCACCGAATCAGACAAACACTGGAACTACCGCACAAAGACTGGAATCAAAGAGTCAACAACTTCTCTGGAAACGTGAGTCAGCAATCTATTATACCTCCTTAAGTTCGAGAATCAAATTTCCCACCAAGCCTGAACTAACCGCAGTGTCTACCCCTCACCTTTCAGTTCCGGTTGAGCAGTGTTCAGAGCAACACTGGATTCTTCACAATCTCCTAAATAAACCTGTTAATCTTTTTCCCTGGTCTCTCTGTTTGGTCTTCTGCATTTGGTTCTGATCTTTAATTAAATCATGACATTCATGAGGCATCATGAAGCATTTCGACACACTTGCAAACTATTGATATTGTGTCATACTGATTCACTGAATACTAACAACTGCTGGACATTTAAAATTCCTACAGGCAGCCTCTTTGACAGACTACACTGACTCCGATTTAATACCTTATGATTTAAACAATTGTTTGCGATTATGTATTATTTCATATATATAATTCGAATTGAATATATGTTTTATATTTTTAGATATAATCTATATATGTGAAAACACAACGGAATTTTTTCGGTGAACATGTGAATAAGGATGTTTGTGGACTAGGACTTATTTATTTATTTATTTTTCAACATACCTGATTAGGAGTTTTTGAATTTGGGGACAATGAAGAGAGGCGAAAAAGGGAAGAACCACAGAGAGAGCAATCTCCAGAAATGTGACTTGCATAAAATTTTGCGTTACAGATTAACAACATTGAATTAGTAATCACTGGTTTTAACCTGGAATTACTGGGAATCTCCAGCAATATTAATTTAAAGTAAGGTATAAATTTAGAACTCTTATTTTATTACTTTCTTATGGTTCTTTCAATCCGTACTAGATACTTTTTTTGTGTGTGTGTTTCACAGAATTAAATTCCAACTCTGACATTTAACAATTCCAAGATAAGCAGGGATTATAACCCAAATTAGCCGCACCGCGCAAAGCCTGAAGTTGTTGTACACCATGGTGTGCACCCTATGAAATATTCCTTGCTAAAAGCCTGTCCTGATTTAACATCTTTTATTGAAGTTATCACAGTAAGTTAGTGAGCTGACACCAAAAAAATAGATCAGAAATGTAGAAAAAAACTAAAAACAAAGCTCCATAAGAAACTAAACACAGAATCCAACCACGTGTTTCATAAAAGGTGAAAGGAGGAATTCTAGCCAAGTTCAATTTCTGTAAATTCCCATTAGGGTCAAATCAGGGTTCATTCGTGTTCAGACATGCATAATCTATGCCTATTCAAAAGCTCACAGACATTCTAATCTCCACAAAAATAATGGAGAATCCACTGCTGGATTTAGTGCTCTGCTGGTATTAGACATTATAAATGGTGATTATGCAATAACATGTTAATATAAGGTTATCTCAAAAACAAAACAAAGTAGGAATTGATAATATGATTGCTTCTTAAGCTAAATTCTCTGCCCAAAGAATTCTTCAAGATTTTACACTTTGGCGTTTAGTTTAATCTCTTAAAAACTTTGGACATGTGTCCTGAGGCGACAGAAAGTCAGGTCAGACGATTCTAAAGAAGTCCACTGTCTGGGGACTGGCGATGTCAGTCTGCCTTCCGGCATTCTTATCATCACCCACACACCGATTAAACTGGATCCTGTGGAGGAAGTTGAAAATGTCAAAGGCTATTAAAACTGCTGCTGCCTCTTTATGCGCTTCTCAGAATTCTAACCTCAGACTAAGACAAATTCACTCCTCATCTTTTGCTGCTTTTAGGGAGAAAAATTAAAATCTCAAAAATACAAGCTGGCTGTGACCCACTGCCAAAGGGAGTGAGAACCATGTGAAAACCTGTTATTTTAGGATTCAGCCTAAGACCACTTGCACAATGAGGCATTCACGTTTGTAAGAGCAAGTTGTTGGCACTGATTAAGCCTTGTTTCCTCTTTTAATAGTAATGATATCCTGTTCTGCATGCTTTTCTTTCAAAGGGACTAAGGTAAAGCATGGGTTGGGCTTCCGTTTCTCGACACATTCAAACGAACCGATGGCTTCTCTTTGTGCTGTTGCATAGAAAGGCTTTTACAGAGAGAGCCCTTTAAAAAAACTATATGCACTTCATTTAAAGCCGTCACAACAATTTTCTCTTCAGGCTGCATCATTTTAACAACAAACAACATTTTGCTTGTGTTGTTACTATGGCTGTCCTAAAGTCATTGTGGGTATTTTTTTGTCACTATAAAGGAGCATTTAATTCTCTCCCCATTCAGTCCACCAGAAACTGCATTCAGATGTGTTCTACAGTTATAGCATGCTTTAACCAAACCTTTGTAGTTATTCTATTTTACTTTTGAGTCAAATATTGTTTATAGAGTTCATGGAGCCTTTTAAGAAACTTATGTTAGTTTCCCTTCCTTTATTAAAGGAAAAGTCCGGTCACATTCTGAATTCAAACTTATGAAAGTACTTTTAAAAGTACATTAAATTATTACATACTGTTCAATAACTGATAAGTGTTTTTAATTAAGAGTAATGTCATTTGAATGTGTTTTAATGCAGACATCCATGTTTGTCAAAGAACACTACTGCCACCTACCGGTTTGTGACGTCACGTTGCGGTATCGGTTGTTGATCAAGTCCCAGTGCTGTATCTGGTGTTTGTCACAACGCGCTATTATCCATGATGTTGATGATCCGTGCACTATGCGAAGCAGAGAGTAACGGATTGGTGACGTGATTTTTTTCTCTGGTCAGAAGTTCGATGGCAAATGCTCCCTCTCCATGTTGGCAACGACAAACCCGTCCGTGGAGGATCATGAATTAGAGAGGTAAAATAAGTACCTTTTTTTGCTTTTATCCGATGTATTACAACATCCAGGTGTTATGCACTTGAACATTGCCAGTTTAACAATAGCTCTCACGAATTTCAATGGTAAAGTCCTCTGGAAATCTTTAACAATTGTTGTTGATTGCAGATGTGTCTAGTAGTTCCCATTGATTTTGCTTGTAAAGCGGGGAGAATGGCGCTAGGCTTACCGCACCGTGACATCACTGCCGGAAGATGTCAAGACTGAGGTGTTACTATCTTTGGGCAAAAATGGCCGTTCCCGGACTCAGTGATCCCAACAAAAAATTTAGTTGTTTTTTTTTGACTGATTAATGCTAAATTCAATAAATCACCGCAAACGTATTAGTTTTAGGTACAAATAATAATCCATTGGTTATTCCTTGCTCACTGGACTTTTCCTTTAAATACAGTACTCTAATGCAGCTTATTTCTTGTCACAACTGAATCCAAATACATGCTGTAATAATTAAACACCGCAAAAAATCTAAATCTAGATAAGTCTTTTTTTTCTTTAAATGTGTGCATTTGTTTTTGAACTGAGGAGGTAAAAGAAACATTCTGCCAATGAAACAAGACAATTTACACTTAAAATAAGAAAACACTATTGCATTGTCTTATTTCAAGTACATATTATCTAATTATCTTATTTTAAGAGTAAAATTACTCATTCCATTGGCAAATTTTCTCATTTACCTACTCAAATCAAGGGTGAATACACTTATTTAAGGAATTTTTCACTTATTTCTAGATGTCCAGAACCTACTGTCTCTGGACATCACAAGCTCTCACTATCCTCAGTTCCCTGGCTTACAAAGCAGCCTTAATGCTAATGTAGTGTCAAATACATATCAAAATATGAAAAAAAAAAGTTAAATAATGAAAAGTTGTTGTGAATGACTATAACTTAAAACCTAGAACACATGTCCAAACTCCGCTGGACAGTTCTTTGATGGGACAGAACTGTAAAAAATGTACATAGAAGTAGACGGCTGTGCCTCTGTTGGACAGGCATACACTCCCATATGAACACAACTAAATGCCGGCTCTAGTTCCCATAATGGCACTTTAGGGTTTCTTGCACTCTCGTTTCAGAGCAAACCTGTTTATACAGCCAGACCTGTTCATGCTTGCAATTGTTTTTAATGTGTCTTACCCGATTTTGCAAACAAGGATATGACTGATTTAAAGTTGTTTTAGATACCATTAAAACTCTCACTAGACTTTTTAGCTGCTACAACGGTTCTTAAACAGCTCTTTGGATCTCAACATGATGTCAACTCCCACATCAACAGAAATTGGCATTATTAAAATGTTAAGCAGCAATACTCTGATCAGCTGAACCTGATTTGGAAAACTTTACGCAAATATAGACACAAATATGAGTGTGCTCATAATAATTTCTTACGAAAAGAAATTGTTTAAATATATAGTCCTGTAACTGCAGTTGTTATTTTTTTTTTATATGATTGAAATTAAGTTTTAGTATAAGAAAAATGTTATATAATCCATATATCTAAATAAGCCAAAAACTAACAAGCTGTAGTGAGGTGAGCGATATTGTTTTACTTGTCTGTGTATTTGTCATGATTCTGCGTGGACTTCTGTTTAAGTGTCTTTTCAAGTTTTCTGTTACACTTTAATTTATGCCATTCTGTATCATTGTTTTATTTTCCATTTGTGTTATATTTAAGCAGTGTTGTATTTTTTCACTGGAAAAAATCTAAATCTAGATCAGTCATTTTTTCTTAAAATAAGTGCATTTGTTCTCGGATTAAAGAGGTAAAAGAGACACTTTGCCAATGGAACAAGACAATTTACCCTTAAAATAGTTAAACACAGTTTAATTCTCTTATTTCAAGTGCATATTATCTAAATATCTTATTTTAAGAGTAAAAATACTCATTCCATTGTCGAATCTCATTTACCCTCTCAAATTAAGGGTAAATACACTTCATTTAAGACATTTTTTATTATTTATAGATCGTTTTATCCAGTGTTTAGTTACTCTCTTTTCCTCCCCCCTTGTGCCAGTCTCCACTTAGCTCCTTCTAGTTACTTCTGTCTACACCTGCTCCCTATCAGCTAATTAGTCCTCCCATTGTTTCCGTCTCCCATATGTACGTCTCCTGTTCAGTTACTCTTGGTTGGATCCTCATCATTCTTTTGGTGTATTCCTCCTTAGTGTCTCTGAGGTTTCTGAGTTTCCTTTTTGGATCAGTTCTGGACTTCTTTTTACTTTTTTCATACAATTTTGCAAGCAATCTTCCCTGCCTCCTTATACTCTAAATTTGGGTCCAAAACTCCATCCACCAGACCTGACAGTATTAAACATCCAGGCAGAAGGAAGAGCTCTTGGCTTTTCCTCATGTGAACAAGACAGGCTGTTTTTTTTTTGTTTTTTTTTTTTGGTTTATTTCTTTCCAAAAAGTAATGATTTTCTTTTTCTTTTCTTTTTACCTGATGTTCACAAATATTTCTTGGTGTCCTGGGGCCTGTTTCAATAAGGAAATTCAACCAACTCTGAGTTAAAACCTGAACTCTGAGTTGACTTATCCAGAGATTGGAAACTCTGAGTTCTGGGTTTCAGAACAGCTGAAATGAGTTAGTTCAATCAACTCTAAATTGACTGACTCTGAGTTAAGCGCGTGCACCACAACTATAAAAAGCCATCATCAATGGAGCACAGATATTACGAGTCACCATGGCAACAGCGTCAGACAAAAAAAGGTGTGCATATTTCTCACCAGCAGAACTGGGTGTGCTTATGCAAGCATATGCAGAATTTGAACATGTATATAAAAAAAAAAAAAAAAAGCAACACGGCTGCAGCAGCGAAGGAGAGAGAGTTAGCTTGGGTGAAAATAGCTGCTCGAGTCAATGTGTAAGTTTACATTTTAATTACTTTTATACAGTGTTGGGTGTAATGAATTAAGTTACTCAAGTCATATAAATACTGTAATTAAATTAAAGACTATATTTTAAATAGGTATATTTTGATTTGAACTTTCTCTCTCTAGTTACACACTTTGGTCAATTTAAGATTAATTCATGCAATTGAATATTGTTTATTTGAAAGCATTAGAGGTGCAGTTTCTTGTCTCTCCTTGTATTGTTCAAGTTGTTGAGGTTGATTTGGGATTTAGAAAGTAATTAATAAGTAAGTAAAACAAATTAGTAAGTAGACCAATACTTTCTAGAGACAGTAATTATTACATTAATCTAATTAGACTTGTTGAAGATAAAATTTGTAGTTAGTAATTAAGAACTATTTTAGAGTAACTTACCCAACTGTTATAATATCAGAGGTGAAACTGGAAGAACAGTATTTTATTAAACCTAATTTAGTTTTCATGGATAGGTGCAATCCTGCAGGCATCAAAAGAACATGGCAGCAGCTGAAAATGAAATATAAAAACATACTTCAAGCAGGTAAGCCTTGAGCACATCATGGGAGTAGAGTAGCTACCTGGCTTTACAAACAGGATCATCCATAAAAGGACATGCCATTTCATTCCCTTTGATGCGCTCTACGTGACTGAAATGTGTGCAATGAATACTGTATGTCCCCAAAGAATCAATGAGATGTTTAAACACCACTTCCTCTTTAAAAAAGGGGAGGAGACCAAAATAAACTCTGGATTTTCTGAAGAAAACCTGCTCCCGACCAGGTTAGGTTCACAGAGTAAATTCCCATGGTAACTGACTCTGAGTATAAGTTACCTCTCTTTCAGAAACGGGCTTGACTTACTCTGCTTTCTCAGGTTTAACTTACCTCCCTTTCTGAAACAGAAAACCCAGAGTTTCCCTCATTTCAGCGTTAACAAACTCAGAGTTTTCACTTAACCTCCTTTCTGAAACAGGCCTCTGGGCTAGAAAAACAATCATCAGTCAAACAGAAAATCTTGTGTTCATTTCTGAGATGTGATGTTTGCAAATCAACACACATCATGGCACAAACATCTAGCTTTCAATCCTATTCCTCCTTCTGGATTATACTTTTGTTCCCAAAATGTTTTAATTTTCATTGTGACTCATTTAGCTCTTTGCCAGATCATAATGCAGTTTGAGAAATGTTGGCAAACACATCAGAGAACAATGATAAGTGAAAGACTCCAGCTGATTATGATGGCGACTTGGAAAACAAACATTGTAATGATGAAACAGGAGACCCTTGACTGTGTGTGTCGCCTCAGAAGCTTTTGATCTCACTTCTGACATCCTCATACCATTTAAATGCCTCTGTCCTCTCCAGTCTCTGCGGCTGTGTTGAAAACAAAAGTCATCTGCTTAAGCGGCTGTCCTCCTCTTGGCCAGTGCTGTCAAGATGGAGAGCTTAGAGATGGTGACTAAGGAAAGATGTAATACTTGGCATAAAGACACAACCTCTTGTTTGGTCCTTGTTCCAAAAGTTCCCCACATCAGAGTGTGCAGGGAGATCAACTGATGATAGAGCTGATTTATTTACATACTCCTCCAGTTTTTTTTTTGTGCGCTCTCTGCAATATATGAAGCAAAAGAAAAAAGGGGACCATATAAACTTCAGTTCTTTTTTACCTTTCACAAAGACTTTCATTTGGAAACTGAAAACAGGACAGATGTGTGTGTCTGTTGTGCTGTGGTGTTGGTGGTGGGGGGTACATATGAAGTCATTAAACTGTATACATAAAAAATTAGTTCTCGGACCCAACGGGTCAAACGCAGAGGCAAAAATACTTGGAACTGTGTGGTTAATTTGATTTACTCCACAGAAATGATCTAATTTCCTCTAAGGCACTTTACTGGAGGTTGACCAGCCTCTCCGACATGAATGAAAGGGAGTAACTAGAATTGGCAAATGCATAAATAATTCACACATCATTTGCTTGCAGAGTAAGGCATTATCCATGTTCCTTTGTCTTCAATCCCTTTCCAAATCGGAACAGAAAGCGTTGGATCGGACCAGGATTTTCAGTCTGTTTCCAACCAAAGTTTTAGTAACAGGACTTTAGAATATACAGTTTCTTTCCATGTACAATTTCTTGTTGATATAACAAACAAATCAGAAAACCACATGGATATAACTCAGCATCAAGGCTTATGCTGTACATGTTAAAGATGACATTATAAGCCTAAACCAAGTATTAAATAAAATAAGGAAAAAGGGGGTTAATTTTTTTTTTAAATATAAAAATGTATATTTTGTAATGTCCCTTTTTTTACATTAGCAATTTTAATCACATATATGGGAAAATCATGAAGAAAATTATTTTTTTTCTTTTACCTTGAATGAATTTGCGTCCTGTTCCCCATTAGCCTGGGTGCCATTCCGAGCTTAGTCCCGCCCACAAAGTTTGAGGTCGGGGAAGTTCGGTCTGGCTCTGCTCCATAGTAGCGCGAGTATTATCGCCCACTGTCAGGCGATCCAATCAAATTGTCAAGGCGGGCTTTATACGATGATGGACAGATGACCAACAGTAACGTAATCAACCACGTGACCAATGCGCGCTTGGGCGAAAACAATAATGGCTGCCGCTGGAGAGTTTAGGTGAGTAGATTCTGCTATTAGGTCTGTTCTAGAAGATATCGACAGCAAATTAATTTTAAAAGAGGAACAGAGAAACGCGATCAAGTCTCATCTTCTTATTCTAGGCGTGCAACTGCACGCTTTGATTTTTGTGGACAACAACTATGCCTCGCTTAACATACGTCACGCACTCCGTTGCTCTTATTGGTTGTAGGTCTATCCAATTGAGTGCAGAGGCATTTTTTTTTCCTGGTTCGTTCGAAACACGCCCCATAATCACAGCTCTATGGAGCAGTATCAGACTCCTATTCTGACTAGAATTGAGTCGGACTACGTCAGGCTAGTTCCCCATAGCTTCATGAAATAACTTAAACAGCCTCTGTGTCTCACGCAAACCTGCAAAAAACTCAGATCAGCACCTTTTCTATTGTAGTATTAGAGCCAGTTTTAGTTAAGGCAGAGAGATCTAATAAATTCATGAGGTCATGCAGCACATGATTCTGAAGTAAGACAAATAAAGCAATCACTCAAGCATTTATCTTTTTATTCATATCAGATGGAGACATTTCCAGCTTCATGAAAAATCTGTTTACGTGCAAACCTAAACGTTGGCACTTTTGGCTCCCAAAAACATCTGTCCCATTTGCTTGTAATTTAGGCTACTGCATGTGTGATGTTTAGAATGGACGTCCAAATGCAAATGACCAAACCTGCCTTTAGCTTTTTGAGGTTCTAGAACAATTTGTTCTTTTCATTGTAGCCACTTACCACCTCACTCTTGTGTGCACCACTGAAGATGGCTTTAATAATATCTATCTAGAGCAACTAATGACACAGCATAGCCATGGAAGTTTATCACCCAACAAACTTCAATTATTGGACCCGTTATTATTTCCATAAAAAATACACGGCAGGTCCAGGACAGAAACTGCTGGGTTTGTTAGAGGTGTTACTCAAGTGGCTACGAGTATTTATAGGATTAGGGTTTCAAAAATGTCTTATTTAATGCAGTATAACAGAATGTAAAGTGGTTTAATTAGGGCAAAACCATTAGCAGAAGAAAATTCAATGCCTATTTACAACAATAAACATTATTTTAGTCTTACTTCCATTTGTGCAAAACAGAATATAGCATAAAGCATAGTAGGTGCTTTATGGACTGAAAATGAAAAAAAAAAAGAAGGCATATTTCCTTTGGTTTGGCTTTGGTCAATGATACTCAGCAGGTTTCTGGCGTGCTGCTATTGCATCTGGAAGTAACTGAATTAGTGTTGATTTGTGGCTCACTAAATCAAAACAACTGACTAAAATGTTTTTAAGCACCATGGAGCTGAGCTTTTACAGAGGTGTACTATTATTCTTTATTGGACCGATTCTGAGAGTAACTGTGTGTGAAAAATCCCTGAAAGCACCTGCAACTGAAAGGAAAAAACAAACAAAAAAACATCTTTTGAACAGCTTTTAAAATGCTATATAATTTACGAAGTGAGGGAACATCATGTATTTAGAAAGAGCTAAACCTCAGGGTTAAGAAGGGTTTATTGGTGGCAGTGACATGTTCTTTTGCGGTAGTTTGAGATCATTTCCAGAGGTTGTGAATGCTCCACTCAGTCTGCTGCCTGAAGGTATTAAAGCCTGGCGAGAGGCCTTTTCTTAGACTACAGAAATAGATGTAGAAAGCAATCTAAGTATATATATTTTCTTTTAAAAGAACAGTTAACAGCCAATACAATACAGAAGCATATTACCTTCTATACTGTATCCTGCCAGATGCACATCAAACAGCCATTCTAGATGAATAATAATTGCTGTGATGATTTCCGCCTGCACAGTATCACTTGTCAGGTTATTGATGTCTCTTGCATTGTCATTGGAGTCTTTCAAGCAGAGGGTCAATGGTTCTTTTAGAAGAGGTTGTTTAGGGCATTTGTTTTTTTTTTGTGCACGATAATGTGTCTTGAGAGGAAATCGTACAAAACATACACTGCAAAAACAATCCAGAAATAAGTAAAAAATGGCTTAAATTAAGTATATTTAGCCTTAATTTGAGCAGGTAAATACAGGTGCTGGTCATAAAATTAGAATATCATGAAAAAGTAGATTGATTTCAGTAATTCCATTTAAAAAGTGAAACTTGTATATTATATTCATACATTACATACAAACTCATATATTTCAGATGTTTATTTTGTTTAATTTTGATGATTACAAATAACAAATGAAAATCTCAAATTCATCATATCAGAAAATTAGAATATTACCGAAGACCAATAAAAACAAAGGATTTATAGAAATGTTGGCCAACTGAAAAGTATGAACATGAAAAGTATGAGCATGTACAGCACTCAGTATTTAGTTGGGCCTCCTTTGGCCTGTATTACTGCAGCAATGCGGCGTGGCATGGAGTCGATCAGTCTGTGGCACTGCTCAGGTGTTATGATAGCCCAGGTTGCTCTAATAGTGGCTTTTAGCTCTTCTGAATTGTTGGGTCTGGTGTATTGCATCTTCTTCTTCACAATACCCCATAGATTTTCTATGGGGTTAAGGTCAGGAGAGTTTGCTGGCCAATTAAGAACAGGGATACCATGGTCCTTCAACCAGGTACTGGTAGCTTTGGCACTGTGTGCAGGTGCCAAGTCCTGTTGGAAAATGAAATCTGCATCTCCAAAAAGTTGGTCAGCTGCAGGAAGCATGAAGTGCTCTAAAACTTCCTGGTATGTGGCTGCGTTGACCCTGGACCTCAGAAAACACAATGGACCAACACCAGCAGATGACATGGCACCCCAAACCATCACTGACTGTGGAAACTTTACACTGGACTTCAAGCAACGTGGATGAAGTGCCTCTCTTCTTTTCCTCCAGACTCTGGGACCTTGATTTCCAAAGGAAATGCAAAATTTACTTTCATCAGAGAACATGACTTTGGACCACTCACCAGCAGTCCAGTCCTGTTTCTCTTTAGCCCAGGCAAGACGCTTCTGACGCTGTCTGTGGTTCAAGAGTGGCTTGACACAAGGAATGCGACAGCAGAAACCCATGTCTTTCATACGTCTGTGTGTGGTGGTTCTTGAAGCACTCACTCCAGCTGCAGTCCACTCTTTGTGAATCTCCCCCACATTTTTGAAGGGGTTTTGTTTCACAATCCTCTCCAGGGTGCGGTTATCTCTCTTGCTTGTACACTTTTTTCGACCACATCTTTTCCTTCCCTTCGCCTCTCTATTAATGTGCTTGGACACTGAGCTCTGTGAACAGCCAGCCTCTTTAGCGATGACCTTTTGTGTCTTGCCCTCCTTGTGCAAGGTGTCGATGGTCGTCTTTTGGACAACTGTCAAGTCAGCAGTCTTCCCCATGATTGTGTAGCCTATAGAACTAGACTGAAAGACCATTTAAAGGCTTTTGCAGGTGGTTTGAGTTAATTAGCTGATTAGAGTGTGGCACCAGGGGCCATCAATTTTGAACCTTTTCACAATATTCTAATTTTCTGATATGATGAATTTGAGATTTTCATTTGTTGTCATTTGTAATCATCAAAATTAAACAAAATAAACATCTGAAATATATGAGTTTGTATGTAATGTATGAATATAATATACAAGTTTCACTTTTTAAATGGAATTACTGAAATCAATCTACTTTTTCATGATATTCTAATTTTATGACCAGCACCTGTAAGATGATTTGCCAATGGAATGAGTATTTTCACTCTTAAAATAAGATAGTTAGATAATATTTACTTGAAATAAGACGATAGAATTGTTTTTTCTTATTTTAAAAGGAAATTGCCTTGTTCCATTGGCAAAGTGTCTTACTTACCTCCTCAAATCAAGGAAAAACGCACTTATTTTAAGAAAAAATAACTTATTGAGATTTCTATTTTTTGCAGTGTAGGATGTTGTCAGCTTTTCGCCTTTATCCTTACGCTTGTTTCTCTTTTATGTCTTTGTTCTTTCTTTCTGCCTGCAGGGATTTTGTCTTTAAAGCAGTAACCTTAGGAGCTTATCTTAGCCTTTATCACCTTTTCAGTGTTAGAGGACAAGCTAAACTTAAGTTTACTGATCTGAGTGCTGTTGCTGATTTCTTCTGATTTAAGACTAACTTTTCTTTGGGAGCTGTAACATAAATTTGTCTTCAAAATCGTATTTCTACTGTGTTTGAAAGCTTGTTAAGCATTATGACAGTAAAGTTTGTCTAAGCCATATTAGAAGCTAAGAAAAAATGTCAGTGTGTGTAAAAGTAAAGTCACTTTACAACATGGTTAAAAGATTTTAAAACAGAAAGAAAACATGTATTTTATATTTTATACATATATTTTAGCAGTTGCTGTGTTAGTATAATTAAAACAGTAGTGTCAGTGCTTATATCAAATAATGTAGAACCTTACCCTCTCTCTGAGATTTAATAACAAAAAATTCTAAACTTGGAATTATTAATCTCAGATTGAGCATGAAATTTAAAAACATAACTTACTCTGCACTGCAAAAAATCTGAATCTAGATAAGTCATTTTTTATCAAAATAAGTGCATTTGTTCTTGGATTGAGGAGGTAAAAGAGACATTTTGCCAGTGGAACAAGACAATTTACACTTAAAATAAGAAAACACAATTGCATTGTCTTATTTCAAGTGCATTTTATCTAATTATCTTATTTTAAGAGTAAAATTACTCATTCCATTGGCAAACTGTCTCATTTACCTGCTCAAATTAAGGGTGAATACACTCAATTTAAGAAATTTTTTACTTATTTCAAGATCGTTTTTGCAGTGTGTGTATTACATTCAGCCTTCCTGTTGTCTCCTGAAAGTATCTCTCGTTTTCTCTCTCATGCTGCCTGAACAAAGACATGTCTGAATATGTAGAATATATAGTTTACAACATTTGGAGTTTCTATAGATTATCTGTGTTTTGTTGCATGGTTGTGACCTTCAAAAGGAAGAAAGATGGTAAATAATGAATTGGTAGTGTCTAAAAAAGTAAGTTTACTGATTGGAATCTCGGGAGTGACTTATTTCAGCAACTAACAGTTAGGATTCCTGTCTGTGTGGCAGAGATGGCAAAAGTACTCACTTTCCGTACTTGAGTAAAAGTACAGATACTTGTGTTAAAAAATACTCTGGTAAAAGTGGAAGTACTGATTAAACTTCTTTACTCAAGTAAAAGTAACAAAGTAGAGGCTTGTAAATTTACTTAAAGTATAAAAGTAAAAGTAGAAACCACTTTTTTCATGCCGTTGCCTACATTTTAAATGGATGTCTGCCAATAGGACTAGATCTCCGTTGTGTTCATTTTCAATCATCTCATCGTCCATGCTACTATGCTAACGCCACCGCCACCAAGCTGCAATGATTTGCTGTGAATGAATACCGCCGAATCTGTCGATTCATCTTGTAGTGGTGCGTCAAATGCAACGTAGATTCCCATCCAATTAGATAGAATTTGGTATTGATGACGTGAAAAATAATAACGGTAACTCCATTGAAATGATTCAAAACTAAAGTAACGGGGCAATTTTTTTAAATGTAAGGAGTAGAAAGTACAGATATTTGTGTAAAAATGTAAGGAGTAGAAGTAAAAAGTCGCCATAAAAATAAGTAGTAAAGTAAAGTAAAAATATCAGAAAAATCTACTTGAGTACAGTAATGAAGTATTTGTACTTTGTTACTTCCCATCTCTGCTGTGTGGTTTGTGCTTTTGTGTTTGTCTCCCTTCCTCCACCAAGAGGCACCTGGTCCTGGTCCGCCTCCTCACACACCTGTGGAGGGTTACCTCGTTAACGGAGTGCTCTTGAGCTGCTGACTGCCACTACCTTGACGCCAGAGTGTTTTGCCAGTTTTGGGTACTCTAGCCAAGCTGAGTTTTTACTGAGTCAAGCTGAGTTTTGTCAACCTGAGTTCTAATCGAGTTATTTTGTCTTTGCCTCTCGGCAGGAAGTCATCCTGCAAACTGGATGTTTTTGGACCTTCTCTCCCTGGAAGGATCATCTGAGCTTCAAACTGAGCTGGGGATTCAAACTGGAGGTTTGGATCTACTTTCCTCTAAGGGATCGTTTGAGCTTCACACTGAGCGAGGGATTCATCTCCACACCAACCAGTTCAAGTACCGCAGGAAATCCAAGTGGCAGTCAGTTTCTCCGTTCACCTACAAACAACCGCATTCTGGGTAAACACTGTCTGCCCTCCACCGAATGAGACACACTGGATCTACCGCACACAGACTGGAGTCAATGAGTTAACAACTTTTCTGGAAACATGAGTCAGCAACTTAATTCTTCTCTTCAAGTTCAAGAATTAAATTTCCCACTGAGCCTGAACTAACCGCAGTGTCTTCCCCTCACTTTCCAGTTCCGGTTGAGCAGTGTTCAGAGCAACACTAGATTCTGCATTATCTCCTCAATAAACCTGTTAAACCTTTTCCCTGGTCTCTCTGAGTTGGTTTCTCTGCATGTGGGTCTGAGCTCTTGATAAAATCATGAGACTAACATGTCCTTTCTTAAGAGGTTTTGAAAAAGTTATTTTTTTCCACCAGTGTTTTAGCATGAAAATGGATAAATCCAGCTGGGGATGTTTAATGGGATTTTATCATCCCATTAAATGGCCGTTATTGACTGTTATTAGTCCTATAGAATTCCTCCAGATTGTGGCTCCAAGCTCCCAATAGGCCCTGTAGGTCATCACCCGATGAATCCTGCTGTAATCCTAGCACCAAAGTAATTCCTTTTATGCTTGCAAAATTAATCGATTTATGTTTAATGTGAACATTATTGTATTAGTTCTTTGTGTATTTTAAAGAAAAAACACATGCTTCTCATATTAAACAAACCAAAAATAAAAAAAAAAATTTAAATGGGTGCAATTTAAATAAAGTAGATAGAAAATATAAGGCTTAAAAACTTAAGAAACTTCTGGAAAGTAGAGGAGACTCAGTTTGAAGCCATTCGGGGGGGGGGTTTATATTTTTACTTAATAACTCAGGATACCTGCTTCCTCAACTTACAATTTCTACCAGATCTACCACCAAGTGCAACAGAAACTGAGCGAAAGTCCAGTTGCCTCCAAATTAAGCCTTTACCTGGGCTAACTGGTACAATGCTTTACTACATGGAGTTTAAGAACTTATTTTTTTCATAAATATCAGGTTCCAACTATGCTTCTGATGTCACCAGAGCAAGAGAATTACAGTATTATATTCATGGAATGAACTGTATTATCTGTCAATATTTAGCAGTTAAATGTGATTATTGTTTGTAATTTATAGAAAATAATCAGAAAACTGCAAACAAAACTGTTACACAGCATACAGAGAGTTTGAATGCCTTTACAGAATTACAAATAGGATCATGGGGAGTCATATGATGTGTTCCATTTCTCTCAGAACAAGCATTAAGTCCCACCCAACTTAATCGTGTTAAATGTCCCTTAGCAAGTTGCACCCCAACCACATTCTCTTTGCTGCCATAAACAAGTTTCTGGCATAATTCTGGTAAGATGTTTAGCCTCCTTTTCTTTGTAGAGACTCATAGAATTTCAGTGTTACATTACTTCAGGTTTAACACCATTGTCCTGTTTAAAAAACAAAATGTATTCCTCCAGCTTGTATTCCTCCTGTCTTTAGCAGATAAAGAAGCTGGTCAGTTTTTTTAGAAGCAGTAGAATTAAAAAAAAGAAAAATCCTGGAAAAAAAAAAACTTATTTGGGGCAACAAAAGCATAAATATCTCGTTTTACAAACACTATCGGCTCAAAATCTGTAAAATGAAATATTTGCTAAAGGAATATGCCCCAAATTTTATTCTAGACTACAATTACCCTAATATGTTTTCATATAGATTAGAAATTGACAAAATGTAGCTCTACAAACTTAGGGGCTCTGAATAAAATTTGTACCAAAGTTTTAAGATTAGGAGCAGGGGAAAAACATTTAGCAACTTTTCTTTTTTACATTAGAAAAAGATTCAACGTAGGGATACTGAAACGGAAACAAAAACATTAAAGACTTTAACTCTTTTGCAATACGTTTGCAAGCCATATTGTCTTCGACATTTTGAGTGCTTGATGGTAATATTGTTGGTTGATGGACACATATATCTACTATGTTAATATTTCTACACGTTTGGGCCTTTTGACCTTCAGTCATTTCTTCCCACCAACCCGTGGCAAATGTCAATCATGCCATTTTGTACTCAATTGTAAATCCAACAGCATCAAGAAACATTCATTCATGGTGACAGTGAAGCAACAGAGCATACTTAAAGGTGTTTTCTTTAAGTGTTGATCAGTCTTGTTAAAACATCAAAGGATGAAATGATGTCCATTAAGATATTTTGAGCTGAACAGAGTGTTCTGACATGGTCAATTTCATTTTATTGCACCACTTCAACATCATTATAAGTAACATGAAGAGTCTTTAGGTCAGAGCCATGAACTGAAAGCCCAGTGGGTTTTCCAAACAATGGGCACTTCCTTTCCATATGTCTTTGTGGTGCCATTGATGTGCATGACACTCTTAGATCACAGGCCTCAATAAAACAGTTTTTTGGTATGTTTTTCTAATGAGATCAAAGTTAGTATCTGAATCGGAGGAACATTCCTGTCAACGGCCAAGTGTTTTCTTCTGAGAACATAAAATCAGTAATGTTGGAGCACGTTTGAAAAAAGAAAAAATCATATGGAATCATTCATTTACTAATCTTGCAGAGATGTACTTCTTTTTTATTGCTTCCCCAGCAGATTTAAAATCCCTTTCATGCCTGGTTGCTAAAATATTCAACTTCACAAATTCTTTCAGGGGTTTAGCAGTGTAAGCAAAGTGTTTGGTCCGGCATGCACATCAACTTGCACTCTCTGAGAATCGGCTGGCCCTGGAAACCTCTGGCAAGATGACATAAGCCTTGTAGTGATGACCCCTGACAAGCTAGAGACAGCCCAGAGAGCCACTGGGACCCTAAATTAAAAAAGGGGAAGGGGCTTCCCATGCGCCTTGTTATTGTTCCTAATTAAACAGAATCACATTCTTTTCACCAGGAAAAGGGAGGATATTTATTCTTTTAGGTTTAGGCTATTGAGAAGCCACAGGATTATTTAATGTTTGCTCTACAAATAAAATATCTGCTAATCATCGAGAAAAGAAGTTCAGTAGGTGGTGCAGTCCAATTGTTTATTTGAAATATATTGGTCATATTCCTTGGATACCAAAACTTACTTACATAAAGCCTTTTGTTTGGTGAACAAACATAATCAGGGGACAGAGTTTTAATTTCTGAGTAACAGCTAAATGAGTAGTTAAGATGCTTCCAGTAAGTTCTTGTACATACATATATTTGTAAACTGACAGATGCTTGAAGAACTTAAGTTTCATGCAATTTTTACATAGTGGTTTTGGTATTTGAGCAGCTGAACACCATTTTAAAGATTTCCTAATTCCCATCCCTTGGAAAACAAATCTCCAATAAAACTTTACTTTGTATCATTGTTGATTTTAGCTTAGCTGAATTCAAATTTTTCTACGAATGATCACAAAGCCAAATAAACATTCATAATTCCCTGTACTTGCTGCCTCATCTCTGGTCTTAATCCTCTTTAAATATTTACCAAATTTAATTTCTTGTGGAGTTTAGTCTTTCTTTGGATCAATACATTTGTGTTGTTAAAATATCTCTTGGTTTGGGCATAATAAGAAACCTAACAATAAAAAGATTAACTGAACTTCTCTTTCCGCCATAAACATGTTTTTTTCATGTCTTTACAACTTTCTCTTGTAATAATCATCTACTTTCATGGAGCCAATATGGCTTGTTGGAAACAAAAACCCAATATTCACACAAAATATTACCCCTCCTGTCAATAACCTGTGAAAGTTTGGCTTTTAACCCAATTTTTCTCTTCATTAAGTTATTTTTTATTATTATTAAGTACTTTAGCCAAAAAGACTGCGCTTTCCTTTAGTAGCAAACATGCATTTTGACCCACACTGTATATTTTGCTCAAGTGATAGTGATGCACCTCTGAAAAAGGAACATTTCATATGTTTTTAATAAAATTGGTTTATGGTACAGAATAGAATAGAAATATACAAGATTTATCTGTAGTAGACAAAAATAATTCAAAACATTTGGTATTTTCAAGCAGAATGCTTGTACTGTGCTCTGCCTGGATTAGCCATCCAATAGAGTAGCACTATCGATAAGCATGGAGATGTGCGTGAAGAAAATATTTGCTATTACCCATCGTTTTTATAACCTGCAGTTTACTTTGCAATTTGTAAGTATTTACAAGGCATTAAAAATGGTGCACAAAATGTTTAATAATATTGAATGAATGATTATCCTTTATTCGACAAAAATAATTGCCTCTATTTTTTTATTATTTTGAATAATTTCCTGTTTAAAAATTTTATTTTAGTTTATTACAGTAAAAGAAAAAAGAAAAACAGCTTTCTCTGTCATGGTATGGCCTGTTTGCTCTCCCTTAATTAGTCATTCCTCTCACCTGTCATTTTCGCTCCCTTCCTCAATTATAATTTATTCCTCTCACCTGTTTCCTCTTGGTAATATTCAGTTCAGCCTGAGCACTCAGTGCCAGATCATTCACTGTTTTTCTGTAAGCCTATCTGTTCAGTTTATTTTCTTGGTTCATGTCGTGGATCCTGGCGGCCAGTGGAAAGAGGGTTCTGTGTCTGTCTCATCTCCTAATCGTCCACTGTTCCTCCCCTGCTGAGTCCTCTGGGTTTTTGGCTCTATATGCGGGGAGGTTCAGTTTTTATCCAAATAACCCTGGCTCCAAGGTGGAGACCAGTTTAAAGGTCCTGCATCAAGTTCTGGTTCCACGTCCTGTCCCGGCTACCCTCTTCCACTAAGTCTGCTCATCTGCACCTGATCCTGTCTTCTCCTGTGCGTGACCACCTGGTCACGCTTTCTGACCCTGTCAGACTCTGAACCATCCTGGGAGCCTGTGGATGCCTGGAAGTCTGGATCCTGCCTCCTGTTTCTGTTCCTGCCTGATCTGGATCCTGTCCCTGTCTGTTCTGGATCCCTGACCAGGATCGGCTTCCAGCTTGACCTCTGGGACTGCAGCACTTGGGGACATTCTTGGACTGGACTGTTAAACCAGGTACTGTACCTGGCCAACTCAGATAATCATCTTCTGTCAGATGATCGTGGTCACTTACCTGTGTTTCTCCTGCAGAGTGTCTGTGATTGGGCTGTGCCCCACTCCCCATCCTGCAGTGTCCGCGAGCCACAGCTCCACTTTTGTTTTTGTTTATTTAATAAACATTTTTGAACTTTCCTACTGACGGTCTCTCCTTGAATACTGGGTCCATCTCTACGCGTTTCATGACATTCTCCTTTGTTTTCTTTTTTGCTTTTAGCCCTGTATCCAAATATTAAGGCTAAAATAATATTTGCATTAATGAGCTTGCATATGAAAATTATTCAATGATGACAAAAGTAGCTTTTTATGGAGCCTCATTAACAGAAAAAGCTTTTTAGAATTTAATTAGAAAAGTTTGACAAGGAAACAGTCAATTAGAACGAAGGTTTTAAATTAATGCAGCATCATTGTTAGTTACGGTTGAGTTGCCAATTTAAATAAATCAAGCAATGTAGTGTATTTTATCTACCCACTTAGCTTTTGAGATAAAAATCTCTTTTACAACAGAAACTTCAATTCTGAATCTGAGGCATGAGGTGAAACCAAGGGTGAAGGACTTTTTAATGAGAAGGAAAAGGAAGAAAAAGTTAGTTTCCCTCCCATCAAGCAATTCCAATGAGGTAAAATATCACTGGGGATCTAGTAAGAGATCACAAAGGTGAGGTGAAAATTATGGTACCATTCATACAATTAGAACCTGGAAAAACACCAGTTTAAACACAGGCATGATGACAAAGTCTTCACAGATTCCTGACAAAAGAACTTCCAGAGTTTCACCTGCGTATGGGTTTGTTTTGGCTTGTCTTCATGGCTAGTTGCCACTGACAAGCAGTGGGATCTGTGAAAAGTCCTGTTTTTATTAGGATTTACACATACCACCTCCTGTAACTGCATCCACACACTGACCTGCAGGTCGATGATTAATGGTACATTCACACATAGTTGGTGGTATTTGGCCTCTCAAGCATTTGCTCTACATCCACTATACTAGGTAATTGAAATTCTTATACCTGTTAGAATATATTTTAGCTCATAAGCAGCTAATATGTATTAACTGTTACCTTTTGGGAGTGGTACTAGAGCAAGTAATTTCGTTAGTGTCTCTCTTGGTGCCATTTTAGTGATGCAAAGAACTCACAAAGTAAGGGGTGAACATTTTGGAAGTTGTTGTTGCTATTTTTAACATTGTGGTTTTACCTCTGACAGTTTTAGTTGCTTGTGAGATTTTCAATAAGGGTACGTACATACGAACGGTATGTACGTTCACCCATCCTTCAAAGAAAGCTCTTGACCTTCTCGGGTCCACCTATATTGGAACAAAATATTGAAGATCCCAGATATGAATGGGAAATAGATGACATTGAGGAAGAATTGCACAAGCAAAGTAAAAAAAAAAAACATCTAAAGACAACTTGAGAGCTGAGATAAGTGGTTATAAAACGTAGTGACTTCTTTAGTTACGCACTTTCTTTAGTTTGACGTATTTACATGAGGTATGAATAACTGCAGTACATTGGAAGCTGTATTTTGTGTGTTAAAGGATGTACCAAGTCAATATATACATTCAATGACATTAAACACCACACAAGAATTTATGCAACATTTCTATCTTAATGAACAACACAGGAAAGCAGTCACAGTCCAACATACAGGGACATTCTTCAAAGCTTTTGCAAACAAAATGCATGTATAAAGCTATTTAGTTGTCAAAAGCATACTTAAACATATGGATTAAAGAGAAGGGGAAGTTATTTGGTAGGAATGCCTAACCCAGGGAGGGACGGTAGACTGTTTATTCACTACCAGGGGTGGGTCAAACAGAACAAACACAGCTTCAGAAACAGGAAAATCTGATTCAAGCAAGTGGAAAGAAAAGATACTGTTCACAAAGCACAGCACGACAGGGAAATATTTCTATGTCTAGGACTTTGTGAGGAAAACAAAAATCAGACATCAAGTTAAAAAAAAGGATCAAATTGCATTCAGACAGTCAAGAAAATCTGAGTCATGCTGCTCCGTCAACAAATACTTTGAGCCTCTTCAATGAACTCCTAAAGTCATCCTCAAAATTTGTTGCACAGACCTGCGATGTTGTGAGTGTATTTATTCGACTTCAGCCAACATGAGATGACTTTGTTTATGCACAAACATTTGTAGCATTACATCAGCTGCATTTCAAAAGCCTTCCTTTTGCAGCCCTGATCACTAAATTAATGCAAGTCCTGAGGAGATGCAAGTGGTGTGCTGAGACTCCCACAGCAACAAGCATGTCCCATTTTTCTGAGAGCCCCCCTTCCCACACACACACTCACACACCCATTACAGTACTTCAAATGTTAAAGTGCCTCTTTAACCCCGGTAATCATTTTAAGATGTCAAAAAAAGAGTGCTCCGTTTCTTCAGAAAGAATATATCCTATCTAATGTCTGCCGCATTCTAATGGACATTAAGCTGAAATGATAAAGGGAGCAAGTTCAAAGCAAAACACTCCCTCCTACCTTGAAGTCTTTAAAAGCCCTTGTCAAAGGCTGTGCATGCATCTTAACTGGGCACCACCCTTAAATAAATTTGGCTCCACTGCTGGCGGCTGCCAAGGATGTAATTGATAGAGGCTGACCAACAATACTTTAAATTTAAACACTTTGCAAGGTTTCTGATGGTTCAACAGCATTTCTGGGAAGAACTATTGGTCTCAGAGCAGTTTACTGGCTCTATGCTAAGGACAGGAAAGGTGAACTACAAGGCTGACATGTAACACACACTGACAAAGTCTCTGCTTTTAATTTGGACTTACATTTACTACATTTTCCACTATGAAGTCTCCTAACAACAGAGTATCAACCCAAAGTTCCTGTGCTGAAACAGAGGAGTAAGTATTTAAATAGCTCTCATTAGTTGATGCGCAGAAGGGGAATGAATGTGTGCTGGTATACACAGAGGATATATGGGAAAGCATCGTTCTGCAGCTTGAATTAATAAACTAAGTGGACCTTGAAAACAGACCCTAAAGTGCATCTGTCAGAAGAGAATAATTCTCATAATTTATCAACCTGCAGGTAAATACAAACAGTCACTGACCAGTATGATGACAGCCCCAAATATTTAGGCTATATGTCTTTATACTCTACTATAGATACATGTATGTGGATCATCTGTCCTTGTACATGCTCGTACATGTTTGTGTGTATTCTGTGCTTCCATGTGAGTCACTTCCAGGTTGCTATGCCAGCTCTTGAACATGGGTGAAGAATTTGTACCCATTCATCTGCTTCGCTTCTCTAATCCTGCATTCATCATGCAAGTTGTCAAAACTGCAGACCTGAAGCTGCTACATCAGTACTAAAAACAAAAACGCTCAGTTTGAGACCACCATGACTACAGGGACACTGAGGTTTAATTTGGGGTTTGTTGAGTCCAACAATCCAATAAGAAAGATGCATACAAAAGTTTCTGTCCTAAGTTAATGTGTTATTGAGCCATTTTCACAATAGGATGTTAATAAATATTGCACAAATCTTTTTTCTTATAGTTGATTTAAATTTGATTATTGATCTACAATGTTAAGTGTATATAATAAAGGTTTTTTTGTTTGTTTTTTTTACTATAGCACAGAGCTTACTTTCATCTTTCTCAGCCCTTGTGAAGTAACTGAAACCACTGTGTACTTTGCTAAACTTTCTTGGAACTTTCTCAGTGTTTTCTAAGAACTAACAAATCCCAGAGCTTAGCAAAGAATTACCAAAAACCTACGTGGAAAATACCTGATACTCAGAAATTTACAAGGTATTTCAATGTGAACTTTTAGATAATTTATCTGGTTCATTTGCTTAGTTGTGGCATTACTGATGCTTTCAGGAAGGCGGCTGCATTATATACAATTGACTCAGAAAAGTGCAGTTTTCCAAGAATCTACCAGAGGATTTCCTGAAACTTACCAAGCATTTTTTCTTTTAACTTTTGTGGAACAAAGTACATTCTCACACATCTCATTGTGTTGCCTAGTTACTTAAAGTACTCCAAATGTTTTTTTTTTTTGTGTAAATTCCAGAAAAGTATCTGATAAACTGATAACATGTTCTCCAAGTTCCCAAATGTGGGCCTTTGATCCAATTATGGAGTTTTTACTTAAAGGAATAGTACACCCAAAACATGATTAGCCTTCATTTTCTACTCACCCCCGTGCTGAACAACACTCTGGAGTACTTTTTTGATATCTCAAATGCATCTGGAGATCTGGGAGGCTTCTTGCTGTCTGCTGACATTCAAATAATGGAGGTCTATGGAGCCCGAGACAGAAAGGTCCATAAAAGTCCACAAAAAACGTGTCAATATTCCTCCATACTGCTCGTCCAATGTATTCTAAGTGTCCTGAGTGGGTAGCATCCAGAATTTACTCGAAACAAAGTCATTTAGAATGTTTTTAGAGCATAAACAGTAGGGTATAGGATTTCCTGAAAGTGCGCGCCGGCGAGTTCATGACGCTACGGAAACCGCGGAATCCTATACACTACTGTTTATGCTCTAAAAACATTCTAAAAGACTTCGTTTCGAGTAAATTCTGGATGCTACCCACTCAGGACACTTGGAATACATTGGACGAGCAGTATGGAGGAATATTGACACGTTTTTTGCGGACTTTTATGGACCTTTCTGTCTCGGGCACCATAGACCTCCATTATTTGAATGTCAGCAGACAGCAAGAAGCCTCCCAGATCTCCAGATGCATTTGAGATATCAAAAAAGTACTCCAGAGTGTTGTTCAGCATGGGGGTGAGTAGAAAATGAAGGCTAATCATGTTTTGGGTGTACTATTCCTTTAAAGGCACAACATGTAGCTTTTGGCCACTAGGGGGGCTAGATCTGTAACTTTCAAATCTAGGCCCCCTAGTGGCGGAATACATGAGATTTACACTTTTAGGTTGTGAGGTTCGTTAACTTTTGTTTCTAACCTGATAGCTCTCTCTGCCCATATTTTGCTATTAGCAAACATTGAAAATAATAAAGATAAATGACGGTATACTAGGAGCAAAGTGTTAACTTACCAGTCTAATAATGAAGTTTAGAAAATTAATCTGTTTTACATCCGTCTTCTTCCTTCAGCCTGAACAAACAAACAAACTCCTTTCCAAGATCGACTCTTGTTTTTCCTCGTGCATGATCCCTTTCAAGTTTTCTCTTTTGAGCCTCCTCAGAAGGTTTAAACTTTTTCCTTGCCTCAGCCATGACCAGTAGTCATGCAGGCGGAAAAATAGAAGAGCAAAAGACCTCATGACTATACAAGTGCCCCTGGCTGTAAAGTTATACATTCTTCCAGGTCACATGACCTGGCCAACGACTGTGTATCTTCTCTCAACTTACATAGCCAGTATTTGCAGAGGGGAACCCCGCTCGTAGCATGGAGAGTGTCTGTCACTACCCGATCCGTTCCAGTAGCACGATCCGTCCTGCGCATGCGCTATCCGCTCATTTGCGCATGCGCATACAAATCTGGTTCGCCTTTGATTTATTTTGTTAAGACCTAAATTACATTTTTCCCTCCCCAAAAATAGTAGGCGTACCAAAATCTAACGTGTTAAAGGTTAATGTATGTCCTGAGAAAATGTCTTAAAATCCTGTTTTATCACTCATCTCTGCCCAAACTGCACCAAAAATGGGATCCTACGCTACTTCTGTGAGCTAACTTTTTCAGCTTTGGATTTAAACATAAATCTAGTCTTTTTGAGTTTTGTTTTCCTTTCATCTTAACATTATGGTATATAGTGTGGAAAGAAATAACTAAAATCCAGATAAACATGGTGTAATTATATTTTGCCGGACTCCTCTGAGCATGTCCAATGGTGACATCAGAGAAGCAGTTTAACAAAGAAAATGTAAAAAGCATCAAAATGGTCTCAAAAGTCATAAAAATTTTGTGTATTAGCATTCTTTAGACAGTTCAGGATAGAAATAAGTAATTTTAGTAGCATAATTACATTTATGGACCCCCAGATGTATATCTGTTCGTGCATGCGCAGGGCAGATGGTGCTTCCAGGGCGTATCGGGTAGTGACAGTGTCAAGCACTGTATATTGGGCCTGAGGAATTATTTAGAATAACTCGTATGCACCAACTATTTAGGTCACAAAGTCTTTGGTGTTCCTTGAAGTTTTTGTTTTCTTTCCACCACAATTGTCAAGAGGCTCAGAACATAGGACCCAGAATTCAGGCCAGGTAGACAGTGATATATTAAAAGCCTTTTATTAAAGTTAACGTGCTGTGGCTCGTCTGCTGTGGCAGGCTCAATGAAAATACTGCAGATAAATGAAGAAGGAGATATACTATCATAAAATGGGGACAGATTGATCTAGTATTCAAGGCAAGACAGTCAGTAGGAAAGTTAAAAATGTTTATTATGAAAACATAAACAAACTGAAACCAAAGTGGAGCTGCTGGGATCTGCCACTCTCGGATGCTGCAGGGGGGGGGGGGGGGGGGGGGGGGGGGGCGCCCAATCTCAGACACTCTAGTCAGAGAAACACAGGTAAGTGACCACGATCATCTGACAGAAGATGATCTCAGTGAGTCACTTACCTGGTTCAACAGTCTAATCCATCTCCCTTGAAAGGGGCGCAATCCAGCCGCTGGACTGAAGAGTGACTGAGAGTGTCCCCAGTGCAGCAGTCCTAGAGGACTTGGAGGAAGCCGATCCTGGACAGTGATTACATGAGACGGGATCCAGGCATTTTCAGAGTCCAAACATACTCCATAAGCGTGACCAGGTGGACTCGACAGGAGCAGAAGGCCAGGCTCAGTGGAAGAGGGTAGCAGAGACAGGACATGGAACCAGAACTTGATGCAGGACCTTTAAACTGGACTCCACCTTGGAGTCAGGCTTACGGGGATAAAAAATGAACCTCCACCTTGTAAAGAGCCAAAAACCCAGTGGACTCAGCAGGGGAGGGACAGTGGATGAACAGGAGACGAAACGGACACAAAAACCCTCTTTCCGCTGGCCGCCAGGATCCATGACATGAACCTTTGCATAAACCGAACAGACAGACTAACAGAAAACAAATAATTATCTGGCCATGATTCTTCTTCTTCTTTATGGAATTTTTTGCCGGTTGGCACACAACGAAATTATGCATTACCGCCACCAACTGGTATGGAGTGTGGATCCGAATGGCTACTAATTTATACTAAACAAACAAGTCACAATCAAATTAACAAAACAATATCAACAAAACCAAAATAAGATTCCGATCCTCTCAATTACATTTATTAATCAAAGATAAAGAAAAACAATTATATAACACTTCTCTCTTAAGTTTCTTCAAAGTATTTCTATTAAATCAAATTGTATTCTTTCCATTTTTAGATTTTGAACCATTTCTTTCCTTTCTCTTTCATACTTCCTACAGTATACCATAATGTGTTCAACTGTCTCTTGTTGCTCACAGTATTCACATTTGCCATTGTTATGTTTACCTATTTTGAATAATGTACTATTTAATCCTGTGTGCCCAAATCTAAGTCTTGATTTAAGCGTTTCTTCTCTTCGGTTCCTCCCTGCACATCTCATTTCTCCCACTCTCCTCTGAGTCATGTAAAACCATCGTCCTTTCCTCTCTTCCTCCCATTCCTCTTCATCTTCTGTTTAATAATGGTCTTTATTTCCATCTTGCTAATTTTAACTGACACATCAATATTTTTTCTTGTTGTAGCCTCCTTTGCAGCCTTATCTGCCGTTTCATTTCCTTTAACTCCCATATGTACTGGTACCCACAAAAATATGACTGTAATGCCCATCATTTGAATTCTATATATTGTTGGCTGGATTTCTATCAAAATATTTGCTCTGCTATCTGAGTTACTTCTCTGTAAACTAATTATTAAAGAAGATGAATCTGAACAAATAATAACTCTCAGTGGTCTTATTTACTCTACCCATTGTACATCTGGCCATGATGGCTGGAACTACCCAATATAAGGGTAACTGGCAGGGGGATGAGATGAGTGGTGATTAGGAGCTGGAAAGAGTAAAGCAGGTGAAAGGCATGAGTATTAAGGCCAGCTATCACAGCAGATCATGACAAAAATCCAGTTTATGGTGCCAAGATCAAGACAACAATATAACAACAATTAGTATGTGCAACCTAACTTGGGATTTGTTTTTGAAAAAGGCAGATGATGAAGAATGACACAACTGTAATTATTTGAAGGTGAAGTTTAATGTTGAATACAAGCCATTTGTCCTGCAGTAGATACCAATAGCAACCTTTGAATACTTTTGCTTAATAATGCTATCTAACAAAGACATGAATTAATTTTATATGAACTAAGCCAAATGACAAGTATGCCAGGGAGACAATTTCAAATAAAAATCTGTTAAGTTGGGAATGTAACAAGACCAAATTTAAAAGAAAACAATAGTTTAAATGCTATGAATGTAAAAAGATCCCTTGTTATCGAGGTGTTTAGATAAAATCTAAATCTGGGGATGCTTATGTAGATCAAAGAAATACAAGGGTGATTAAATCAGGGAAAATTTTAAGATGGATGGATCTCAAATTTAAAAACAACCCAACCAAGCAACCCCTACATTTCACCAGCTGAGAGAAATGCTGAGAACACTCTTCTAATGTGGGATTGTCCGAAGTACTGACAGACTCAACATGCCCTTATTTATGTACTCAGGAGAAGATAATCATGTAGGGTGGTGATAGAGAGATGAGAGATGTTGGGAGATAAAGCGAAGGTTTATTGGTGTGGCCTTGACACTGGGGTCCCCCTCGGTACAAAGATCCTCCCATATGGATATTCACACACAAAAATAAAAAAACAGAGATCTAACCAAGAGATAACTCCTTTTCCCATTCCGCCTATTCTCACCTGCAGAGGGGTTCTAAATTAAGGTGCACAGTCGGCATTAAGGACCCCCCTCTTTCCTTTTTCCTCACCACTCTACCCCATTGACATTCCTCTAATGCCCATGGGATGTCTTCATTCACTTCCCTCACATGGTATGTTTCCCACATGTTTGCTGCAGACCTCAGCACACACAGATACCTTGACTCGTGCGCAAACACGAACGCTTCAGTAGGCACAATTACACTGTGATCTCAGATTTGATAGATGTATGAGGCCCTTGTGTGAGTGTATAACATGTGTGCCTTATCATGCTCGGGCCCCAAAGCAAGATGATTCAATCATTTTTTTAAGGATATGCTGACAATTCTACAGTTGCTCTCCATTTCAAATAACTATCTGACATCAACCTTTCGCTGCAGCGATGAGGCCGGTGCTCTCCGCGGACTGCTGTGATGCATTCCCACCCCCAACATCTGACTTGCATTTGTTTACATTCATTTATCAAAGTACTTGAAGTGGCCTGGTTTATTTGCACGAGGATTTTTTTTTTTATTTTGTCCCAAAGGAGGTTTTGAACTGAGAAATTTGGAGTTTGGAGAATCAACAAATACTTTGAGGAGTCAAACATTTAATGAGAGGTCTTTAGAGGCTGGTAGAAGATTGAGGGCTAGTTTGTCAGCAACCAGCAATGTTAATCAAAAAGCCATTTATTTATTTCTCCCTCAGTATTTTTAATACTTTTTGGCAACAATCCTTCTAATCTCTAAATCTCTTGAAATGAGAAAAAAATGAACTTAAACATTTTGGCTGCAACTTTTTGACTACACCTTTCCTATTCATACTAGCAGCATTATTTTTTCATTCTAAATACAGTAAAAACAGCAGCATGTGATAGAAACCAGGATATTCTGGTATGTAACTTTCTCTACAGAGTTTCTGATCATTTACAGCAGGTGAAGATCCCCTTAAGAAATAAGAGGCATTTATAGTCTAAAATATTACTCAAACAATCATCTTTTGTTAACATACAGATTTCTGAAAAATTCAAGTTAAAATGGAAGTAGCTGACATGCATTTTGCATTGTTAAGTCTAAACAAATTGGAAAAATAAGCAGATTCAATCATTAACTAACCGAAACCTGATCGCTGGATACAGGGTTTAAAATATTGACTAGCAAATGGAACCCAAGGCTTTGTGATCATGATGAAAATCTTACTGAATCTATCAGCCAAACAACCATAGACAGCATAGAAATAAACCATTTTCCATTCAACTATATAGAATTATTGAACTTTAAAGCCTCTGTTAATGCAACGTCCAACAGCTGCCAGTCCAAAACCTGTGACTGCTCGTGGTGTAAAGATGCTAAAGGAAAATGACAAGAATCTCAAAAAAATTTTTACCAGGGCTATAGCAGACACTACTAACTGATTATATAAAAGAGAAAAGTGCAAATCAGAAAAATACATTAATAGGAGCGGAGCTGAGGGATGGCTGGAGCGTGAGATCGATAGACAGATCGGTGCGGCGTCAGCAGTGATGCGGTCATTGTATGAGGGAGCTGAGTCTGGGGGCAAAGCTCTGGATTTATTGATTGATCTAGGTTCCCACCCTCACCTATGGTCATGAGATCTGGGTAATGACCGAGAGGACAAGATTGCGAATACAAGCGCCCGAAATGAATTTCCTTTGCAGGATGGCTGAGCTGCCCAGGTATGTTACCATGGAGACTAGCCTCACAAAGCCAGCAAACCTGCTTTGTGATACAGGTCTCTTAACGGTAATGAATCAAAACAAAAAACAAGCAAAATAACTCCACAGTAGTTGTGATGCATGCAGTGTTGTGCCTGAACGTGTTCATTGAACGAAAGTTCATGAACTCGTTCATATTTTGGGCGAACGTGAACTGAACGTACTGCATTATTGCCTGATGAACGTTATTGTGAACTCGTTCATTCTGGCGTCTGTGAACGGCACGCTCTCTCAGTTCAACTCCGTTCAATAGGTTGCCAGATTTCTATAAAGCCCTCCAGGCGAAACCCCAGCTAAATCACACCGTAAACAGGCCTTAATATGTAGCGGGAAAAACACCCAATCTGGCAACACCAGCTACCAGCGTCGTAGCCTACAGCCGCGTGCGTCATCAAAACAAAATGCAGCGGGAAAGCCACAGCAGCATGGAGGCGACTTAAAACAGGTTTATGACCAGGTGGTCGGTGAGGATGATGGCAACAAGTTTGCCCGCCGGCTTTCAGTAAAAAAATCCGCACTTCAGTAACCTTAAATTCCTACCTCAGCCTGGTCCCTCAGTTTGTGTTAGTAAAATCTTCTTGAGCGGAGGTCTTCAACAGGGGATCCGCGACCCCTAGGGGGTCTACGGAGGTACTGCATGACGGTCTGCATGGTTAGTTGATATTTTTATATTCCCCCCCTGCATTTTTTTCCCCACTAATTGAAATGTCTTTAAATACTCATTAACATGAAATCAACACACTGTAGTAAACAGATAAATGGAGGCAGAAGATGTCTTTCAGTCATCAATGCTCACATTCAGCGACACACAGGAGCTCTTTCAAGCTGGACACCGTTTCCTTCACAACAACCAGGAATCAGAATCAGAAAAACTTTAATAATCCAAGGGAGAAATTTATTTCTTTACATTACTCCATCTGTAATAGAGTGACTATAGGACACAATTTCATACAATATATATAAATAGGGGGTCCCCGCTCCATCTCGCCATCAGTTTGGGGGTCCTTGGTCTGGAAAACATAGAAGACCCCTGTTCTTGAGGGTTTTACTATCCATGTAACTTGTTTGTTAAACCTGCCTGGTATAATTTTCCAGGATTCCAGTATTCCTTTTTAGTATGTATTGAAATGGAATTTCAAATGGAAAAAATTATTAAAATAAAAAAAAACATTTGCACCTTAAAGACTACTTTCCTATTTTTCTTTTAATAATTACTCATAAAAAAGACCATTCAAGCAGCACATTTTTCCTGATGTTTTTGAGAATATACTGTAGGGATGAAAGCTGCAGCTGCTACTAGTGTGAAGTGAATGGACAGCAACAAAGCATTAAAGCAACAATGGGGAAATGCTGTCCCCTCAATGCTAATCTAAACCCTGGTTGGATAAGGATTCAAAACTGGATATGAAGATGAAATCTGACGCACAGTTTCAGAGTTACAACTGATAAAATAATTGCTGTCTGTGGTTCTACAGTAGGCTATGGTGTAATTGAGCAATATATGAAAAAAAAAAAAAAAAGAACTATGAACTAGTTCATTTTTTGGAATTGTGAACTATGAACTGAACTAGTTCATTTTAAAATGTGTGAACTGAACTTTGAACTAGTTCACGTAGAAAGAGAACTTTCCCAAAACTGGATGCATGGAAGTGAAAGTTTCATGGTTTGGGTGTTTTGTACCTGGTCAGCCCGCCATAATGGAATCCACTATGAATTCTCCCCTCACACCAGACATCATTTAGACGTTGCTTTTTAGGCCAACTCTGATCAGTCCGTCATAGTCTTGATCTAATCTGAAAATGTTCGTTCAAAATTGCGCTGTATTTGGTCTGTCTGATTTTGTCTGACTTTAGTCCAATACAAGAGGTGGATAACTCAATTTTCTACCTGTTTTAAACAATCTTAAAATTAATGCTTTTCACTTCTACCTAACGTAGATGTTGTTTGGATGTAAATCATGTCATTCGTTCAATGTCTTTTCAACCAATTTTTGCTCTGTGGACTACTGCTCCTCAGAAGGTAACTGAAAGAAACAAAAATTAATTTCATTTTATTTTTCACAAATTGGTAGCAAAAGAAAGATAAATAATACATGAATGTACATTTTTCAAATTAAAAAGTGGAAATATTAGTTACATGTTCATAACTGACCAAACAGAAAGCAGAATATTTACGATAGAGGTGACTGAGAGGCTTTAGGTAACTTTGGAGGAGCTGCTTTAGCGGAAGAATCCTTGAGCAAAATATCTACAACAAATTATTGTTGATAGAAAGTCCTAAGAAGTTTTGTTTGCAGTTTTCTACAAACCCTCTAGGAAGAACAGCACACTTTTGGGGAGATGTGCTCTGATTCAATGAGAAAACAATGTATTATTTGCCTTATAAATCCATTCCTGGGGAGGAAACTTAAACTTCAATCTCAATTGAACAGTATCCCAAAAGTTCAACACCATATTTCTGATTTACCTGTTACACTATAGTCATACACTACATTTTGTTTGTGTAACACATAGAATAAAATAAAAAGAATGACATGAAAAAAGTTAATAAAGCAGTACATATTTTTTGTGTTGTGCTATAAAGAATAATATTCGTACAGGACTCTGGGCTGGAATCGTAGGATGGTTCTGGCATTGAAGATTTCCATGAAGAAGCCTGAGTCACAGGGCGAACATCCTCTGTTTTATATGTCTGTTGAAGTGGGCCGTGCATTCACCATTATTAGATTAAGGGTATACCTGCCTGCCTTGCATCTCCCAGATGAAAGTGCTTTAGACAGGCCAATTAGGAAATTATGCTTGATGTTTCTAATCAAACACTTGGCTAGAACAAAGAGAAGGAGGCTCACCCAGGCCTACGGGACCAGAAAACACGGATGTGGCCACAGCTATGTGTGTGTTTATGTGAAATCTGGACGAGCCTCAGTCACTTACTGAAATAAAGAACATTACTTCAATTACTCTACCAGTACAAATATACAACATTGTTCCCCTGTTCCCCTGATCTTTCATGACAATAATAACAGCTCATAAGATAAATGAGGTCTTTAGGAACTAACTGTGAATTACAGTTCAAGTATGACTGAATATCAGTCACGGCTGTTGTCTGGGTGCCCATAAATACGTCTGTGTAAGTTTACATAACTGAGCAACTTTAATGAAACTGTGGAGCGTATGTTGAACCACAATCATTTTGCACAAGCTGCACATTTTTTCTGTTGTACGACTGAACCGTACTGTGACATGGGTTCTCTGAGAGAGTTCAAGAAAAGAAAAAAAAAAGAAAACATCTGCTATTATAACCGTTCAAGAGACGTTGACCACAAGCCAGTGTGGTGTAGTGGAACTGACTTTATGTACTCATAAAGTCAAATTTTCACGCCACTGAGCTGCCTCTTTGTGTAAACACTCACACCAGCTTTTAAACTGTTTGTTTCATAAAGAGTGTAACTACAAACACCATAAAGTTTTTTATGTCTCAGTGATATGACCTGATGTAAAGATATGCAGCTAATGGAAACACATAAAAAAAAAGAAAACAACCATCCTATTACCTTGAACAAAGCAATTTTCTGAAATTAGCTTTTTTTAAATGTAGGACTGAACAGTTCAAGTAATTATCTTCCACATGTTTGCCAAATCAAGCAACAATTTAAGATGATTTCATTAAAAAGAAAAAGAAAGAACCAAAAATTTTGTCTCCATTGGAAAAGCTTTAAACCACCACAGTAACCTCTGGCATAAGGGCAGGCTCAACTTCCTCAAACTCAGCCTCTTTTGCCAAAGACATTTTAAAAGGTCTCCTGCCATCCCCTAATAGTATCTTGAGTCCAAGGCCTAGGGTGGTATCTGTTTTTCCTTTCTGACTAACCAGATGATTTTTACAGAACTTCCTTAAGGCCAACAAAGAGCCTTTCTCCATATACTCTGAATTCCTGCAACCAGAATAGGCATAGTCCATCTATCAATGCAATACAGGTCACATATCCCAGGAGCTGTCAGAGTCAACAAAGACCTGGAGGTGTGGTTTTCAATTTGACAGGTTCCTTCACCACGTATGTCAATGAATTCTCCTCTGTGTCTCTATGACGAGCACCAACAACAATTAGGCCACAGCAATGGAAGCCCTGACCTTCTCCTATAAAGATTTCAGATCCCAACGTCCCTCGGATGTTGATTGAAATATCCTCTGCTAGATGTTTTCAATTCACCCTTACCACTCATTCAGATTTTCCAAGTCAGTCTGCCAGACCTGCTTCTCTCTGGGCACCTTTGGAGTAAGAAAGGGTCCGTTCCAAGAGTTGGGTTTCAGAGCCCAAGCAGTGTTTCGGGTTCAATCCAACTATATATGTTAACAATCTCACATATCTACTCCTCTCCAACTGTTCCAATTACAATCCTTTTACTGAAAGCCAACATTTCATCCTTGGAAAGAGTTTCCTCAGATACTTAAATCTGCACTGCTCACTAAGCAGGAGGATGCAATCTACCTTTTAGTTAAGAAATATGGGCTCAGACTTCAAGGAGCTGACCCTAATCCTTACCATTTCACCATGCAAACTAAAGATCATGACCTAAGAACCGTAACAGAGCCACTTTATCTGCACAAAGCACAGATGACTGAACATTCCTCTTTCCACTGCTACACTTTGAGATCATGTCAAGGTATACCAAAACCAGGATTCCTTACAAGAGGAATGCAGTGACAGTACTTGCAAGGACAGTACCTGTGTACTTGTACTTGTGTCATTGTTGATGCTAAAGAGCAGATAAACTGAAAATACAAATAAAGAAAATAATCAAAAATAAAACTTTAATCATATCCAGCTTTAGGTTATGATTTTAAAGAGAATATCCCCTGTATCACCATCAAACACGTTTTTTGTTTTTGACAAGTGAAAATTTTCTTCCAGTATTCTTTTCTTCTACAAATACAGTCAAAATGTCTAAACTTCAATATGTATTATGCTAAAATGTATTTCTCAGATTAAAATACCATATGTAAAATAAACACTTCAACATACACATTAAACCTGCTATTTAATAAGCCCAAATTTCCTTATTAAATATATTCGCATTATTGGGCCACATTAATATTCTTATCTAAATATTGTTTTGTTTCATTAGATGTGAGTAGAAAGTCATCATAAATACCTAAAATAAAGTAGAGAATAGTCTAAGTGTAATTCCTCTACATAATGTTTCCACTTGACAGAGTTAATTGTGCTACTTAAATTGTTTGTAAAATTTTGAATTGGTAGTTGAGAAGTAGTTTAAATATGTTTTAGATTAAATTGCTGCAACCATGATTGAATATTTTTGTCATGTTCTGCCCTGATTGGTGGCCTTAATTGCTCATGTCATTCACCTGTTTTATTCTGCCCGGCTCCTATTTATCAATCATCTCATCCCCCTGCACGTGCTGCTTTATACTTGGCCCAGCCCAACTCTCAGGACTAGATCATTGTTTGTCTCATGCCTGTATGTTTCATGAGTTTTAGTTAGTTCCAAGGTTTGTGTTCTCGTTCTCGGCAGCCTGTGGTTTGAGAGGGTTTTAGTGTTTGTCCTGTCTTCTGATTGTATCCTGGTCCTTCTCCGCAAAGCCCTCAGGGTTTTGGCTTGTAATGATGGCAATGGCCGGTTTTATTCAACTAAGTCTTGCTCCTAGGAGGAGACGAGTTTAAAGTCCTGCAGAAATCCTGGTACCATGTCTTGTCTCTGTCCCTCAACCACTGAGCCTGCCTGTCTGCATCTGAGCCCGCCTGTCTGCATCTGTGCATGTCCGTCTGGGCACGCTTCTGGACTCATGGAACTCTGAACCCGCCTTCACGCTCTGTGGATTCCTGAAACCCGGCTTCCGTCTGTTCCTGTGTGAATCTGAACCCCTGATCGAGCTGAGGACTCCTGGATCTCAGAACTGTCTTTGTTCTGGACTGTTTTCCTAACCTGGCTCTGACTTCCGCCGGTTCCACAGAGGCTGCTTTAGCAGGAAATCTCTGGGCGGCTCCGTTGCCGCATCTAGTTGGCGTCCATCGGCTGGATCCTACCTGGCTCTAAGGAGATGGACTGAACAGTTAAACTACGTAAGTGACTCTCACGGATTATCGTTTTCCGTCAGATGACTGTGGTCACTTATCTGTGTTTCTCCCTCCAGAGTGTCAGTGATGGGTTGTGCCCCTCCTCCTGCAGCCACTGCGATCTACATCTCTGTGCTTTTATTCTGTTCTGGTTCATTTTGTTTGTTTTTTAATAAACGTTTTGAACTTCCCTACTGACTGTCTCACCTTTATACTGGGTTCATCTGTCCCTTTTATGACAATATTGTGTTAATTGGAAGTGTCCAAAGCTGTAAAAAGAACGAAAGCAAATCATCCAAAAGGTCTTCCCTGGGTTCCAATTGTGGATACTGCATATGTTCATACTTACTCTCCATGGGGGAGAGAACATCACTGCAGAGACTTAAGAAAAAAGCCATGACATCCCTGAGAGGTTGTCACTGTTTAACCTCTGTCAGTTGTTGGAACAAAAGCAATCCCTGTATTAACTTAGTTCAGCACAACTCTGCTATCAATTTAAATGAAATATTTAGTCCTCACCTGTTTTTTTTTTCTCTTTTATGTTTGTCGTCGCTTGTTTAATGTTTTTAATGATTGTTTCCCCCTTTCTCCTCTGTCAGCTGTCTCCATGGGACAAAGAAAATGCTACTTTAATGGAATTATTCGGATGTAGTTCAAAGGAAAACGCAGCGACCTCTCCCTGACAATATTAACTGAACCTCAGCTGCTGCTTTAGGAGCTCAAGCATGTCAATATCAAACACCTCATCTCATCAACACTGAGATAGCCTTTGTCTTCTTTTCCTTCTAGATTTTTCTTACTTTTCTTATTATATATATATATATATATATATATATATATTCCACATTTCTGTTCACATTTGCTTTTGATGTATTCACCAGGCTGGAAGAAAACAAATCAGCACACATCTCAGCATTTAGGAGATTTAGTGCAGTGTAATTTCTGGGACTCGGCTCGCTGGCAAAATAAATATTAGACTGCAATGAGGTAAAATCTAGGTGATTCATTAAAAAAGCAGTTAGCGAAGTAGACCAGGGTTTAGCTGACCATTGACACTCAGCTGTTAGGGTGAGATAAAGCTCCAATATGTGAGTCTTGTTTATAATAAAAGCATTTCGTTGAGCTGAAAACTGAACAAATTAGTTTTCAGCTCAGCTCAGCAGTGTTGTTCAATCAAGAGATATATTACTCAGGGTAGTTTTCAGCACAGCCTCATACAGTAGGAGGTAATGGAGGGAAAGAAAAATCCCTAGGGGGAAGAATGAAGTATTTTCAATCCAAAATCAGAGCAGTTTTTTTTTTTCTTTTTTTTTTTTTTGCCCTTGTCATTGGGGGATAAATGATCTACAATGGAAAACAGCAGATCTCTTACCGAATTTATCTTGTAGGACTTTAATTGTTGTTTTCCTTCATCTTCTCTAACCATAACCCATTGTTTTCATCATCCACTGTGTGTTTGGAGCCAAAGCAGTCAAATATATCAGAGCTTCATGGAGATGTCTGCAAAGACCTCTGGCAGACCATAATCAGTGGCTATGGATGACGAAACTAAATGAAACCAGGCTTTGCTGCCTTAAGCCCCTGTCTCACCTTGACGATTTAGCCAGCATATTCCTGACGTCCCAGAATCTTCTAAAACGCCTGCAAACACTGAACTTTCTATGTATTTTTTTTTATTTTGGGTTTATACATAGAGTATTCATAACGAATCCAGAGCGTATGTCCGACAGCATAACTTATGCATAATGCACGGCCGCGTAATGCCCATGAAATGTCACAAGCCAGTGTCCTGAGGGGGGCAGCAAGGACTCAGGACTTGTACAGGGCGTCAGTGTTATGAGTCCAGTCCAGTATATTGTTGATGTGAACACCCAGGTATTTCATAAGTTCTTGATAAGTTACGCATAAGTTATGCACAAGATTCTCATAGGTTTTGGATAAGCTAGACACCACGACTTATGGGTAACTTACACTTAACATATGTCAACGATCATATAACTTACCTGTAATGTTTGAGCATATGCTGGCATATGTCAACGTACTTGCCATACGTTGAAGTGTGCCGACGTACTTCAGCGTGTAAATAGCTCATATGCCAGCGTCTTTGCCAGATTTTTCTTAGACTTAGACAACAT